>NW_008344750.1:2140987-2181095 GCF_000622305.1 Nannospalax galili | reverse complement strand
TCTTTTGGGTGGAATTTCTGGGTCATAATGGTAACTCTTTTTAACCTTTGGAGTAACTAGCAAGTTGCTTCCCAAACTTGTTACACAATCTCTTGTAACCTTTTGGCAATTTTATGTATGTCTTATTTCACAGGTAAGGGAATTGAGGTTCTATGATCTAAAGTCAGTTGCCTAAGGTCCCAGAACCAGTTTATGGCAGTCCTAGGATTTGAACCCAGCTCTTAAAAATGCTGAGAGGAGGCAGTTATATTTATATGGATTTAGCCCCAGTAGCCAGCTTCTGACCCTAGAGATTTGTCAACTCTCAGAACTGTAATGATAGTTCCTGACTCATACACTTTACAAGTCACAACTATAGGGACATCTGACACTCCCCTAGATACCTGGGGGAGACAGGCTCAGAAAGGTGAAGGGACAAGAGACAGCTGAAATAGCAGGGCTTGAAACAGGCAGCAGAGGGCCTGGAGCAAGCTCTGAGAAAGGTTTCAAGCCTAGAGTGATTCACCAGCTGTTTCCTTCATGCCATGTGACCCAGACATTCTTGAAGACCTCACTGCAGTCTACATTCCATGTGCTTCTGATTTTCCACAAAAGAGCAACAGCAGACATGGGAGTGGGCAAAGTCTGTTTTGCTCTTAAACTCAGTCTGGGAGGTATTCCTCCATTCCAATGGCTAAACAGAGCTGTGGATTTTCAGATCCCAGCTCACAGGACAGCGTGGGCCTTTCCTAGGGGTGTGGGCCTATCCCAGGAAAGGGAGAGAGGAATCAGATATAACTGGAGTGGATAGCAAGGTATTCACAATCTTTGACTTCATAATCCTAGATCCTAGGGTTTTATCTCCCAAACATTATTACTTTTCAGCTCTGTTAGGGCACATATACAGACTACAACTTTTTTTGCTGTGGCAAAATGCCTAAAAGAAGCTATTGGGGGGGGGGTGCTAGGTTTATTTTGGCTCACAGTTTGAGAGTCCACAGTATGTAGACCAGTGGCCTCCAACTCACAGGCCTGCCTCTGCCTCCTGAGTGCTGAGATTAAAAGCATGTGCCAGCATGCCTCACTCATTTTTCCCTTTATTTGGTCCTATACCTCAGCTCATGGAATGGTACCACCCACATTCAGGATGGGTCTTCCCTTCTCAAAACCTCCCTGGAAATGCCCACAGATATGCTTAGAGGTGTGTTTCCTAAGTAATTCCAAATCCAGTCAAATTGACAATGTAAATTAACCATCACACAAATACCCACCCTGGGATACTTGGGGTAACGGTGTGGCACTTGGGTACCCATCTTTTGGGTACAGACTCCAGTTGGCAACCATGAGGCAAATCTGAGGCTTTTTTATTATGTGTATGAATGTATTGCCTGCATGTATGTAAGTGCATCCCTGTCATGCAATGCCCAGAGGTTAAGAGGGCATCAAATTCCTCTAGAACTGGAGTTATGGTTGTCAGCCACCATATGGGCGCTGGGAATTGAACCTGGGTCCTCTGCAATAACAGCCAGTTGCTCTTAGCCATCTCTCCCCATATTCTGAGGCTTTAAATTTTTTTGTTCTTTTGAGCCAGGATTTATATTACCTAGGCTGACCTCCAACTCCTAAGCTGAAGTGATCACCCTGCCTCAGCAAGTTCAAGTAGTTGGTACTACAGGCATGTACCAAGTACCTATAATCCCAGCACTTGGTAGAAGCTGGAGATTAGGAACTCAAGTCATCCTGCATGTATTGCCTGCACGTATGTATATAAGTGCACCCATGTCGTGCAATGCCTGAGGAGAACAGAAGAGGCTGACGGATCCCCTGGAACTGGAGTTACAGTTGTTAGCTGCCATGTGGGTGCTGGGATTCAAACCCAGGTCTTCTGCAAGAACAGTGTTCTTAACCACTGAGCCATCTTTCCAGCCCCGGGATTTGTATTTTTTATGTGAGTGTATTGCCTCCATGTATGTAAGTGTATCCATGCCATGCAGTGCCCATGGAAGTCAGAAGTGGGTGTTAGAGACCCTGAAACTGGAGTTATGTATGGTTGTTAGCCACCATGTGGGTGCTTAGAACTGAACCCAGGTCCTCTGCAAGAGCAGCCAGTGCTCCTAACCACTGAGCCATCTCTCCAGTCCCTTATTTTTATATGTTTTGCCTACCTGCATGTAAGTGTACCACACGTGCAATGCCCACAGAGGCCGCAAGAGAGCATCGGATCCCCTGGATGGTTGTTAGCTGCTATGCAGGTGCTGGGAACTGAACCTCGGTACTCTGAGTCCTCTGGAAGTGCTCTTAACTGCTGACTTATCTCTCCAGCCCCACCTAACTCTTTTATGTGGGTGCTAGAGATCTGAACTCTGGTCCTCATGCTTGTTTGGCACTCTAATGACCATCTCCCCAGCTCCCAGGGTTAAATTCTTTAAACTCCAGAGCATTTTTGAGTTTGAGGTTTTGTGTGTGTGTGTGTGTGTGTGTGTGTGTTTAAAGATAAGATCTCATGTAGCCTAGCCTTTAGAATACTGAAGATAACCTTGAACTTCTTATCTTCCTGCCTCTACCTCCTAAGTGCACCACCACATCCAGCTTCCCCCCACCCCTAGGGATGTAGCCCATTCTAGCTTCAGTCCTGCCTCAGCCTTCTGAATGAAGGGATTACAGGCCTGTACCATCACACCCAGCTTCAGAGCTCTTTTAACTTATCTACTATACCTAGAAAAAGTCAGATTTTACTCCAGTGAACAGAGATATAGGGCCAAGGGTCTAGATCAATAGTAGCACATTTGCTTAGCACTCATGAGGCCCTGGGTTCAATCCCCGGCACCACAGAGAAAGAATTAAGTCCTGGTTAGACAGAGCTTATAGCCCAGCAGAGCAGAGAACACAAATAAACACAGAATATTTATCAGGTAGCAAGAAGAAAACAAAGCAGGGTAAGGTACAGCGAATGGTGGGGCAGGGGTGGGAATGGATGACAGAAATAAGGGTCCTCTCTGTGGGGATCTAGTACAGTGTACAAGTAGCAAGTATAAAACATCTTCTTAAAGGAGATATGGGCTCAGATGGTGTGGTGAGACCAAATAGGCAGGCAGAGTGAATAATCAATAAATGATCAAAAAGCCCCAAACCAGGTATAGGGGCTGGCATGTAGTCTCAGCTACTTAGAAGGCTAAGGCAGGAAGATCACTTGGGTCCAAATTTGAAGCCAGCCTGGATAACATGGCAAGATCCCCATTTTTTTTTTTTTTTTTTTTTGTCTTTTTGAGACAGGGTCTCCTTGTAGCCCCAGCTGTCCTGGAACTCACTATGTAGACCAGGCTGGCCTTGAACTCACAGAGATCCACCTGCCTCTGCCTCCCAAGTGCTGGGATTAAAGACGAAGATCCCCATCTTTAAAAAAAAAAAAAGTGGGTATGGTGGCAAAGGTCTTTAGTCCCAGCACTCCCCGGCACCCAAGAGGTAGAAGTAGGTGGATCTACATAGGCCCACATGGTCCATATATTGAGACCCTGTCTAAAAAAAATTTTAATATATGGTTACTAGAATTCAAAGGACAAGACACAATGCTGTGTATTCTATTAAGAGATGCCTACTAGCGCTGCAAGAATATATTGATATCCTGGCATCTCATCCCAAGATGCTCACATATACTGCCCCCCATCCTGAAACATGCCTTTGCATGTGTTCATGAAACCTGTCAGCATGTGCCCCTCATGATAACAACTCTACATAAGCCTTCTGGTAGCTGTTGCTGGAGAGGCTACATTCCTTGATGTGTTGAGCACTTACACTGGGTCAGATGCCTATCCCTGATTTACTCACAACTCAGGGATAAGAACAGTGACAGCTTAACTGAACTCAGCTTAAGGCAACAGTAGTCCCTACTTGGTAATGACATAAGGGACAGTTTATCTTGCCCTACCTCATGGATTGTAGGGCACACAGGTAGAATTGTTAGCTGATTGTAACACAACAAGCAGAACAGTTAATAGCAAATCCTCAAACTACATAAAGTGAAAGTCTATGATCTTATATTTTACTTTTATTTTTAAAAACTTCTAAAAATTTTATATACTAGTATGTACACCTATTTATCCCCAAATATAAACTGTATACTTCTCTTTATGATTCCTTAATTACATGGATAAATGAAATATTCTGATAAACTTACAGTTCAGATTTCCATTCAAAAATGTCCTATCAATCTAGTATGACCACTGTATTTTCTTATAGTGAAATGACCTACCATTAATGGGCTACGTTGTGAATCCTCATTTCAAGCAGTAAGTAAAAATGAAATTCCTTCATGTCCTTGCATCGTATAGCCCACTGCACATCTTCAAAGTACACCTCTAGGACAGTCAGTCCTACCCTGTCTTTTCAGTGATCCTACAACAGGAACATTTCTTGCTAACTCCTAGGCTGCTCTGGTATAGCACCATACAGCTGGTCACTAAGAATTAATATTTGGCTTTTTAAAACCCTCACAACCTGCAAAGCCAGGCATGGTGGTGCACACACACCTTTAATCCCAGCACTCGGGAGGGAGACAGAGGCAGGTGGATCTCTGTGAGTTCAAGGCCAGCCTGGTGGTCTAGTTAGTTCCAGGCCAGGGAGACCCTGTCTCAAAAAGACCAAAACTACAACAAACCCCCTCACAACCTGCAGGACCCTAGGCACTGCACCTCATTCTAAAAAAACAGATGATAGGCTGGGGATGTGGCTCAGTGATAGAGCACTTTTCAGCATGTGCAAAGCCCTATGTTCTATCCTCAGTATGGGGGTTTGGGGAGTTGAACAGGGAGATGGTGGGATAGACTAAGTAAAAAATGTGTGGATTTGGGCTGGAGAGATGGCTCAGCAGAACCAAGAACACTGACTGTTCTTGCAGAAGACCCAGGTTTGAATCCCAGCACCCACATGGCAGCTAACAGCTGTCCCTAACTCCAGTTCCAGGGGATCCGACAGCCTCTTCGGTCTTCTGTGGGCTTTGCATGACACAGGTGCACTTACCTACAAGCAGGCAGGACACACATACACATAAAATAAAAATATTTTTAAAAATCTGTTATTAAAGTTGGGCGTGGTGACTCACGCCTTTAATCCCAGCACTTGGGAGGCAGAGGCAGGTGGATTTCTGTGAGTTCAAGGCCAGCTTGGTCTACATAGTGAGTTCCAAGACAGCTGGGGCTACAGGGAGACTCTGTCTCAAAACAAACAAAAAACAAAAAATTTATGAGTCAGAAGATGGGAAAGTGCTACAAAATGCTATCTCCTGGACGTGATGTGGCTGTTGTACACATGAACTCACAGCACAAACCCATCAACATTCCATAATGGGGGGCGGGGCTCCTAAGGTTCCACCCTCCCAAAGGATTTATAGGCAGTTGATGGTTGCTAGGAGAGGAGGAATCTTTAGTGGTGTGGCCACTGGTAAAGTGCCCTTGCTCAAATAAGCAACTCTAATGAAATGCAATGGACCAAACATAACACATGAAAGTAGGAGGGAAGACCTGAGAAGTGTTTGGTGGGCTGGAGAGATGAGAAGCTAATGGGAGGTGGATAGGATCAAAATACATTAGATATATTTATGAAACTCGAAGAACTTTCAAAAAAAATTATTTTTATGCGCATGCATGTATTGCCTGAATGAAGGTAAGTGCACCCGTGTCGTGCAATGCCTGGAAGACAGAAGAGGCTGTCGGATCCCCTGGAACCTTTGGAACTTGAGTTACGGACAGTTGTTAGCTGCCATGTGGGTGCTAGGATTCGAAACACGGTCTTCTGTAAGAAGAGTGTTCATAACCGCTATGCTATCTCTTCAGCCCCCAACTCCAAAGAACTTTTAAAAAATGTTTTTTGTTGCCAGGCGTGGTGGCACATGCCTTTAATCCCAGGACTTGGGAGGCAGGCAGGTGAATCTTTGAGAGTTCAAGGCCAGCTTGGTCTACATAGTGAGTTCCAGGTCAGCTGAGGCTACAGAAACCCTGTCTCAAAAAAAAAAAAAAAAAAAATTTCTGTATATTTGTGTGTGTGTGTGTGTGCATGAGTATAATGCCTGCATGTATGTAAGTATACCCATGCTGTGCAATACCCTCAGAGATCAGAAAAGGGTGTCAGATTCCCCTGTAACTAGAATTAGAATTAACAGGTTGTTAGCTGCTATGTGGGTGCTGGGAAATGAACCAGAGTTCTTTGGTAGAGCAGTCATCAATCAAGCCCCAAATTTTTTAAATGCTGTGTAAGCAGGCATTTTGAACTACAAGGCGCTACCTGCAAGTTTGTAGGACCTATCTACTTCTTAGATAGGTAGTACAGTGCCAGGAAACAATCTGGGTCTATGGCCACAAGGCTCTGTGGTCAAAGGGCCTCCTGCAAATAAGCCAGGATAGATGTTCATTCAAGAGTTCCAGGAAACCACTAACTCCATGGAGTGCAGCTCAAAGGGCCCATTCACTTGCATTCTGCTCAGCCACATTCCTATGGCCTTAGTCATGGAGCACCATGAGGTCTATCAGTCTGTAGATTGTGCCCTGACACCATGCCCTGCTTCCATTACCAAAAAAGAGAGGCTTAGGTAGGGGAGTCCCCAAAGCCTCCTGGTACCCTTCCCTCCTGGAATGAGCCAAGGTAGTACTCTATGGGATTTCTTGTGCTTCCTGAGAAGTGCCTACCAGTGAGCTTGCTTTAGGCCTGAGATAGAGAAGCCCACTTCAGTAAATACTGGGCTCTTGGGTCAACTTCTAGCAACATTCAAAGGCAAATGTCAGAGCATAGAATTGCATTCAAGATGTGAGAGCCCAGCGGCTTGTAATGGAGCCTAGTGACAGACTGTAGAGGAAATGTTGAGGAGGGTGATGACTAGAATACTAGTTCTGTGACCTCAGAACTAGTATTTCTATGAACTCAGGATCGGTCTCACCTCTCTGAGACCTGAATAAAACTGAGCAACTGCAAATAAAAAGGTACTGGGAACTCTCAGGGACTTTAGGTATGTGTGATCCTCAAAATCAAATCAGCTTTGTTTAAAACCAGTCAACAGTTACCACAACAAGCTCTCACTTCCCTCCCTCCGAATACCCACCTCCCTGCAACAATACAACCCAAAAATAATAACCTACATCTGGACTGAACTCAAGGACCAGGACTGAGGCAAATGTTTTGCAGTCATCTTTGAACCACGTGATTATGGGTATGTGACTTACTCTCGGTACCTCCATTTACTCAAGGTTCAAACAAGAATACTCACATAAGGATTACCAAATTAAAGTTGGTAGTGCTCAAAACAGATAGATGAAGTCCTAGAATTAGTGTACAGACTTGGCAGGATTATTTATTAAATACATCTTAACACTCATTGTATCTCTGTGCTCACACTGGGTGAAGCACCTACCTGAAACCACTGTGCTAATCAGGTGACAGGTGACTTCAGGCCCATAAGAAACTACTACTCCATGCACTGTGGTCTTTGTTCTGTGGGATACGGCATGCTGAAGGCTTCTGGAGGGTCCCAATGGTTTAAAAAGTTTGACAAAATGCTTTTGTATGTTTACACACATGTATCTGAATGATGTTTCTATGTGGAATTCAGAAGTTAACCCCAGGTGTTAGTCCTTGCCTTCCACCTGGCTGGAGAGTCTCTCACTGTTGACTGCCTCTGGTGATTTTGTCTCAGCCTCCCATTTCCCAGTAGGGAATGCACTGGGATTACAGCCACCTGTGCTACTGGCTTTTGCGTGGATTTTGGGGATCCGATCTTAAAGACTTTACCCACTGGGCCATCTCCCCAGTCCAGAATGTTTTTTTTAAAAAAGAGAGACTAATACATGAAAGATATGATGGTTAACACAAATTTACACACAAACAAGACTGCTCAGATTTCAAAAGCTACACAGCACTGTGTAATGGGCACAGCTGGACAAGAGACAGGTTTTTTTACACTGCCTTCATAAGGGCCCAAGATTTTTTTTAATTAAAATTTTTTTGAGCCGGGCATAGTGGTGTACGCCTTTAGTCCCAGCACTTGGGAGGCCAGAGGCAGGCGGATCTTTGTGAGTTCAAGGCCAGTCTGATCTACATAGTGAGTTCAGGTCAGCTGGGACTACGGGGAGACCCTGTCTCAAAACAATAAAAAAAAATTGGGGGGGGGGGGGGAGAGTCTGGCCTAAAACTTGCTGTGTAGCTGAGGCTGACTCTGAAAATCTGATCTTACTGTCTCTACTTCCCAAGACCTGGGATTACAGGCATGTGCCATCATGCCAGGATTCAAAAGGTTTATTAGAGAGACCACAGCATGACACAAAATGATGAATTACAATAATCATATCCTATCAGCCAAGTGTCTACTTGGTACTACGAAACTATCCAGTAGGGCAGCTCTGGACTTCCAATTCCTAATGGGCTGCCTGAAGGACCTCAAATCAATAAAACAATAAAAATTTTCCAAAGACTGACTTGAAAGCTCTGCTACTCTTACCAATGTCTGAGAGAGAGAGTAGGGAAAAAAATCCTCCTAAAGACAATATGAATTTCCAAATTGATTAAGTGGGTAACAAATGCACAGGCAATGCCTGAGGTTCCAGTGAGGCTCCTGGAACTGGTGGTGGACAGGAGAGGTCCACTGGCAGGGACCTGACTGTAAGTTTCTCCCTCTACTTCTTCCTGCCACCTCTCTCCTTGAGGGCCAAGTGGATGACAGCACCATTGGCCATGTTGTAGTAAGCCAGTGAGTTGGAATCCTTGATGAAGATGCCCTAGAAGAAAGACATATGCCTTAAGAGTGTGGTACTTGGCCTTGACCACATTGCTGAGCTTCACTTTGAAAACTTTTAGCTACTTATAGTCTAGACTTCACTAATATAGAGGCTTAAAGGAAGATCAGGAGGTGAGTGGATTACGGAGCTCTAGTTCTCGCTACAAAACTTTTCCTTCCTTCCTTCCCTCCCTCCTTCCTTCCAACTAATGCAAAGGCAAGAGGCCTTTGTCAATACTTGGCTCAGTTCTCAACTCCCCAAGATGCTGATCTTAACCAACCCCAGGGGAAAGCTGACTCTCATATCACTAGGCCTTTATTGATCACCTCTTCCATCAGCCTCACTTTATAGAGATGAGGCCTGGAGGATGTAGAGAACATAGCACCCCTGGAAGACCTGGCAGACCCGCTTTGCATAGAGCCAGACTATCTAAGATCACATCATTAGGCTGGTACCAACACAGGGTCAAGAACCACTATGGCACTCTCAAGTCTTGCCCCCTAACCTAGTCTGGGTCATGAGGTAAAGGGTTTTATGGACTAGACTGTACTGTCAAGAGTCCAGCATTGTCAGGTTCACCAACAGTCCAGACACATAATTTCTAGAATGGACTCGGATGGCCATACCCAGGTCTCTCTCCACCCTTTGTTACAGATTGTTACTGGGACAGTAGAGTTGTAACCTAAGGGACATGACTGGGGTTAACTTACTTCATACTGTAGTTTCTGTTTTCCTGCAGGCATGCCTGTGGCTTCATGAATCTTTACTTTAATGACAGAGACCTGTGGGACCAAGAAGTAGTCATTCATCCATTTGCTAATGCCAACTGGAAAAAGCTGTCCCAACCCCTTGCTTCCTAGGCACCTGCACCAATTTGTGGCAGCAGTACTTACCTGGTCTGTGAGTGGTAGGGTAAAGACCAACACCTGTCCGTTCAGCTTCCATTCGGTCTTATCCTGCATGTTGGGCACCTGTACTTTGATGGACACCGGACCCTGCAAAATGGTAGGATCATTATACCTGAGAAGCCCTTATTGAAACTATACCATTAGTGGGCCCATTTTGACAATGACTCCTGCTGCTCTGGGCTCCCCCATTCTGTTCTGACTTATGACTGATGCCACTTGTGACACTGCCCAAGATTTCATTTCTTTTTTGTTTTGTTTTTTGAGACGGGGTCTCCCCATAGCCCCTGATGGTTTGGAACTTGCTTTGGAGACCAGGCTGGCCTCCATCTCACTAAGATCAGCCTGCCTCTGCCTCCTAGTGTGCCCGGCTACTTTTGTTTTGATTTTTTTAGACAAGAGTATCACTATGTAGCCCCAGATAAGCCTCATATTTGAGGTACTCCTCCTGCTTTTGGAGTTCTGAAATTGTAAATGTACACTACCATGCCCATTCTCATTTCTCTTCCTTAAACAGACCTCTGTCTTGCCTTCCAGTGAATTTGGAGCTCAGGTGATATAGATAGGTGAAATGTTCTGCAACCCCAAAAAGTACCAATAGGGGAAAGAATATGGTCTGTGAAGTCCTGAGATCCCAACTTAGCTCCAGAGTTGATAAGACACCTAAGTTCAATGCCACTTGCCCATGAAACAGGTTCCTGGGTAAACAGAGAACAGCCTGTGAAGTTAGCTCTGCCCCAAACCTTTGGTAGGTGCTCAAGAAATAGATTCTAGTCTTGGAAAGAAAAAAAAACAGATTTTGTCAAATCTACTTGGGTAGTGGGAGCTGGGACTGTTTCTACCTCCTCACTGAAGCTTAATAGATTTTGTAGGGACTGGCAATGTCAAGGTGAGATCCTTGTTCCAACACCCTAACAGACTCTCATCCTAACAGGCAGCCCTTCCAGAACTGGAGCTGGGGGGAGATCTGTGCCTGGAACTTCCTCCAGCTGTCTGGTGCTGTCATCACCCAGGCCATGTTATCTAAGCAGCTGGATCTCCAAGTTGGTCCAAATAGCCAGGCGTGGTGACACACACATTTAATCCCAGGATTCAGGGAGCAGAGGCAGATGGTTCTTTGTAAGTTCAAGGGTAGCCTGGTCTATATAGCCAGTTCCAATCAGCTGGGACTATAGGGAGACCCTGTCTCAAAAAATACAAAAAAAAAAAAAGGGGCTGGAGAGATGGCTCAGCGGTTAAGAGCACTAACTGCTCTTGCAGAGGACCTGGGTTTGATTCCCAGCACCCATATGGTGGCTATGAACCGTCCTTAACTCCAGTTCCAGGGGAATCTGACGCCCTCTTCTGACCTCTGTGGCACTGCACGACACGGGTGCACTCACATATATGCAGGCAATACACTCATACACGTAAAATAAAAACAAAGTCCAAATAACTGAATAACCACTACAACCACTATCACCACCATTTTTTGCCCACCAACTTGATCTTACATTTAATACAGGCCCAGAAACCTCCAATGGTTTATCTACATCCCAGAAGCTAAAATCACAGGAATGGTTCAGAGTGGGAGACCTGAACAACTCCCTTCCCACTGCCAGACACTCCAGGGCACAGACAACATTCTGGATCACAGACCTTGTTCCTACGCAGGAACTCTTCCTCAGGCATGAGGCTGTCCTCTGTCTTCAGTTTCTTGGAGGGAGGCTCATCTTCCATGGGAGGTGGGGGGTGCACAGGAGGCATTGGGGCTGGGGCTGGTACAGGAGCCACAGGTGGGGCAGGCACAAAGGCTGTAAAGACATGGAACAGCTCTGTGAGTAAAGAGGGGGCCCAAGGACCAAAAGTAGGATTGGTGTGATTTTGTGAGGGGAGATTATAAAAGCATCCTTATAATGGCTCCTTAGAAGTGTATAGTACCACTCCTTGATAAGTCTGGAAACCAGCAGGTTCCTTGGCAAGGGACCATGGGAGGCTGCCCAGATTAGGCAGCAGGGACTAGAAGCAGGGCAAGACTGATGAACTGAGTAGGTACAAGCTAGACAACAGTCATCTGTCAGGCTTCTGAGCCTGTCAAGGGACTGACCTCAAAATGTAGACACCGGCTATATCACCTTAGTCTTTTGTCTCCCCTAGGAATTGTGGTTCCCAGTTCCCAGCTTGGAGAGCTTTCATGTGCAAAGCCTGGGCTTTCCTCTGGGATGGACACCTAGTTGCAACTGCCGCCATTAACAAGAGCCATGGCTCTGCAGACAGTATTTGGCCTGTGATTCCTGACCCAGTAGATGGGAAAGCAATACTACAAACTGACCTGTTGGCACAATCATGGGAGGTGGGCGGGGTGCCATGATAGGAGGTGCCGAGGGAGGCATGGGCACCACATTGATTCTTGGTGCATGAATGATGGGTGGCATGGGGGCAATCACTGAGCCTGGGGGCAGCCGGACCACGGATGCCATTGGTGGCCGGGGCATGACAGGTACTGCAGATACAACTGTGGTACGGACTGGAGGCGGCATCTGGTGGGGAGAAGGGAGGAAAGAGACCCACAAGTCACAAGAAGCCAAGGCTTGGCTTCAAGGACACATACAGCTAGCACCTAGCCACTGACTCTGTTGACAATGAAACTGAAGCCTCATGTCAGGCCTATGACAGAAACTTGCTGCTCAGAGTCCCAGGGTAATACTCTGGGTTCAGATTCAATCAGCTTTTCATGACAAACAGTACCACTAAAGGGGCTGATCTTGAGTCAGCCTCCTGGATACAGGTCAGGAGTTCTCAAAGATCTGTTGAGCCTACAACTCTTCCCTGCCTCAAACCTGTTTCCCACATTTGCCACTCAGCTCCCATTCTGTCCCAATTCTCCTCTGCAGGTGGAAGATCAGTTTAGAAGTTCCATTTCTATTTAAAGGATCCTTTCTTTTTCAACCTGGCCAACTAGCCTTCAGGCCACACTCTAAACAGTTGCCCCTCTGAGACAATAGCATAACCCCACCCCAAGAACCAAAGTTTAAAATACTCACTGCAGGTGGCCGGGGCACTGATGTGATGGGGGGTGCTGAACTTGGGATGTTGGTGGCTGAAGATGGAGGTGGTGGCTGCTGGGGGATTTCATTGGGTTTGCTAGGGCCAATCTTTTCCTTGGTGTCATCTTCTGGTACCAGGCCCTTAGCCTTGTGGATGGCCTCAATCTGCTCCTGGAGGGTGATATTGGCCTGGGCAGCCTGTTGGGTCCGGGCCATGCTGCCTGAATGGCCATCCCAGGTTACCTGCAAGAGAAAACAAAGATACAACCCATCAGGACTCCTGGAACTGGGCCCAAAGATGGGAGACAGAGGGACAGGGAAGGGACCAGGATTCACTGGACTTGTACCTTTTCCTCTGGCTTCTGGATCTCCTCCTCACCAATCTTCTTGCCAATGGCTGTTTCTTCTACTCCAAAGATATCAGTACGTCGTTCAGCCAACTGCTTTAAGCTGCTCTCAATATCCAGACCTATACAAAACAGAATGGGAGGAGTGAACAAGAAGTTAAACCTAGTACTCTTCTGATTAAGTTAGCAGCTTTCTAAGAATGCAGGGTGGAGGCTGGATCCATAGCACAGTGCTGACTCTTGGCCCTAACATGTCACTCTTAACCTGTAAGTCTAGGGAGGCTGCCAGACTAGCAATAAGCTTAAAGACCCAGTGCTTGTCCAACCCCTCTTACAGGACTAAAGACCCATTCCCTAGCCCTTGGCAGCTCCCTCTTATCTTGATGCTTCATACATGGTAATTAAGTTGGTGTCACTCAAGGAGAAAGTATTCCAATCAAGAGTCCAATAAAGCAAAGGAATAAGCATGCCTCCCAGTTCCTGCCAGATCTTGCTATAGAATATCAACAGGCATGTGACATCTGTATCTGTGCCAGCTTTTGGAAGATTCCTCTGGAAAACAGGGAGTTCTTTTTTAACACTATCACTCAAACTTTCACTGACCTCAACTGTTCTCTGTTTGCATAAAGCAAGCTATGGGCTGGCAAACCCCAACTTACCTGGTGCATAAACCTCATCATCACTCTGTTTCTCACGGATGGAGCGGTCCCGCTGCTCCAGCCAGCGGGGGTCGAGAAGCCCAATGCGCATATGTTCTTGCATTTTGCTGGCAGGGATCTTTTCCCCAGTGATGGGGGACACAAGATATTCATCAGGAGCAGGGGCTGGAGGGAGGGGCTTGGAAGCTAAAAGAAACAGAGATGTCTAAGTGAGAATACCAGGTGGAAGTTGATATTAGGAGTGTGGTACAGAGTTGGTGATGTGGCTCGGTGGATAAAAATGCTTACTCCACAAGCCTGATGACCTGAGCCTGATCCCCAGAACTCAAAATGGAAAGAGAGAGAGTGCCTGAAAGTTGTCCTTTGACCTTATCATGTGCTCTGTGGCATTAGTGTGCCTGTGCATGCAAACACAAACAGGACAGACAGACAGACAGACAGACAGACACACACACACACACACACACACACTCTCTCATTCACTCATTAAGTAAGTCAGTAAAACTTCAGGAACTAGAAAGATGGCCCAGTGGTTGAAAACACATATTACTCTTGTAGAGGCCCTGAGTTCAGCTCCCAACACCCAAAATGGGCAGTTCACAACTACCTGTAAGTCCAACTCTGGGGAGATTTGATGACTCTGGCCTCCGTGGGCACCCACACAAATGTGTCAAACCCATATTCAGACACACATAAACACATAATTAGAAACAGTAAGTCTTTTTAAAAAGGAGAGGTGCATTCTGGCATCATTCATTAGAAACATCCATTCAGTGCCACCCCTTACATCAGAAACTGGAAACGACTATATTCTATTCTCCACCTTGAGGTCTATACTATAGGTATCACCTCAAGCCCTCCTAGAAACAGTCCAGAACACACAAGACCATGCAGGACCTTCTTGGACAGTCAAGGACTGGGAGGCAGGTCGTACCTTTGGGATCATAGTCCTTTCGGACAATGACTTGGTCTGGAGTTGGGGGCAAAGGCGGAGGCATTGGTGTCTCTGGGGGTGGGGGCACTTTTTGTCCTTCTTCTTCATCATCTGAACCCTGAAAATTAAAGCAGTGGCAGAACTCAGGGAAGCCACCTCCCCAAAGCTGAGCTTTGGCAGTTCTCAGTGTGGCAAGGAGCCTTGGCCTCTGCTAGCCAGTATCCATGTGCTAAGCCTCTGGGAGCAGCTGAGGCCAGCAGGCAGAAGGCCAAGCTGCTTCCTCATAGCATGAATGGGAGCGCGTCAGAACCATGGTGCTAACACTCTTCCCAGGCATTTGCAGCAGTTGGCACCAGGCGGTCCCAAGAGGCCAAGGGCACTTAACTTGCAGAGGAGGGGCACAGGGGACGAGTCAGCACTCAATGGTAGCTGCTCTGGGGGCAATGCTGGGAGGGAGAGAAAAAGTCAATTCCCATAGACACTGGAGCCCTTTCTTCTCAGGCTGCACACAAATTCTTTCTGAGGGGGGAAAACAGCTTGGCTTTGGACTCTGTGCCTACTTGGAAGGCCAAGCTGGAAGGGGGTAGGGATGTCTGAAAGATGTGTAGGCTACATTTAGAAAAGCTTTGGGAATTGCTGATCCTTTGGGCCCAAGAGCTCAAAAGGCATCAAAGCACAGGGTAATACAGTAGTCCCTTAACAGGACTGGTGGGGGTTTGTTGGGAGGTCTCTGAACCAAAGGAAAAGCCACAGAACAACGTTGGCACAACTTTCAGATCCTTGCCCATGAATCAATCTTTGTTGCTGGAGTTGGGAAGAAGTGTCATGCTGCCTGGGCTTGGACAACTTTATAAATGGCCTGGCCTTGTCCAGGGCCCACCACCTTTTCAGTCCCAAAAGGAGGACCACCTTGGACTCAATGAAGAGCATCACCTCCTGGGCTCCAGGGGAAAGGTCAGGCTCAAGTCACCAGAGAGTTTACCTCATCCATGTCCTGCACTTGAGTGTCCTGATCCAGTTGGGAAGGAGGTTCCTCAGCTTTCTCCTGTTTCTCATCTTCTTCATCAGACTCCACCTCCATTTCCACCTCCTCACTTTCCCCAAACTTCTCATAGCGCTCCTGAATGAGGATTCGGGCTCCCAGTTCCTCTGGTGTGGTTGGGGGAGGGAAATTCCCTAAAAGGAATGAGCTAGAATCAAAAGCATGCCTTGTCCTGTCTGTGAGCTCCCCAAGAGCTCAGGAGTTGTCTAATTTCACTATCTGTAAAGGACATCAGGGTCTAACATAGTAACAACTTGTTGAATTGCATTTAATTTGGGCAAAGTCGTAGAAATTAAGCCTTCTGGGAGCAGAGGTAAACAAACACTAATAAGGTCTCATGACAGATTTGACTGCTCCCTGGGAACACCAGGACTCCTGGCTCACATCTGTCCTCTAGACCTACCTTGCTCATTGGGCTGGAAGTCCACTGTCTCTACCACCACAAAATCATGCCAGTCGATCTGAGCATAGGCCACCCGCTCCTTCTCTTTCTCTTCCTCTTCCTTCTTTCTCTCACGCTCCTGAAACTTGGCCCACTCTACTCGGTAACACACCTGTGGAGATCAGAAACAGCATTGTTTTCAATGAGGCTCCAGAGCAATCAAAGTTAGCATCTCCTTCAGATCAAGATGCTGTTGTGCCCATAAAGGGAGTGTCCAGTGTTCCAACAGAGTTGACAAGGGGGCTCTGTGCTCCCAGTAGCAAACTTTCCTCCAGAAAGTCTGCATGAAAACCTAGTATCTAGTACTGTAAACCTTGTCAAGAGCTGGTGGCTGAGAGGTTACAGGCTCTAGGGGGAAACCTACTATTGTTTTGCTAAATGGTCATGTTGTCAAATTGCATTCTAAATGCTATTTGCATCATAGATTAGTAATACACTCAGTACAGAAGCTTTTTATTAAAGCTAGTAGTGCTTACTGCACTCATAACTGGTCAAATGAAGAGAATAAACGACAGTAAAATACTCAGCCCTAAAGGGGACATTCTTATTATTCCTCGAAAGGCTCAGAGAACATTGAGGAAGAAGGGGACTGAAAGAATCTCAGAACCAGAGGATAGGGAGATGTGTGACAAAAAGGCATCTTCTGGACATGAGGTGGCCCTGCACTCATGAACTCACTGCAACTGTAGTTACGTACACAATCAACATTTCATTATAAATGTGGACTACTGGTAATTAACGGTGGCTGGGTGCAGGTGTCATTTTCTTTAGTGGTGTAGCCACTGGTAAGGTGGCCATGCTCCAAAAAGTAACCGCCCACCCATGCTTATGCAACCAACTCTAATTAAACACAGAGGGTCACACCCAAAAAAGACATGAAAGGAAGGGGCTTGTTGGGGAAGGTTTTCAGTGGGTAAAGGAGGGGGGATGAAAGAACACAAGGGGTTGAAAACATCTAAAATTCATTATGTACATACCAAGTTATTAAAGATTATTTTTTAATTAAAAAATAAAAGGGGTTAGAGATTTAGCTCAGTGGTGGAATACTTGTCTAGCAAGCACAAGGCCCTGAGTTCAGTCCTCAGCTCTGAAAATTCCCAGCACTCGGGAGGCAGAGGCAGGCGGATCTCTGTGAGTTTAAGGCCAGCCTGGTCTACACAGTGAGTTCCAGGACAGCGGGGGCTATACAGTGAGTTCCAGGACAGCTGGGGCTACAGGGAGACCCTGTCTCAAAAAAAAAAAAAAAAAAAAAAAGAAAAAAGAAAGAAAACCAGCCAGCTGTGGTGGCCCACACCTCTAATTCCAACACTTGGGAGGCAGAGACAGGCGATATCTATGAGTTCAAGGTCAGCCTGGTCTACATAGTGAGTTCCAGTCCAGCTGGGGCTACAGGGAGACCCTGTCTCAAAAAGATGAAACAAAAAAAGAGAGAAAACCTAATATCCTCAAAAACAGCTACAATCTATGCATCTAAGAAAACAGAAGCCTGAAAACCCAGGACTTAAAAGGCACCTATCACCAAGGATCTACTTGGGAGATGTCTTTCTGCCTAGAGTAGAAAAGAGAGCGCCCCCTCTAAAGCTTTTAGAGAGCAAAGCAGATTTGGTCTCTGTAGCCACAAGGCTTTTCTTCTCACCATCCTGTGACTAAGAACATAGCAACAAAGCATAGGCTATCCCTTCGCTGAGATTTGGGGACCAGAAGTGTTTTTAATTCTGGAATATTTGCACAGATATGATGAGTGAGATAAACCCTGCGAATGGGACCCATATCTAAACCCAAACTCCATGTATGTTTCATATGCACATCATACATACAGCCTGAGGGCAATTTTAGACATTTTTAGTGTACCTGCATTTTTTTTATTTTTATTTTTTTGGTCTTTTTAAGTCAGGGTCTCTCTGTAGCCCCAGCTGTCCTGGAACTCACTATGTAGACCAGGCTAGCCTTGAACTCACAGAGATCCGCCTGCCTCTGCCTCCCGAGTGCTGAGATTAAAGGTGTGCGCCACCACACCTGGCTGTGCCTGGATTTAAAAAAAAAATTTATTACATCTCATTCGATGTACCTGCATTTTTAATGTAACCCACCACATGAGGTCAGATGTGGATTTTGCACTACTGATGTCATGCGACACTCAAAAAGTTGCAGATTTTGGAATGGTTTAAATTTCAGATTAGGGGGGTGGGTATGGTGGCCCACATCTTTATTCTCAACACTGGGGAGGCAGAGGCAGGCCCATCTCTGTGAGTTCCAGGCCAGTCAGGGATACACAGTGAAACTGTCTCCTCCTCCCACCCCTCGCCCTCACCAAATTTCAGATTAGGGAAGGTCAAATCAGTACTGCCTTAGAGATGGTTTCCAGACACAAAACAAAGCCCACATAGTAGACCTTTGGTAACTTGTTACAAGAAATCCTATTCTGTTTACCTGGTCCAAAACTTCTCGAGGGTTTTCAGCTTCTTTCCTGAGCTTTGCAAATAAGCCTTTGGGTGGGATCAAGATCTGAAACAGAAGAATTAGAGCAACTATCAGTTTATCACAGCACAAGACAAAGAAGTAGCCTCGAAGGGTCTGTCACAGGGCACAGGAGATGGGATTCTAACTCCCAAGGATGGGATCTCAGCTCCACTTGGTTGTGGGATTCTGGGCAAGTTAGTTAATGACTAGAATTTGTGTTTCTTTCTCCAAATGATGACACTACTATTTAGCGTTAGCATCATTTAGCACCTTTAGAGAAGATCATTTCCATGATTCCCAGAAAAGTATGCAAAGCTTCAGCTGGGCCTCCCCTACTGTCCTGTTTAGAACCACAGCCTACCTCCCCTGCCTTACTACCTCATTTCCTGGCCCACCCCCTGCCACGTTTTGAGACAGGGTCTCACTATATAGCCCTGGTTGGCTGCAAACTCGGAGATCAGGCTGCTTCTGCCTCATGAGTGCTGAGATTAAAGGCCTGTGCCACCATGGCCAGCCCAAACCCTGCCTTTTATCTATAGTATCTATCATCATCTGACATACAGTTTCACTGCTTAACTCCTCTCCACTAGAACGGAAACTCCACGATGGCAGATTTCTATTTTCACTACAAGACAGATTTCTGTATTTTCACTACTGGCACCCCAAATAATGTCCCAATAGTATCTACTTCTACTGATAAAGTAACTCAGTTTTGCCTTGCTCTTCCTTATTCCTCTACCCTTGGAATCTACCTGCCATTACATGTCCCATGGGTAAACACCAATGCCTTCAAATTACAATAGTCAATGCCAATACCCAAATTCAGAGGAACAAAAAGTAACAAATGAGACCAGGGGACCTTTCACCATGGAAGTAGTCCAAATTTAACCAGGTCCTTACTTAAAATTGATACTGTGTACTTATAGTAACCCTTTGTCTTTGGGTCTTCAGTGATTGTTAGCCCAGGCTATTCTGAAACTAGGAAGCCCAGGCTGTCCTGGAACTCACTATAATCAGGAGTACCAAATCAAAGGTGTATACCATAATGCCATGCAATCAGTCATGACTGCAGCAGTACAGCCTGGTAACTAAGATCTTAGGGTTAGGAGCAAAAAAAAAAAAAAAAACAAACCCCCAAAAAAATCTTTTTAAAATTGCTGGATTTCCAGTCTTCCAGTCCCAGCTCTGCAAGCTCCTATTACCCTACCCATAAAAATTTCTCTATAAAGTGAGAACAGTGGCTACCTTAAACACTTAGAGAGATTGGTTGAAATCTCAGCACTACTATTTACTAGCCTGAGACTATGGAGACCATTTTCTTTCTTGTTTTTAACCTTTTTTTCCCCAGTGCTGAGAATGGAACCCAGGCCTTATGCACAGGAGGGAAGCACTCTACCAGTGAGGTATATACCTAGCCCCATGACATCATCTTTCTTATCCCATTTCTGCTTATGACAGCTGGGGACAGCACTTATCTCATGGGATTTTTCTGAGAATTAAATTAGTTAATAGGAAGTAATTGTTAAGAGGCTGCTTCTCAGGTCATGTACTAGACAAAATGTACATATGCCTAAAATCAGCCAGGCTACCTGGTCTTGTCACACAGCAGGCAAACACCAAACAGTTTGCAAAAAATATGTTTCATGTCTCTTTAAGGACAAAAGGCTCTACTGAATTTAAAGAAACAACAAAAGCTGGGCATGGTGGTCCATACTTTTAATCCCAGAGGCATGAAAGTCTCTGTGAGTTCTAGGCCAGCCAGGGTTAGGGTTACAGAGAACTTGTCTCAAAAATAAAAATAAAATGAGCGTGGTGGCGCACGCCTTTAATCCCAGCACTCGGGAGGCAGAGGCAGATCTCTGTGAGTTCAAGGCCAGCCTGGTCTACATAGTAAGTTCCAGGACAGCTGGGGCTACAGGGAGACCCTGTCTCTAAAAGACCAAAAAAAAAAAAAAAAAAAAAAAAAAAAAAAAAAAAAACAGAAAAAAAAAAAAAAAAAAAAAAAAAAAAAAACAAAAAACAAAAAATACCCAGAAACAAACAAACAAAAAAACCCCAATAATGTATTTAGGGCAAGTGAAATGGCGCAGTGGTTAAGTGCTTGCCATGCAATTCTGATGACCTGAGTTCCATTCCAAGACCCCACAGTGGAAGGAAAGAACTGAGTCCCAAAAGCTATTTTCTGATCTCCCAAAGTATACCATGGCATGCAAACATATGCTCACTCCTGCATGCTCGTGCTCACTCTCACACACACTAATAAATGTAAAAATTTTCAAAGATTTTACATTAAAATAGGGATTCACATTTGCCCAGAGGCCCCAGAAAGCAACAGTGTCCTTGTTCACAGTTCATGGATATAGTATTCCCAGTGTTGAGATGTTGCCCTCCCAGGGCTCACCCTCAGCCCCCAACTCAGCACCTTGGTATACTGCTCCACCAGCTTTGTGAAATAGTTGAAGAGACTGTGCTGCGGCCGGAGAAAATCAAACTGGTAGTTGCGCTGCTCTTTCTGCATCAGCTGTGTCAGAAACTGGCGCCCATTCCTGGCCACAAACTGAGCTGTCAGCTTCACCACATCCAGGTCAAACGCTGAGATGGAGGGGGGGTCAGCGATGAACTCAAACTCAGGAGGGGGCTCCTTGGGTACAATGGTCTCTTGGATCACCTGGGCTTGGACCTAAAGACGTAGCATGTGTGAGGCAAGAGGAATAGGGGTAGAATAGCTTTCCCCAGCTGGATGACCACAGACCTCTATGTTGTTTATTAATGGCACTTGCTTTGAAAGAATGCTGACCCTAAGAGAATCAATTTCTCACCCAACTGTGCCTCAACTCCCTGAACTGCTTCAAGTGAAACCATCTATAATCTCTGCTCCTGTCTTGAAATCAAAGGCCTAGTTAAGTAGCAAAGAAATGACAGGAGCTTAGCCTTTTAAATCTGATCTGAGGGCGATGGAAACACAGTAAGGCTCACATGCGTGTCATGAATCCCACTGTATTCCATGACCCCCAAGTGAACAATGTGGCAGAAAGAACAGGTACTGTGAATGCTTTTTATAAACGAGGTAACTATGGGGCTGGGGCTGGAGAGATGGCTCAGCAGTTAAGAGCACTGGCTGCTCTCGCAAAAGACCTGGGTTCAGTTCCCAGCACCCACACAGCAGTTAACAACCATCTGAAACTCCAGTTCTTGAGGATCTGACGCCCTCTTCTGACCTCTGTGGGCACTGCACTTACTTACATGCAGGCAATATACTCATACACAGAAGATAAAAATAATGTTGCCAAACAAGACTGCCTTTTCCACCAGTTTGGGAATGGTGCAAAGAGAGATCAGCCCAGTTTGACATAGCAGACACAATGTGTTAGCCCTATCTTCACTGACATTCTTAATAGTCCCTAGTGCTGGCTTCAAGACTCCTGAGTCCAGCACAAGAAGGGTAGGGGCGTTACAAGGCTGCATTAGTCAGGCCAAGAGGTTGTTCATATGCTACAATACTAACCCTTATGCCATGGTCAGAGTCTTGGATAAATCACATTTGGCCAAGCCTCAGCTTTGCCACCTATGAAACAGTCAATCTGCTGGGCTCCTCATGAAATCCCAAAAGGAGTCTAAACATCTGAGTCCAGGGCAGAGCTTGAGCAATCAGTGCTCAAGAAGTGCTATTTATCATCAACACCTAGGTATGTGTCCCTGGAAGATGAAAACTTTACTCTTGTTCCTGGTGGTTGTGAGTGTCGACAGCAGAGGTAACTGTACCCCCATCCCTACCCATCCTTGCCTCCTTCTTGACCCAGGGAGAGGGACTGCAATTCAAACCTTCTGGGGCAGCTGCTGTTGGGTAGTTTGCTGCTGCTGCTGCATGACCTTGGGGATGGCAGCAGAGGGCTCCTGAGCCTTCCCCTCCTTGAATTCGCTGACCTTGTGGCGGTAGTAGGCATGGTAAGGGTCATTGGGGTTTAGGAAGTTGAACTTGGGGTTGTTGATCTCATTCTGTCGTATCCTAGCTTCAAATTCAGGCCCATTTCTGCAAACAAACAAGCAAACAAATAAGCAAAACCAAAGAGCACATACCACCACCCAACGTTGTGGCTATTCAGATCTAAATCACCAACCATTTCAGGTTCCTTGACACCACCCACTAACTGTACCAGTCCATCCCTCAGGATAAGAGAGTTCCTCTGTGAGCTTCCAGGCACTAAGGGTCAGTGCCACTTGCAGCCTGGTCCAGGCTGCCTCTACCACAGTCATTCCTTAGCTCCTCTGCCACTTCTGTAGTATCCCAGCTGGGTGATATGCTTTTTCTTTTTTTTTTTGGGGGGGGGGGTCTTTTTGAGACAGGGTCTCCCTGTAGCCCCAGCTGTCCTGGAACTCATTATATAGACCAGGCTGGCCTCAAACTCACAAAGATCCACCTGCCTCTGCCTCCCAAGTGCTGGGATTAAAGGTGTGCGCCACCATGCCCGGCATTTTTTTTTTTTTAACGTAATAAAATTTATATACTTTGGAGATGAGGATGTGGCACAGTGGCACAATGCATATCTAACATGCACAAGGCCCTGAATTTGGTCTCCAGCACCACAAACAAAGCAGCTAATGAGACTTAATGCCTTGCCAAATACTGCCTAAAATCACCTCATTTACTAATTGGCAGGGAGTCACAAAGGAAAAACTGCTCTATAAGGGCTCAGATTTACGAGGCTATGGAGGAAGATTCAGATGACAGGGGTCTAAGATTGGCTGGGATGTCCTCCCACTGCTCTCTTCAACTGGGATGGTTCTGTAGATAACATACCATACCCTGAACTTGCATGATTTCAAAATCACAGGATAAGGGCCTGGTAAGATGGCTCAGTGGGTAAAGGCGCTTCCTGATAAGCCTAACCACCTGAGTTTGAGCTACAGCGTCCACATGGTGGAAGGAGAGAACTGACTCACAAAGGAAATGAAAAAAAAAAGTGTCCTGGTCACCATGTTCAGGGAATCTTGATTTTTAGAACACCAGTGGTTAATAATTTAAGAGGCCATACTTTTTCCCCCATTTTTGTTTTGTTTTTAAAGATTTATTTTTATGTGTTTGATTGTTTTGCTTGCATGTATGTAAGTGTACCATGTGTGCAATGCCCACAGAGGCCAGAAGGTAGTATAGACCTGGAACTGGAGTTACAGATGGCTGTTAGTTACTATATAGGTGCTGGGAAGGATCCTCTGCAAGGACAGTCAGTGCTGTTAATGGCTGACTGTTAATGGCTCCGGCCCCCTCCTTTTTGTTTTTTTAAGATAAGGTCTCATGTGGTCCAAGCTTAGACTGGCCTTAAAATTCCTGATTTGCTTGCCTCCACCCCCTTAGAAGATTATAGAAGTGTGGCATCAAACCCAGATGAAAGTGTCACACTCACATGTAACACCTTTGTCAACCAAAAAGCACACAAACCTTAAAAGACACAACATTTGGGCACATTCAGTTTTCATGTTCACTACTTATTCTAACTCAGGGCAAGGTACCAAAGAACTTGCTTTGCTTTTCCCAAGCATAAAATATGACTAACATCAAATTCCCTCTGTACCTTGAGGTGTTATTGAGAAGATTTATTTAACCATTATTTAAGAAGATGCCCAAGTCCTTTTGAATCAGGCTGTAGCCTGCAAACAAAGAGGGCAGTTACTACTATAGAGCCTAGAAGGGGGTAATTCCACCAACATTGGAGATGCCTCGGACATTAGGAAAGGTTGAAAGGGTTTCTACTGCTTCTCTGGTTAGAAATCTTTACTCAGAGGCATCCTAAATACACCAAGCCATGGCTCTTGGAACTGTTGCCAGTCAGGTTACTCTATTTTCCTAAGACTTTCACATGCCCTGGGTCTTATAAGTTAAATAGAACAGAAGACACAATGCAAGCAATTTTGTGCTCCAGATTAGCCCCCACAAAAATGTGTGTTATCCATGGCATAGACTGGAAGATGTAGCCTCTAGCAAGGTCTGGTCACACCCTGTAGCGTGACTAATACCATGAGGTCTCAATATGACTGTGGATTATTTCAAATAGAACCTCATGCTTTGGAAAGAAGCATTTTTGTACCTCCCTACAAAATGTAAACCACACACAAGCAGGATAGAAACAGACTTGGATCCTGCTGAACCGGGTCACTATGCCCGGCAAACACCCATGACAGACCAATGGCTTCTAGAAAAGGGGGTTTTTGTTGTCTCCTGCATTGCTGCCTCTTAAGCTGTAGCCTCAACACATCTGGGAAAAGTCGAAAAGATACAATGAGAAGGCAGAAGTGTTCATTCCAATAAATTGTGTTGCTTTAAGCTGGTTTACTGTTAATTTTAGAATTAGAGCCTTCAACACAAGGAATAGATTTTAGCAGAAAAAGATGTAATTCTGACTCATCCCAGCAGGTGGGATTTTTTAAAAAGTAATTTAGCTTTTTGACAGGAAAATACAGGAAAGGGGAAGATCTAACAATCTAACCCACAGAAAAATAGCTCCTTTTGGCTGGGCGTGGTGGTGCACGCCTTTAATCCCAGCACTCGGGAGGCAGAGGCAGATGGATCTTTGTAAGTTCGAGGCCAGCCTGCTCTACATAGTGAGTTCCAGGACAGCTGGGGCTACAGGGAGACGTTGTCTCAAAAAGACATTAAAAAAAAAAAAAAAAAAAAAGCTCCTTTTCGATAGTTGGACTTGGTAGCAGAAACCCATTGCCTGCTCCAGAATATGTGTAGCCTGACAGCAGCAGAGCAAAGACCTGCACACTGTCTTTCTTCAAGAGCAAGATCATGGCGTGCTCCTTCATTGCAATGTACGCAAAAGCAAGTTCAGAGTTATTTACAACTGTGTGCTGTACCCATGTGTGTACAGGTATGCTCACCAGAGCGTGTAGAAACCAGAGGTATCTTCCTCTATCATTTTCCACTGTACTTTTTTGGGGGGGTCTTTTTTTGAGACAGGGTCTCTCTGTAGCCCCAGCTGGCTTGGAGCTCACTATGTAGACCAGGCTGGCCTTGAACTCAGAGATCCACCTGCCTCTGCCTCTCCAGTGCTTGATTAAACGGGTGCGCTACCACACCCAGCTCCGCTGTACTTTTTGAGACAGGGTCTCTTTCTTCACTGTGCCTGAAGCTCACCACTTCTGTTAGGTTGGCTGGCCAGTGGGCCCCCAGGTTTGCCTGTCTCCTCCTACCAGGGCTGAAGTTACAGTGATGTACCACCACATCATGCTTTTACATGGATGCTGGAGATACCAACTCAGGTCCTCATACTTGAGCAGCAAGCACTTTACCCTCTGAGCCATCTCAAACTTAAGATTTTTAGAATGCCTACAAGAGTGATCTTTATGGCTAAAAACCCATCTAGAAACATGGTGTAGTTCATTTGTTTGTTTTGTTTTACAGTGCTAGGGATGGAACCCAGGCCCTTGTACATGCAGGCATATACTCTTTATCACTAAGATATACACCCATTCATTTTGTTTATTTTCCTTTTATAAGATAGAGCCCACTGTATAGTCAACCTGGTCTCCTAAACTCCTGCCTCCGCCATCCCAGTGCTGGGACGACAGGTGTGAGCCACTATGCCCAGTAATGTGTATTTGCTTTTTTATGGTCTTTTTGAGACAGGGTCTCCCTGCAACCCCAACTGGCCTGGAACTCACTATGTAGACCAGATTGGCCGAGATCTCACAGAGATCCACCTGCCTCTGCCTGGGATTAAAGGCATGTGCCACATGCCTGGCTACCCTTTTCTTTCAGAAAGACCAAAAAAAAATTTTTTTAATATTTTTGTGTATACAAGTATACTGCCTGCATATATGTAAGTGCAACCGTGTCCTACAATGCCTGAAGAGGTCAGAAGAGGGCGTTGGATCCCCTGGTACTGGAGTTACAGATGGTTGTTAGCCACCATGTGGTTACTGGGAACTGAACCTGGGTCCTCTGCAAGAGCAGTCAGTGCTCTTAACCAATGAACCATCTCTTCCGTCCTGTCTACTGTATTTTTTGAGACAAGGTCTCTCACTGGACCTGGAGCTCACAGATCTGGCTAGACAAAGGGATTACCTAGGTTCTGGGGATCTACCAGTCTCTGCCCCTCAGCACTGGGGTTACAGATGCAGGGACTGTCATAATGCCTGGCTCTTATATGGTGCTAGGGATCTGAACTCAGATCCTTATGGTTGTGTACAAGGCACTTTACTTCTAAGGAAATAATCTAAAAGGGAAAGAAAATGCTCAAACTCCCTTTACTGTGTCATTGGCCAAGTGGAAACGCTGGAAACAATAGCAAAGGTAACAGAGAAGATGGCTAAATTAACGGGGGCCCATAGCCTGGACATCATGCATCCTCTCAAAAGCAGACGTGCAGCATGAGGGGGATCACATAATGTGGGGAAATGTTTACAGTTTACTATAGAAGGGAAAAGTGAGATATGACAGCATTTCTGCTAGTATTACAGTGCTCTGGAAAGGATGCCCAAGGTCAGAAACAAACAGGAAAAGTGAAAACAGATGGCACAGATTATTCCGATAGTAAAATTGGACCAATTCTGTTAACATTCCTTTCATATTTACTATCATTTCAGAAAGGGGAAGGCATAAGAGTTGCTATGAAACATTAACCAGTTAAACACAACACCCAAACTGCCCTAATCATAGAGCAGCTTACAGCTGAAAATCCAGGCTAATTAAGGCCTTCCGCTGGGTAGCGCACACCTTTAATCCCCACACTTGGGAAGCAGATCTCTATGAGATCAGGGCCAATCTTGTCTACATAGTAAGACCTGAAAAGGAAGGGAGGGAAGAAGGGAGGGAGAGAAGATGGAAGGGAAGGAAGGAAGGTGGAAGGGAGGGAGGGAGGGGAGGGAGAGAGAGGGGGAGGGAAGGTAAGCTAGCAGGCCCTTAAATTGAGATGAACTCCTATAGAGTAGACACTATGAAAGACATCAACCAACATAGTCTTTTTCAATGCTTCATTGTATTAGGAAGCTGGGAAAGGAATATTTATTAAATGATACAAGCTGGTAGAGCTGCTCAAGGGAATGACTGTCAAGGTGCAGGCCCCAGACAGCACCTACTCCTGTACACTCTGCTTAGAGCCAGCTACTAAAGCCATGTAAGCAACGCAGTTTAGTTCCTCAAGAGTATCCATAAATCCACATTTATTGGGAAATCACCTTTTTAGTTTAAAAAATATTCTAAGGACAGACAAAACATCTGTCAACTAGTTATAGTCTGCTGGCTGCCAAAAGAATACTTTATAAATGCCCTATGCCAAGGGATATGTTGATCTTTGGAGTCAAGTGGCCCTCAAGAAGATTCTAAGGATGTACCCCTAAATAGGATGGGGAAGCTGGAAGGAATGCTGACCAATTTTCATCCCATCTGGGAAGACAACTAGCACTTGCATGTCGTATCTAAATTGGATTAAGCCTTATCAGCTTACTCTTGCCTCACTGACAACCTGGCAACAAGTTAGCATTTTACTCAATTTTGTAATGGTCATGTGAGACTCTGTGAAAAGTAGTACTTACATAATGAAAATAATCAACTTCCCCTTTTATTTTCCTTAGGCCAGCAGCTCAAACAGGGAAGAGTATGCATGCACATATGTCTGTTACAAAATAGCTCTCCAGAAATGTCCTCTGGCTTGTTTTAGAAGCAGAGGCTCCTGATGACTATACAGCTGGGGTATGGCTCTCGCTGTGGTTACTGGTGTGGTATGTCAACAATACCAGTCCTGTTTATTTTCTACCTAATTGTCCTACTGTGGTTCTGGAAGAACTAGCAGGCCTAAGCCAAGGTCTAAAGTCTAGGCTGACCTTGTGCTGTTTCAGGAGCCCTTCATACTACAATCTTCCCTGACCCACTGTGTAGAAGCAGTTACGTTACCTGGCCACAAAGCTGGCAGTCTTGTCAACAATATTCCTGACTTCTGGAGGAGGGTAAATAATCCCCACCACTGGCTTTGAAGGGGTGGAATCCTCCTTTGAAGACGGTTCTTCTTCAACTGGCTGTGAAAACAGGAAAAGAAGTAAGGTCTTCAAGTCCCTACTCTACTCCTCAAACATTCCTTCAGGATACCACTGAGAGCATAGGCTTTGTCCTGCAAGCTTCCTTGGGTACCAGAAAGAGTACAAAAATGTGGTTCTCCTAACTGCATAGTGCTTGCCTGGGTCATTTCTAGGAACCAGGGAAAAGAATAGCTTCCTTGGCTCCTCTAGATACTGTCCAATAAAACCAGATAGCTACAGTTGTTTCAGTGCTAGGCGTGGGATTACATTCAGGCCTCACACATACTAACTAAGCATACTACCACTCAACTACATCCACAGTCCCCAAATCAGCATTTTTACCAAGGGCCCATGTAATTTAGACCCAAGGATGTTGACTAAAATCTAAGAAACCATATTCCAGAATCTGGAAGGCCGTGTCTTTACCTCTGCACCCAGCACTGTGCCTGGCATGGAATACTTAATGACTGTCAAGAAACATGAGCATGGGGGAGGTAGGTAGGAAGGAAGGTAGATAGGTAGAGGTAGGTCAGATTCAGGAACTTCTAGCTGGTAGCTTTCTGCCTTAACTTCCCTTTTCCTATACATCCATTCCATAATCCTAGCCACTATTCAACACAAAAATATTTTGTGACACTTCACTGGAAAATGCAACATCAATGGCCCAGTAAGTTCCCATATCCTTTATCTAGCAGCTTCTTCCTCTCAGTTGAGTCTATCACTTTAGAAAAATATGGTCTCTTCCCTGCCTTCAATGAAGTTTTCTGCTGCTGTTTCTCCTGCTTCTTCCTCTGGCTGAACATCCTTACTCCCTCATCTCCTACTTGGTTTCTTTTCAAGTGTTCTTGTCCAAGTCAAAAACAACTACCTAGAGCCAATTACAGCCATAGTTGCCTACCATTACAACCTAGTCTCCATTTCTGACTTCCATTTCACCTCTTCCCTATAATGTTGGAGGCCCCTGAAAAAGTTTTGTGCTCTCTTCATAGTATTCACACTGTCCTCAGTTGTCCTTGACAACTATGTTCTCCACTCCCCTTCTCCAATTTAGGCTGAAAAAAATCCCAGCCAAACCAATTTCCTAGATAATATCACAGAGCTTTGGGCCCAGCAGAGTCCTGGGCACTTTCATCTCTATGACTGGCTTTCCAGTCACAAGCCAGAAATCTAGACTCCCCCTCATCCTTCCTCGGTCTTTGCTCAGTAACACTGATTAAACATAAAGTACATCCCAGAAACCTTAAATGTATTAATTCTTACCACCCTGACAACAGCCCTATGAGGCGTACTACTACATATGACAGAACTGAGGAAACGCACGCTGATGTCCCTCAGGCTGAATCACTTTGGCTGGAGAGCCTGTGGCACCAGTCATTCTGTTATAAGCACCTGGCCATGCCTCTTGCCCTAATCTAAATCAGACCCTCAACATCTCTTGAACAGGATCATTGTTTCTTATCCTCCTCTCAATTCTTCCCAACAACTGTCTGCCTGAGTTTTTGATACACAAATGTCACTATCCAGTTTAAAATACTTCCTACTGTGTTCAGACACATTAAAATCCTAAGAATTACATCTCCTGTTACCATTATGCCAAATGTGTATTCGTACCACACTTGCTCATGTGCCCTTGACCAGAGAGGCACCATCTGATCCTTACTTTGGTTTTGTACTTATTATTGTCTGGTATAACCATGACTGTTTTTTCCCACTGCTTAGGAATATGCCAGAAATACACACAGGCACATAATTATTTGGAGAAAGGGTATGGGCCTCATTTGTCATGTTCCATGTTGTATTCAGAACCCAAAGCATTGATAAGCATATAGTATGTGTTTCAATATATATATATATATATATATATATACACACACACATATGCTGAGTGAATAAAAAATCCCCACACACACACCAAAAAAAAGTTCCCTTTCCCCCATCGCTCTTCTGGTAAACTCCTATTCATCCTCCCAAAAAAGCAATTTATAACTGTGGCGGTTCATGTCTTGAGTCCCAGGACTCAGGAGGCAGAGGCAGGCAGATCTCTGAGTTTGAGGCCAGAATGAGCTACACAGTGAGGCAGGGATACAAAGTTGAGATGCTGTCTCAAACAAAACAAAATACAACTTCTAACACCTGTGGATTTCCCTTACCAGCATCTATTCCTCTACTCCAGCAGTACTGATTATATTACTGGCTCATTTATAGTCAATTGTACTGCAGTTATTTACGGACATCATTCCTCCTCAGTTGTTTGAAAGCTTTGCGGGGGTCTCACTATGTAACCCAGGTTGGCCTCCAACTCATGAGCCGCATAATCCAAACTCTCTAGGATTACAGATGTGACAACTGCCCAGCTTTGAAAGTTTTTTAAAGGTTGGCTGGCACTTTTATCATTTACACCGATCTAGACAAACACTGAGTATTCATGTATGTCTATCTTCCAACTCGTCTAAGAGATCTCAGAAGGCAGGGGTTATGCCTCATTCATGCTGTTAATGTTGGGAGAATGGCTCCTTGTCTGGATTAGGGTAAGCACCTAGCAGGTCCTAAGAATATCCATAAAATATACAGTGCAAGCTTGGAAATTAGTACTAGGCGAAGGCCGGTAGGCCCAACTGCCAAAACTGGTGTATAGGCTGGCCCAATGCTTCTCTCACTTCCATAAATCACACTGAGATTTTGTTAAAACGCAGATTCCTACTTCGAAGGTCTGAAGACTTCCTATTTCTAATGCATTCTCAGGTGATGCCCGCACTACTAGTCCGCTGGCTACTCAGAGAACTACTGCTCTAGAGGGCTTTTTGCGACCAGAAGGCAGCGCAGCGCTCTCGCCCAGCCTCCTGGGACTTGCAGTCCCTCCGGGCTGTCCAGGAGGGCGGCCGCTGTTTCCTGCTGGAGGACAGGAGCGCCCGCGCGCGAGGGGAGGGACAAGGCCTAGGCTCGGGCTGCAGGCTGCGGTGCGGGGAACGCAGTACCTGTTTGGGCTCAGTGGCTACTGGCGGTGGCGGGGGCACCGCCTGCACGGGTCCGGCCGGCATGACTGCGACACTCCCGGCAGCCAGTCCGCCTCGGGGTAGACAACCGGGGCTCCGTCAAGGATAACCTCCCCACACCGACTCTACGACGAGACAGCAAGATGGCGACGGCCCAGCGAGTCGCCGTGGAGGCGAGGCTGACGCACTTCCGGTCCCTCCCTCTAGCCTCGCGTACTTCCCGCCCCTCCCTAGAACAAGGCGGTACGCTACACAGTTGCCTTGGCAGCGGCACGGACGCCCACCTAAGGGTGTTCAGGCATCCCAGGGGCCGCGGGTGCTCCAGGGGGACGTTCTGGGAGCCGACCAGATACCAAAGCTGAGGCTGCGACGCCGGAGACAAGTGAGCCATTCTGCATTGTCGAACTCACCTCGAGACCCTAGCCAGTCCCTCGCTCCCTGCGACCCCGACTTTCAAGTTCCGGTGCCCCCCTTCCCCCTCCCGGCCCCCCAATCCCCGCCGTTTTTCGCTTCGGAACCATCTCCTGATTCTGCCTTACAGGCCCCACACCGTTTATTCTTATGGGTCTTTTCCGGTGGGCCTGTCTTTTCTAGGTTGCACCCTTAACTTCCATAGCTCGGTCCTCAAGCCTCACCCGACATCCTCAAATCTTAGCTGTGCCACTTCTAACGCCCACAGGTGCAGTCCTGCAGACCAATCCCCTCGCTTCCCAGAGGCACATCCCCCACAGCCCGCTTTTCTCTGTCCCGAGATCTTCTAGTCCCTGTCCCCTCTCCTCTTCCCAACTCCAGATTACGGGGAACTGACTCTAAACCCAGTTCTTGGGGGACTTTACCTGCGAAATGGGACAGCGATAGTAAGTTGTTTTTTGTTTGTTTTTTCTTTGTCTTTTTGAGACAGGGTCTCTTTGTAGCCCCCGCTGTCCTGGGAACTCACTATGTAGACCAGGCTGGCCTCAAACTCACAAAGATTCACTTGCCTCTGCCTTCCAAGTGCTGGGATTAAAGGCGAGTGCCACGAGGCCGGCAATAGTTAAGTTTTACTTTCCAAGACCCTTCCCTATCTCTCCCTCTCCACCCACTGTAGTTGGTTTATTTCATTGTTATTATTAATGAAGAATAATGACAGCTAGGATTTGTTGAATGTTTACTTACTGCAAGCCAGAATCTATGTCAAACACTACCTGTTACATCATTTACTCCTTATGGCAAGCTATCGTGCTGGCAAGGACAGGGAAGCTCATTTTTTAGATCAGTTTTCTCTACTAGAGCTGATGATTATTCCTATGTCTTCACTGGATCATTTTCATGTCCAAGGGATCCCGACAATATCTATGGTCAGAGATTGGCCACTGCCATGTAGGTGTATTAGAGTTTCAGAACTGTTTTTCTGTTGGTGACTGCATCTCAGTGGGCACACTGACTGGTAGGTAAGCATAATCCTCACGATAGAGTCAAGTGCTAGTTGTTTGAGAGAGGAAGACTTGAATGTTGAATTGGAGTGAAGGAAAGGATCCTTCCCTTCTTCTCTGGGAGTCAAAAGTCCTGGAACAGAATTACTGCTGCCCCTATAAGGACAATGTTGGCTCAGTTAGAGCCATCACCTGTGTAGTCACAAGGCACAGTTCAGAGCTGGTAGCTTCCACTTAAGACCCAGGGATTACAGAGAAAGCTCTTTCACTTGATGCACTTCTAAGTGCAGATGCATAGTTTTTCAGAAATATCAACCTAAGGTAACTATGGATATTCTGTGTGTGTATGTGTGTATTTGCAGTGCTGGCGATTGCCCCAGGGCCTCATATATGTTAGGCAAGTGCTCTATTACCAAGTCATAACCATAGCCTAACTTGGATATTCTTGATGTGTTGACATTTGCTGCTTATCAGAACCAGAATGTTACAGGAATTGGTATCCAAAATGGCCCCAGTGAGCAGATCAATTTTTTTTTTTTTTTTGGTCGAGTTTCAGCTGCTTTGCCTCCTGCATGTGCTGCTGCTTCCCAGGTTGGGGCTTCTTGCTTCATTTCCTTCATGTCCTTTCCAGGAAAGAAATCCAGAAAGTTTCATTTTGTTTTTTGCTTTATTTTTTCTCTTTGTCTCCACTTCATTCTCTGGGGACATAAAATCTCTTGGGCAGCAATATCTCACAAGAGGTAGTTGCCAAGTCAACACATGGGAAGCATGACTTAGATGTATTCATGTGTTTATGAGTATTATGGGGGTAATACTGCTTTCAGGAAAACAGACATAATGGTTTCAGTTTTTCTCTCTCTCTTTTTCTCTGTCCTCCCCTCCCCCTCCCTCTCCCTCTTCTCCTTCCTTCTCCCTCTCCCTCTCCCTCTCCCTCTCCCTCCCACTTCCAGGGTTTTACTTTGTAGCCCAGGGTGGCCTTGAACTTGCAGCACTCCTGCATCAGCTTGCTTTTCTTCTCTCTCTCTCTCTCTCTCTCTCTCTCTCTCTCTGTGTCTTTTTGAGACAAGGTCTCCCTGTAGCTCCAGCTGGCCTGGAACTCACTATGTCACTATGTAGACCAGGCTGGCCTCGAACTTACAGAGATCCGCCTGCCTCAGCCTCCCAAGTGCTAGGACCAAAGGTGTGCGCCACCACACCTGGCTGCCTCAGCTTTCTGAGTGGTAGGATTATAGGTGTGCCCTACCCTGCATGATTTAATAAAACATAAATAAAAGTTTAAAGGCCTGGGGGCTCAGCCAGTAGAGTGCCTCCCTAACATGCATAAAGCCCTAACACCACATAGACAGGGGCATGGTAGGTACGACGCTATAATTATAGAACATGGGAGGTAGAAGCAGGAGAATCATTCAAGGTCATTTTCCTCAAGTTCAATGCCAGCCTGGGATACATGAGACTCTGTCTGAAAAGTTTTTTAAAAATCTTAATTTTATATCGAGTTCATGTTGAAATAAAGTTTTGAGTATATTGGGTTAAATTAAATGTTATCAAAATTGTTTACCTGTTTCTTTTTACTCTTTTTGATGTTTATTTGAGGAAAAGTAATATTTTAACTCACCCATCACAAGGTTCATGTCTGAGGTCCCTAAAACATAAGACAGATGAAAGAAAAACATACACATTTATTTAATAAAACATTTTCATGATTTGAGAGCTTTCAGAAATGAAGACTCAAAAGAAACCAGGAAATTTGTGTATTTTTATGGACAGTTGTACAAAAAGTATAATTGGAAGAGGGGGGAAAGATGGCTTAGAAGTTAATACCACTGGCTGCTCTTACAGTTTGTAACTCCAGTTCTAGGGATCTGATGCCCTCTTCTGGCCTCCACAGACATTGCACACATGGAATGGATGCACTTACATGCAGGCAAAACACTCATACATGTAAATTTTTTTTAATTTAAGTACAATTAGAGAACCAAAACGTATGATCTAATAGTAATAAAGAGAGGGAAAGCATAGCAAGGCTTCTTATTGCTTAAAAGAGGAAATATTGATGTTGGCTCCTAGTTCAGAGATTTAAGACCTTGTTGATTTTGGGCCAGTAGAGAAGAAGAACGTGGTGGCAGACAGAACCCCTCAGGACATACCTCCAGTGACCTACTTCCTCCAACTAGGCCCCACCTCCTACTTTCTACTATTTCCCAATAATGACATATCATTTATCCATCAGGGGATTAATCCATTGACTACATCAGAACCAGATCCTGAGGGTTCCCCAAAGCTCATCAACTGGCAACCAAGCCCCCAGTACACAAGCCTATGGGGGACACGTCATAATCAAACCATAGTGGATTGTTCAAATTTTTTCCCTTTTTAAAATTTTACTTGTTATCGTGTGTGTGTGTATATGTGTGTGTGTGTGTGTGTGTGTGTGTGTGTGTGTGTGTGTGTGTAGGTCAGAGGACAACTTTTGTGAATTGTTCTTTTCTTGTACCGTGTGGATTCATCAGGCTTGTGTGACAAGCTCTTTACCTACTAAGCCATCTTGTCAGCCCTAGATTTTTCTTATCATTCTTGTGTGACATTCCTTCCCAAGGAGATTTAGGGTAGGATGCCCATCACATGAGGTCTTCAGAGGAGAAGGAAGGAGGTCAGAGAGTAACTTTCCTAAGTTTTATGGCCTATTTCAGAAAAGAAGGATAAGGGGAAAGGGAAAGTGACCTCTGTTCTTCTGCTGTTTCCTCAGTCTCCAAGAGGCCATACTTTGATATAGTGTTCCTGCACCTCATCAGTGGCTATCATAAAATCTAAAATCCCACGCATGCCCTTGCATTATTGCTTTTGGACACTGATGTTCTAGAAGCAGCAGGCCTAAGATAGAACAATACGTTAGATTAAGAATCTCAAATCCCTCCCAACACTGGGGAGGCAGAGGCAGATGGATCTCTGTGACTTCAAGACCAGTCTGTCTACATAGTGAGTTCCAGGTCAGCTGCTGCTACAGGGAGACCCTGTCTCAAAAAGACCAAAATAAATAAATAAATAAAATCTCGAATCCCTGGGTGACTTGGGCTAACTGGGGAAATGGCACATCCTAGGTCCTTTGGTTCAAGCGAACACTACTGAAACATCACTATGAAACATGCCCACTGTGCCCAGCCTCAAGGCATGCATCCCTACTTTTCTTCATCCCATTTCTCTGGCCTGGGATACCTCTTCCTCCTCGTCCTCCTCTTCCTCCTCCTCTTTTTTTGGGCAAATTTATTTGTTAATTTTTAATTTAATTTAATTTTTCCTGCATGTATATAAGTGCCCCATGTCCTGCAATGCCTGTGGAGTCCAGAAATGGGTGTCAGATCCCCTGGAACTGGACTCACGGACAGATGTGAGCCACCATATAGGTGTTGGAAACCGAACCTGGGTCCTCTTTAAGAGCAGCCAGTACTCTTAGCTGCTGAGCAATCTCTCTACTCCCCAACACCTCCTTTCTCACAGACAGATCCCACTCAGTCCCTTAGGAAGCCCTGCCTGACTGTGTGTTCACTCACCTGCATCCATTCCTAGGGATGGGAGGGCCGCTTGTGGCCAGCCCTGTACCAGAGCCAGGAGGACAGAAGCCCGGAAGCCAGATACCTGCATGAGCACCAGACCCCACAGTATAGTCCAAGAGCTGGACATAATCAGTCACTTCAGCTTCATGGGCAAACATCTGTGAGAGGTAAGGGTAGAGCCCAATCTTCTGGGAAACCCAGAGTCTACTCTGGCAATACCCCTTGGTGCCTATGAGTTTCCCAGGACCTTTGGGCCCAGGCTGGCCCTCATGTCTCAGACTTGGTGGTCAGGTCATGCAGTAATGAGCTCAAAGGAGACAGTCCACATGCTTACAAGGAGACAGACTGTTAACCACAGATAACTAAGTAGTGATTTCATCCCAATGGTGGTGTACACTGGGACAAAAAAGGGTACCCTGCAGATAGGTAACATAGGACCTCACTCAGCCTGGGGACTTGGAGGGCCACAATGAGGAGGGGACTTATGGGTGAAGACCTGAGAGAAGTAAATGCCTTATCCTGGAGGAAGTGTGGACAGGTGGCACATCCTAGGGTTTCAAGACCAGGATGCATTAAGACTAGCCCTTAGTGCAGATAGAGCTGTGACAGTCTTGAAACAGGGTAAGTTACCCTGCAGAATGGACAAGGTAGAGCTAGGCAGAAGGGAAAGTAAGAAACCACTCCAGGAGGCTTTAGCATCAGTCTTTAAAATGGTAGGGCAGGAGCAGTGTCTCTGGGGAATAGTGCTGGCTCAGTGGGGTCTGGCTGTAGACTTGGCACTTGGGTGCTTAGATGGAAACCACTCCAGGAGGCTTTAGCATCAGTCTTTAAAATGGTAGGGCAGGAGCAGTGTCTCTGGGGAATAGTGCTGGCTCAGTGGGGTCTGGCTGTAGACTTGGCACTTGGGTGCTTAGATGGAAACCACTCCAGGAGGCTTTAGCATCAGTCTTTAAAATGGTAGGGCAGGAGCAGTGTCTCTGGGGAATAGTGCTGGCTCAGTGGGGTCTGGCTGTAGACTTGGCACTTGGGTGCTTAGATGGAAACCACTCCAGGAGGCTTTAGCATCAGTCTTTAAAATGGTAGGGCAGGAGCAGTGTCTCTGGGGAATAGTGCTGGCTCAGTGGGGTCTGGCTGTAGACTTGGCACTTGGGTGCTTAGATGTAGGTTAGGGGAAAGAAGGAGTTGAAAAAGTCCCCAGGTTCATGTCAAGTCGTGGAGTGATCAATAGGTACCACTTTCTGAAATGACAGAGGTTTAGGGGAGAATAAGTTTAGGAGAAGAGACGTTTCCCATATGGGCCTGGAGTGCCCAGGGTTAAAAGGGCTGAGGCCAAATACTGCCAAGCAGCCCCAGCATTTCAGGGAGGGGATATGGTGGTACAAGGAGGTGCTTCCTGCTGCTGGGAGTTTGGCAAGGCCCAGATTCCCCTACTGGCAAGATGGAGGCTGGACCAGGCTCAGCATTCACCTATCACAGTGCTGGCTCTGCCTGGATGGGGCTGGGCCATAGGAGGGACCTGAATAGTGTCACTCTCTACTTTCTGAAGGCTGTGGCTTGCTTGCCCAAATGCCTGTCTTGCACTGTCCACAGGCTCCTGAAGATGGATAAGAAACATTCTGTAGGGGATCTGGGGAGAATGAGAGCTAGGTCTAGGCTCAGGATAGGATGGTCTTTGTTATTGGCACTGCCAGCTACCTATACTAGTGCTTTGTCCTATCAAGCACTTTGCTCATGATTCTTTAGAGGCTTCAAACCTGGTTAGAGTCATTGTCCTCATGTTATAGCTGAGGCAGCTAGTGACAGAGAGGTGTAATGACTTGCCTGAGGCCATGAAGTGCAGAAGGGCTGGGCTATGTGTCAAGATGTAAAGGGCTCCATGCCACCAGAGTAAGGAGAACTTGATAGAAGTTTTCAGGTTTTCCTTTTTGACCCTTGAGGACGTGTTTCCCCTAAAAGTTGGCATGTTTTTAATTTCCTTTGCATTTCCTTTTCTTTTCTCCATCCAGTCACTCACTCATTCATTTGTCAGTAAGCATCTACAGTGGGCTAAGACTCTGTGATAGCCAGGTTGGAAACTCCTTAGGGACTGAGAGGTCTGCAGAGGAGACCATTCTTGCAGGGTGGGGTTAGGGCTGAGATGAATGTTCTAACCCAGCCTGGAGAGCACTCAGGAAGCCTTCCTGAAGGAGGTGATATACAGGAACCCTGAAGGATGAGCACAGTAAGCTGGGTGATGGGAATTGGATGGGGGCATGATCCACAGAGGACAGAGAACAAGGATTTGGAAATGGGTGTGAGGGACCCATGACTACTGCTCTCAGCTAATAGCAGAAGCAGAGTATGGGATGTGTGGAGGACTGTGAGGTGAGGGATGTGGTGAGAGGTGGCTTGGGGAGTCCCTGTGGGAGGGATTTTTGGTCTTCCTGCTAGGGTCAGAGAGTTTGGCACATGTATCTAGAGCTTAAGTTGATCAGACTGGAGTAGGCAGGCCTGTTGGCCAACCTGAAGCAGCCATGCAGATGACAGTAGCCTGGAAGATGAAGATGGTCCCAGCATTCCTTGTCATGCTAAAACTATGATTGTGTTTTGGTTGAGTAAGAAAAAGGAGACTCATTCCTTTTCCCATTTAGTAAGGGGCCTGGGGCACATAGGTTCTCTGGAAGCAGGATGGGCAAAGGGTTGAGTTAGTAAAAGAGGGAGACTGGCCAGGACATCTAGAACCAGCTCCTAAAAGTCTTTATCACCTAATAGACTTCTCCCCAAGGTCAGAGGTAGATTTTGGCTGAGGAATACCCAGGCAGGTCAGGGATTTTGGAAGGTTCTACGAGCAATAGCCATGTTACTTTTGCTGACCAGGATTCCTCTCTGCCAGGAGCTGTGGGGATGGCACACCTACTGGGCAGCCAGGCCTGTATGGACAGCCTACACAAGGACCTCACCGACCTGCAGGGTACCATTGTGGATGTGTTCTCCCGTGCTGGGCCTGTGCGCTTCCCCTCCTGGAAGTTCCCTGACCGTATGGCTTGTGACCTCGACATGGTAGCCCTACTGGAGCACTATGACCATGTGCCAGGTGACCCTGAGTTCACACAGTTGTCTCATGCTGTGCTGCTGGAACTGGTCATTGACAGGTGAGACCTTGACATACAAGTCACAGCTTTAGGAGTCCCTTCTAGGGTGATGACAACATAGGTTACAACATTCACCATGGACAGAGTACAGGTCAGGGGCCACTTAGGACCCTCAAAATAACCTCACTTTTTTTTTTTTTTTTTGATCTAGCTGTGTGATGTTTTTATTTGTAAGTTTTTTTAATTTTTTTTTATTTTTTAGAAGAAGCATTTCATTACAGCTTTAACATATTCAATAACAATTTCCAGAGCAAAGACATATCTCTTTCAAAAGTGGCTATAAAATTTTAGGTTCACAGTTGAATTAATACAGTTATATAATATTGAGCTCAGTATAAACCCTGTAAGATATAACACTGAATGAGTTTTTAACCCTTTAAAAAAGATGTCCAGCCGGGCGTGGTGGTGCACACCTTTAATCCCAGCACTTGGGAGGCAGAGGCAGGCGGATCTCTGT
>NW_008344750.1:2140304-2140783 GCF_000622305.1 Nannospalax galili | reverse complement strand
TGCCTCTGCCTCCCGAGTGCTGGGATTAAAGGTGTGCACCACCACACCGGCATGTTGAAGTTTGTCAAAGGCCTTCTCTGCATCTATTGACATGACCATGTGGTTCTTGTCTTTGAGCCCATTTATATGATATATGACATTTAATGACTTACATGAATTGAAGCATCCCTGCATCTCTAGAATAAAGCCAATTTGATCATGGTGGATGATCTTTTTGATGTGTCTGTATGCAGCTTGCAAGTATCTTGTTGAGAATTTCTGCATCTATGTTCATTAAGGATATGGGTCTATAGTTTTCTTTTTTGGCTGTATCTTTCCCTGGCTTTGGTATTAGAGTGATGCGGGCTTCATAGAAGGAATTTGGAAGTTCTCCCTCCATTTCTATCTTTTTGAATAAATTAAGTAGTATTGGATATAGATCTTCTTTAAATGTCTGATAGAATTCTGCTGTAAATCCATCTGGTCCTGGGCTTTTTTTA
>NW_008344750.1:2139470-2139700 GCF_000622305.1 Nannospalax galili | reverse complement strand
TCATTGTGGTCTGATAGAATATATGGAATTATTTCAGTCTTTTTGTATTTGTTGAAGTTTGTTTTGTGTCCTAGTATGTTGTCGATTTTGGAGAAGGTTCCATGGGGTGCTGAGTAGAACACATGTCCTTTGGTGCTTGGGTAGAATACTTGGTAGATGTCTGTTAGGTACATTTGATGTATGGTATTGTTTAATTTAGATGACTCTCTGTTAACTCTCTGTCCTATTGG
>NW_008344750.1:2138205-2139338 GCF_000622305.1 Nannospalax galili | reverse complement strand
CATTATGCTTGGTATATTTTTTTCCATCCTTTCACTTTGAGATAGTGTCTGTCCTTGAAAGTGAGATGAGTTTCTTGCAGACAGCAAAAAGATGGGTTTTGTTTCTTAATCCATTCGCCTAGTCTGTGTCTTTTGACTGAGAAGTTCAGTCCATTGATATTTAAAGTAGAAAGTTCCATGGGGTGCTGAATAGAAAGTGTATTCTTTGGTTCTTCGGTGGAATATTCAGAAGATGTCTGTTAGGTTCATTTTGATGGATGCTATCATTTAATTCAAACATGTTTATTCTTTGTCTGGTTGGCCTGTCCAATGGAGACAGTGGGGTAATGAAGTCCCCTACTATTACTGAGTTGGGGTTAATCTGTGCCTAAAGTCCTCTAGTGTTGTTTTTATGAATTTGGGTGTGCAAGAGTTTGGTACATATATGTTCATGATTGTAATATCTTCTTAGATAATTGTTCCTTTGATCAGATTGAAGTAACCCTTTTTAACTCTTCTGATTAGTATTAGTTTGAAGTCTATTTTGTCAGATATTAGAATTTTAACTCCTGCTGTTTCTTAGAGCCATTTTGCTTGAAATATTCTTTTCCATCCTTTAACCTTAAGGTAGTACCTGTCCTTGAAAGTGAGATGAGTTTCTTGCAGACAACAAAAAGTTGGGTTTTGTTTCTTAATCCATTCATTCAACTAGTCTGTATCTTTTGACTGGGGATTTCAGTCTATTGATATTTAAAGGTATTAATAAAAGATGAGTATTGAATCCTGTCATTTTTATTTCTGTTCACATTCTTGATATAGCTATGTTTTTCCACAGTTATGCCTTCATCGAATTTCTTTCCACAACCCCTTGGGTATAGTCATTGCCTTCTTCAGCTCTTTGTATTCCTTCAAGAACTCTCTGAAGGGCTGGTTTTGTGGACATGAAAACTTCAGCCTATTTATGTCATGGAAGATTTTTCTTTCCCCTTCGACTATAATAGACATTTTGGCTGGGTATAGTAATCTGGGTTGGCATCTGTAGTCATTTAAAACTGGGAATACTCTGGTCCAGGCTCTTCTGGCTTTCATAGTTTGCACTGAAAAGTCAGCTGTAATCCTGATGGGTTTTCCTTTATATGTGACTTGATTTTCTT
>NW_008344750.1:2130468-2131526 GCF_000622305.1 Nannospalax galili | reverse complement strand
CTCTTAACTGCTGAGCCATCCCTCCAGCCCAGGGAATATTTTCTACTTAACCTTCTAGGAGGTCTTTGAGGCTTAAGTTTATTTATATGGAATAAGAAATTAACCTAGGGCTGGGCATGGTGGTACACTTCTTTAAACCCAGCACTTGGGAGGCAGAAGTTGTCAGATCTCTGAGTTTGGGGCCAGCCTGGTCTATATAGTGAGCTCCAGGCCAACCGGGGCTACAGGGAGATCCTATCTTAAAAATTTAACCTAGGACAGTGTTTCTCAGAGTGTGGCCCCTCAAGCAGCAGTGCAGGTCATGTTGGAGCCTGTTCCAAGTGCAGTGGATCAGACTCTGCAGATGAGGGCTGTCAATATGTTTTAAAAGGTCCTCCCAGCTGAAAGGATGTAAATTGGCCCTGGAAAGAATGATAAGGAAATGTGTTATAGAGGTTTTTTGTTCATGTGACTGGACCCTTTTATGGGATGGTGCAGTCAACATGTTTGGCCACAAGAAGGTGATGCTGGCAAGAGTCTGGCAGTAGAAGAGGGTCCTCTTTCACTGAGTCTGTGCTTAGTCCTCCCTGTTTTTCCCAAAGCTGACTCATTATGGCACTCTTCCTTGTAAGAGTGAAACCACAGAGGACAAGCCAGCCTTCGGGTTGCAACAGCAAGAGGTTTATTTAGTACACAGGTACCTGTGGGCACAAAGTCTCCTCGGGGGACTTGCGTGCCTACAGGCTGGGGTTTGGCACTTTTATAGAGCAGAAGCGGGATACAGAAGCAGAAACGCGGTTATTGGTTAGTTTAAACTATTACAAAATGCTACAGGGAGAGCGGGGAGCTTACTTATCACTAAGCCAGATGTCTCAACCATAAAACTTATTTATCAGTGAGTTGGAGATGTCTCAGCCATGAAACTTACTTATCAGTAAGCCAGATGTCTCGGCCATAAAACTTGCTTATCGGCAAGCCAGATGTCTTGGCCATAAAACTTACTTATCAGTAAGTTGGAATTCTTGACCGGTACGTGACCTGCCTAAGAGACTTCATGGCTCCTGACTTTTATTTTTTCA
>NW_008344750.1:2108885-2130311 GCF_000622305.1 Nannospalax galili | reverse complement strand
TCTTCCTTCAGTTCTTTAAGTTCTTTGTGTGTTCTTTAAATTCACTGAATTCTTTTATCATGTTTATAATGGTTCTTTTGAGTTCCATGTCCTCTGTTATCTCTAGAGGGTTCTCATTGTACTCCTCTAGAGGACTATTGGTATTTGGTGGGGATAAGTTATTTTTTCTCTGTGATTTTGACATGTGAATTTCTTTTGTAGTTTCTTATTCTTGTGTGAGACTCAAGCCTTCAAGTTTAGGTCTGCTTCTTTTTGTAAACCTTATGTGCCTTTGTGGTTTACTTGTTGGACATGAAAAGCTGGTTTGGAGTGGCCAAATTGCTTTTGTCTTCAGGAGTTCCCACAGAGGCCCAAGTCAGATGAGGATCAGATGCTCTCAGGCTATCTCCTGGGGTCTGGATCCTTCCAGGAAAGATGTTATCCTCAGGAATTTGGAGGCTGGACTGGCTTGGGAGCAGCAACCAGGGAGATGCTGGGCAGCTGGTGGCCATGTCACACAGGGAAGCAGAGGGAGGTGAGGGCGGGACCAGGCCCAGAGGGCTCTTGGGGACCTTGAGAAGGGACTGGGTTGGTCTGCATGGAAAGGATCAGAAAGCGGTGGTGGTTCTGGGCTGAGAGGTCAGCCCCAGTGTCTGGGATGCCAAGGCAAGAATTGGGCCAGTACCCAGGCTAGGAGGAGAGACGGGGAGGGGGAGGTGGAAGGGTGAGTGAGGCTGGGGGAGTCAAGGCACGGTGGGCGCCACTGGACTTACCCAGGAGAGAGGCTGGTGGGTTGTGCAGCCAAGGGAATCAGACAGAGGTAAGAATGGGACTAGGCCCTAAGGGCTCCTGGGGACCACAAGATGGAACTGGGTTGGTCTAGATGGAAAGGACCAGGAAGCAGTGGTGGTTCTGGGCTGACAGGTCAGCCCCGGTGTCTGGGGTGCCAAGGCAAGAATTGGGCCAGTACCCAGGCTAGGAGGAGAGATGGGGCGGGGGAGGTGGAAGGGTGAATGAGGCTGGGGGAGTCAAGGCGTGGTGGGCTCCGCTGGACTTACCCAGGAGAGAGGCTGACGGGTTGGTCATGGGTTGTGCCACCTAGGGAAGGAGAGGGAGGTCGTAACCTCACTTTTTAAATAATTGTTTTTGAGACAGGGTCTCCTTGTAGCCCCAGCTGGCCTGGAACTCGTTATATAGACCAGGCTGGACTTTATCTCATAAAGATCTCTCTCATAGAGATCCACCTGCCTCTGCCTGCCTAGTATTGTTAACTTCATTTTGTATTCTGTGCTATGTAATGCTGTCCATCTCAGGGAGGTCCTGTCACCATCCCTCCTCTCAGCCCCTTGCTCTTGGTCCCCCACAATACCACAGCTCTGACTGTGATCACCTCAGGTTCCTGTGTGTCAGGGACACAATAGCTGCTGCTCAGAGTTTACATCTCAGGCTCTTGTTTTCTGACATCTTTTGGACTCTGTTCCTTCTGTATCATGAGGCCAAACGCGGAGGTATTTTTCCAATTCCTGGTCCTGCTGAGAAGAGACCAGTGAATTCCCTGCAGCACCAACCCTTCTCCACTGTCATTAAAGTTAACATAGTTACCAGCCGCCTTCTTAGGATCACAAACCAGGCTTCTGGTGCTCGAAGATTTTCCATACCAATAAAGAAGTGGGGCCCTGATAGGCAGCAAATGTGTTGAGGAATGACTTGCCTTGGAACAGAGAAGGCAGGAAACCCTTGAGGGCTGGAGGAGCCCTGAGTATGAAAGAACTGCTTGCACCCTCCTAGGGGCTGGATGGGTGTGAACACAGAACACTCCCTCCCCCAGGGCTTTGCATTGTGCTGTTGCTCAGCTAGGCCTGCTCTTCCCACCTTTTTCTGCTCTGGCAGAGCCCCCTCACCCAAGGCCCTTTCCTGTGTAAAGCTGTCGTTGGTATGTCCCCACCCCTCACCCTGCCTAATCTCTGTCTACTTGTCTAGCTGAGTTAGCCACAGCCTCCTCTGAGTATTAGTGATTCCTGTTCATACAAGTTACTCTTTCCAGAAGCCACTGAGTCTGAGCCTAGCCCATCCCGGGAAGCCTCAGATCTGGGCCATGGCCTCTAGCAAAGGATGGCGTTCTACAGTGCTCAGAACATGGCGGGGGGTGGGGGGGGAGTTGGAATCAAGAGTCAGGGTGCAGATATCACAGCATCTCACACAGGGGTCTGTCTCTGAGAACACAGATTGCTCTGCTGAGGCCACACTCTGCCAGTTATCCTTGTTGTGTTCCCACTTCCCAGTGTTGTTATCCACATGGGCCAGAAGGGCAGGGCCTGGAGATAGTGGGCACCTCCTCCCCAAGGTCCCAGGGGGTTGGAATGCCCTACTGAATCTGTAACAAGATAAGGTCACTTATTTCCCAGGTGTGTATTATAAACATACAACTCTGCCTATAAAATAAACTTTGGCTATGCAAATGCACACTTCCATTTCTAACACCCCTTTTCCTTAACATTAGCATCTGCCTCTGATTGAAACTTAGAAGTTAGGAGCTTAAGAGGGAGCACCGCAGTTAAGAACACCAGCCAGGCATGGTGGCACACGCCTTTAATCCCAGCACTTGGTAGGCAGAAGCAGGTGTATCTTTGTGAGGTCGAGGCCAGCCTGGTCTACAGAGTGAGTTCCAGACCAGCTGGGCTACAGGGAAACCCTGTCTCAAAAAGACCAAAAAAAAAAAACCCACTGTTCTTGCAGAAGACCCAGGTTCAAATCCCAGCACCTGCACGGTAGCTAACAACTGTCCGTAATGCCAGTCCCAGGGGATCTGACAGCCTCGTCTGTCCTCCTCAGTCATTGCACGACAACAGGTGCACTTACCTACAGGTAGGCATACACACATACACTTAAAATAAAAATAATAAATAAAATATAAAAACTAAAACTTAGAAGTTAGCATAAAGCTCTAACTGTTCTTACCCTAAGCCTCAGTTGTCACACAAGCAGCTCAGACTGCAGGAGCCACCCCTGAGTAGAACCAGGGAAATGTGGCCCTGCTGTGCCCTGTCCTGGGGGTGGCGGGGGGGGGGCTCTCAGCTCCATCATTTATAAAAGGAAGTCATCTACTCACCCAGAACTTTCTGAGCACTCATGACGCATCTTTGATGAGGACAGGTTGCCTTTCCTCAGCTCCTTGCTCAAGTGGAAAATCATGGGGCAGAAAGGGCTGCTGCCTAGGAAGTCTACAAGAGGGCATCCTGGAGGCGGTGGCCCCTGGTTGAATCTGACATGATCCCTGGGTTGAGTCTGAAGTTGACGTGAACTCTCCAGACCAGTTCCCCAGAGCTCAAAGCCCCCCACTGTATGACAAGTACATTGGCAACAACCTCAGCCCCAGCCCACCCTAGCAACTCTGCCCACAGGCTCCTGTTGCTGCTTCAGAGCTGTGCCAGCTACCTGGAAAACCTCAGTTTGGAGCAGATGATACCACCTGCCCGGGCTGCTGGGCCATGCATGTCTGTGGGGCTCACAGTCCGGCGCTTCTGGAGCAGCCTCCTGAGACTGGGCATGCTTTACCAGCAGGTATTCCCCCAGGTGAATCATCCCAGCCCCCAACTATGCTTTTCCTCTCATCCTGCTCCAGCTTTAGCTTCTTAGCACACCATTGCATGTACCACATCCTTTACTAGCTTCCTACTGCCCAGCTGGAGCAATCCGAACTCCAAAGCCTCCCAGTTAAGGTCCATGGGCTTGGCAGTTGAGAAAGCAGGCCTTGGGGTCATGTCTGGGTTCTCTGGCTCTACCACTTACACAGTAAGTGTATCCTATCTGCTCAGCCCTTCAGTTTGTTTATTGATACAATGGGATTAATATTAGCCCACTTGATATAGGTTATCCCATAATCCTCACAGTGATCCAGAGAGAAAGGACAACCACCACTGTGAGGAAGAGGAAACTTAAAACAAAGTGGTTATAGTAGCACGAGAGTAAGCACAAACCCAGTAACAGTTAGCTGATACTGACTGCCATTACCCTCCCAGTTCCATGCATATATAACTACATCAAGCCTGGAATTGGGGTGGGGACAGCAGCAAAGAGGCTTGGGCTTGGTGTAAGGTGAGTCATGGGAGAAAGAGGTTATCTGATTCGTGTTGGTGTCACATAACTTCTGAGGGTTTGAGCACTGGGCAAGGTTATCACCAACATCCCCAGGGAACTGGTTACCTCCCAGACCCATTTCTCTTACCTGCCTTCCCTTTCTTTTCCTAACCCTAGAAAAGGTCAAACCAAGGGGAGATTTCCACCTCCAAGCCCACAGCTAAGGGTGAACCAGCCAGGAGCCCTGAATGCATGACTGCCAAGTTCATCAAGCCTCCCTCCCCAGTGCCAGGCTTGTCCCTGGTCTGCCAAGGGCTGCAGAGCATCCCTGTGAGAGTCTCCCTGCAGGACCCAGCTGGGACATCTGAAAAAACCAAAAGCGTCCATTCCCAGACCATCGAGACAGCCTTGGTACCCTGTGATGCTTGCACCAGCGTCCAGGGCAGCCTGTGGGAGGTAGGCAAGGTGGTCATCAGCCTGTGTCAGAGCCAGAACTTGCCCTCATCCTTGGGCCAGTTCCAGAAGCTGGTGCAGGACAGCATGGGGTTCAAGCCACTGCCAGCCACCACCATGGGCCACTGGGCAGCAGAGCAGAGCAAAGACCTGACGCGCCTCAATAAGCATGTAGGGGCCCTTACTCAGCTTGTTGGGCCCCTAAAGGCCCAGCTGGAGGAGGCTGAGGGGCAGAAGGATGGACTGAGGAAGCAGGTGGGCAAGCTGGAACAGGCCTTGTGGCAGGAGCAGGTGGAGCGGCTGCGGCAGACGGAGGAGGCTGAGCGACACCTGGCCAAGTGGGAGCATGACAGGCAACAGCTGCTCACAGGTCTATTCCCCAGAGACTGGACATTGCCATGGCCTTGGCATGATCATCCCTCCCTACCCCGAAGCAGGCCCTGAGACAAAGCTTTGAGTCCTAACAGTATGCATAGAAGAAACCCAGGCTGGGAAGTGGGCAAGAGTTCCAGGAAAGGAAGGCAGCAAGAAGGGTGTGAACATCCAGCCTGTGACACAGAGCAGCTGGAGCTCTGACCCCCTGGGGAATACCTGGAAAATAGGTGCCTCAGATTTGTCCCATGAGAAGGGGAGCGAGCTGGGGTGTTAGTCCAGTATTCACTCCTGGTGGTCAGTGAAGCACTTGAAGGGAGCTCTTTCCCGACACCTCCACCTCAACAGAGCAGCCTCTTTTGGCTTTAGCAAAAGCCATTAGGCAAAAAGGTATAGCTCCTGACACTGGAAGTCACCAGTGTCCACTGTTACAAGGCCTGAGGGATTAGGGAAAGTCATTATCCTTTTCTGAGCCTCACCATTGCCTTTTTGGAGAAGACCAGGTCCAGAGAGGCAGAGATAATGTGGCAGCCTGTCAGTGAGAAGCAGGGCCGGGCCCAGGGTTTCCTATATTAGCCCAGGCCTCCCTTGGCAACTCAGGTAACCCTTCCACCCTGCATGGCTATCTCTGCCCTACAGGGTACACTGGGCTTGAGGGTCACTGGCCAGGCCCAAGTGACCCTCTGAAGGGCCTCTTTCTTGGCTACCGTAGAAACATGTGACCTAAAGACAAAGGTGGCCACTCTGGAGGGAGAGCTGAAGCAGCAGCAGAAGTCCATGCAGGCTGTGGGTAAGAAGCTCCTTTACAAGATTCTGTGCTACATCTCCATCCTGTGCTGATGCTAGACATGCATCCTTCATTTCTGTCCCAAACTTCTAGGGCAGGAATAATGAGAACCATAGGCTGGGTCTGTCTATATTTTGGGGGGTGACCCAAGCTGGGGTTTCAACATCAATGGGCACACCTTCAGTTTGATTTTCAGACCCACATGGGGTTCAGAGCCCTGTGCTGTGCCTAAGAACACTGAAGCCCAGATCTGTGATGTGACCTTCCTTAGTCCCAGTCAGAGGTAGTGCAGGGACTTACACCTGAGGCCCCAATATTCTACCCCTTTCACACCTGTTTGCTTAATCCTGCAGAGGCAAAAGCCCAGCAGCTGGAGTCAGAAGGTGAGCGTAGGGTGGCAGCTGAGAAGCAGGTACAACAGCTGGAGGAGCAGGTACAAGTTCTGGCAGGGCGGCTGGATGGGGCTGGCCAGCAGATCTGCTGGGCCAGTACAGAACTGGACAAGGAGAAAGCCCGCGTCGACAGCATGGTCCGCCATCAGGAGGTGAGGCCCACAATCCAGGCACTGTGCTTCAGGCTCTGCAGCCCTTGTGTTCTTACTCCCTGTCGCAATAGCAGGAGGTAGATACTCCTATCATCCCCCATTTTATGAATGGAGAAATGGAGGCTTGATGAGGGTCAGAAAATAACCCCAGGCCATATAGCTAGTGGGAGACAAGAGTCAGGTCTTTCTGTTTATTGAGCACCAGGAAATAGGGGTTTCAGTTATTTACATAGATGTGATACTAGAGACATAAGGAAAAGAAGAAAAGTCTAGTTCTCAGAATCCTTTTTGGGTGGAACTGTGTATGAATGAGAAGTAGAGGCAAAGTTGCCAGGGTCAGCCAACTACCTTCAAAGAGTACAGTGTCTAGTCTGCAAGCAGTGGGGTCTGGTCCTATCCAGATTGGGTGTGCATCTGCCTGTTGTCTTTCTTCTGTTCCTTTCCATGTGTGCTAGCCTCTTCTGTACCCAAGACATGGCACAGAGGGTCATGGATACAATAGCCTCCTTAGTCCCATGAGACTGGTATGACCCTGAGGTCCTCACAGCTCCCCTGCTTATCCATTTCCATTTAGTCCCTGCAAGCCAAACAGCGGACTCTGCTACAACAGCTGGACAGTCTGGACCAGGAGCGTGAAGAGCTGCGGGGAAGTCTGGATGAGGCTGAGGCACAGCGGGTCCAGGTGGAGGAGCAGCTGCAGAGCCTACGGAGTGATAAGGAGCAGGGACAGTGCCAGCTACAGGCCCAGCAGGTGTGATGGGATAGGTTGATGGAGGAGGCAGTCCCTGGCCTCTCTTCTGAGGAGCTGCCCACCTGCTGAGTGGCCCTGGCCTATCCCACATCTAGGGACTGAGTAGTGTTCCCATGGGAGCCAGATCTAAGCCTTTCTTTGCCCCAGGAGCTGCTGCAGAGCCTGCAGAAGGAGAAGCAGGACTTGGAGCAGTCAACTACAGACCTGCAGCTGACCATCTCAGAGCTACAACGGGAGCTGGAGGAGTTCAGGGAGCGGGAGCGACTCCTCGTGGCCTTCCCAGACCTGCACCAGCCCATGGAGGCCCAGATCCAAAGTAGGGGCCTAGGGGTGCTGCTGAGGGCATGGTGGGTCCTGGTAGGGCACAGCTGAGGTCTTGCCTGGACATGCCACTGGCCTTCATCAAGAGGAGATGGGGGGCAGGAGGGTGAATGGTGTAGCCCTCCACACTGTCCACAACCTGCAAGTGTTTCGTATGTTGTCCATCTCTGTGTGAAGGGGACACAGATGCCCAGAGGTAAAGTGACTGCCCCCTGATAATTGAATCCAGACATAGACCTGGCTACCTCTAGCATGTGTTCACCATGTTGCATGCCAATCCTTGACTTCCCTGGCTCTCCTTTCCTATTATCATACCACACCATGGGACCAGTTCCAAGGACATAGCCTCCAGCTGTTCTTTATCCTGGACCCCAAGATCAGGAGTGCTAGTAGGCACCCAAACAAGCATAGGATCTGATGTCAGGTGACCTCTGTTCTCCTGTCAGCACTTCCCAACCTCTAGGCCCTGGGATGGATCCTTCCCCAGAGCTGTCAGATCTGCTGTAATTTAGCTGGTTGCAGTTAAGTCATTATTCCTGAGCACTAAGTGCTAGACCCTTTTGTTGCCCGCAACTGCCCCATGGAGTGAGTGGATCATGGACCCCCCCTTTTAAAAATTACTTATTTTATTTTATCTGTATGAGTGTATTGTCTGCATGTATGTAAGTACACCCATGTCGTGCAATGCCTGTAGAGATCAGAAGAGGGTGTCAGATCCTCTGGAACTGGGGTTATGGATGGTTGTTAACCACCATGTATTTGCAGAGAACTGAACCCAAGTCCTTTGCAAGAGCAGCCAGTGCTCTTAATTGCTGAGCCATCTCTCCAGCCCTGTGGACCTTTTTTTAATGTAAAAACTTATCTTACATTAAAAAAAATTGTGTATGTGTGCATGTGTATGTGCATGTGCACTCACTAGCCATGGCATGCATGTGGACGTCAGAGTACAATTTGTGAGAAATTGGTGCGCTTCTTCCACCATGTAGGTCCTGGGATTGAACTCAGGCCATGAGGCTTGGTGGCAAGCACCTTTACCTCCTGAGCCATCTCACTGGGCCCCTTCTTATAAACCAGGATGGGGCAGCAACTTGTTCAGGTTTATAGAGATGGAAGCGCTCATCAATCAACATAAACAGCATGGGAAAGGACATCCTTGATGACTTCCTGTGATTCAAATCCCAGAGTGCCTGGGTGATTCTTTGGACAACTTTAGTACCTCTCTGACCTGACAAAGACAAGTGGCTTTGAATGAGAGCCACTCTTTTCCTTAATAGGACCCACCCAGCTCTCAAATTCTAAAATATAACATCACCTTCACAGTAGGTGCTGAAAGAGAACAAGTTCCCAGGAGAAAAAAGATGTAAGGGAGGCCTGGGACATGGCTTGGTACCCACCTCATCCTCTGAGGCCCTGTCCAGTCGGGCACAAGAGGCAGACTCAGCAAGGTAGGGCCCCAAATAGCATGTCTCTGCAGGCTCCGGCAGTATCACCCATGACATGGAGAGGCAAGTACAGGCCAATGACATCCGTATCCGGGTACTGCAGGAAGAGAACGGGCGGCTCCAGGCAATGCTGACCAAAATCCGAGAAGCAGCTGAACAGGGAGGCCTCAAGGTGAGCCCGAGAGTGGGATTAGGGACTTGGAGGGGGCCCTACCAGGCAGAGGTCTTCAGATTGCCAAGGGAGCCTGTTGGGAACCTGTTTCACAGCATATAGCTGTAGGTTACACTTGGAAAGCTTCTTCCATATGTCAAGGCACAAGGCTATGAAAAGATCCAGGGTCTTCCAGCTCCAAATCCCACTAGAGCCTTTCTTTGACTTCAAGTGCAGAGTCAGCAGGTGTTGCCTGCTCAATGGTTTGCAGCTGCAGATGGCCCTGGATAGCTTCCCAAGCCCTGTACCTTAGTGAAAAGGATTGTATGTCTATGTTGGGACTCTATCCTCCTATCCCTCCTATGACACCCTTTGTACAGTGGAGAGGGGATCCTGGGCCCTGAGTTTGACTTTCTTTGCAGTTGATCCCACAGGGCCAGCTCTGGTCCTCTCTCTATAAGGGCATCCAGGGAACAGCACCCTCAACTTGGGCTCCAAGTGCATCCCCAGGGTAAGTGAGGCTTTTCCTGAGGTGGGGCGTGTAGATGGTGTGGGTCCCCTTGCTCACAGGGCATCTTGTGTTCTGGTCCTTCCTTAGGCCTATAGGCAGACGGTATTCTCCTGGCAGCAGGACAAACAGTGCAGGCAGGATCCAGCCAGGCCGGTGGTCCCAAGCATCCCCATCTCAGCAGTCCTGCAGCTGGCCCAGCAAGTCTTCCTTGGAGAATGGTCCCCAGAACCCCACGCATGCCTTGACCAGGCTGAGGAGGAAACTCTCACCAAACCGAGGCCAGGCTGGCTTTACATACCAGCCCCAGGAATGACCCATGTAGTCTGCAGCAGGAGTAGGGCTAGAGGGCAGGTGGCTAGCAACCTCCCATGGAATAAAAGCCCCAGCCATCTGCTCACAGCAATCTTGGCCTCAGCATTGCTGAGCTGGGGGAACAGAACTTCTCTCCTTGTTGGGTAGGAGCCTCTGTGATCCCACTATTCGGATCATCAGTCAATAATGGCCTGGCATGAGTGGGAGCTTCCTGTCTCCATCCTGACAGGGGTTTATAGGAGAAAACACCTTAGGGCAGAAAGACGCTTTCAGCACCTGAGCCAAGTGAAGGGTAGTCTTTCTACCCCAAAGCAAGGGCCAAGGGGGTAATCCTGGTCTCACTAGCCAGCACCTACTAAGGAAGGTCAGAATCAGGTGTTCAGGCAAAGGGCCAGTGAGGATATCTGAAGCAAGAAAGAAGTCAGAGGCCAAGACCCTGGTCATCTCTGGCTCACTAAGGCAGGCAGAGAACAGCAATACCTTTGCCTCCTACCCTGGCTCTACATCTGCGGCAGGACCCATGAGCACCAAGCACCTCTCACTATGGAACTTACTGCCTTTAGGAACTATTGAGATTCACCAAAAATTCCTCTAAGTCCTAGAGCCCCACAAAACCACTGAAGGCAAGGCCAGGCTTTTGGACACCTTAGCCAGCCCTGGTTCGATGAGAGCCACACCAGGTATACAGAGGTCATTTTCCTCGGCAAGCCCTGGCCTGCCTTAAGTTAACTTATCTGTGAAGGACAGGCTGTAAAGTCTCATTGAGGACTTTTCAGGTCACACTGTCGTACTCTTCTGTGGCATTATTACCCAGTGAAGAAGGTATCAGGTTGAGTGCCTCAGTTTACAGAGAAGGGTCAAGGGCAGCCAGTGTATAGCTGAGCTAGCACTGTTAGGTCTCCCAACTCCTGCTTCTGAGCAGCTCAGGGTTTCCTGAGGAAACTGCTATTCTCCCAGGGGAAAACCAACCATAGACACAGCTTCCTGAGAGAGGTCTGGCCCAAGTCCAGGAATGAGGCTGTCACAGCTGAGCATCCCAAGACTCCACTGACTCAGCATCTATTTATTAGCTCTTCTGCAGGTCAGGAGTCCAGACCCTGCCCAGCATGGTGACACATACCTATAATCTCAGCCCTGGGGAGGCTGATACAAGAGGATTATTTCAGGCCATAGGCCAGCCTACCTTACATAGGGAGATCCTATCTCAGACCAAAACAAACAGCAAAACCAGGAAATAAACAGAAAAGGAACAACAACAACAAAAAAATCTAGACAGCCATAGGACCCTGTTGGCCAAGTCCTGTACTTAGGCAAAAATTACGGTATCAACCAGGGCCAGGGTATGCTCCTTTCAGGTGGTTCTGGGGAAGAATCCCCTGGTAAGCACCTGGTTGTTGGCAGAATTTGGGTTGGGGTATGGGACTGGGGTACCACCTTGCTCTTGCCTGACCTCTTAGTCCCACCCCTCATCTTCACATCAGCAGAGAATGCTTCCTGCATTGAATAGCCTTCAGTTTCTGACTTCCTTTTCTCTTACCAGCTGGGGGAAACTGCTTTTCAGATTTACCACCCGCCCCTTTGCAGTGCTGGGAATTGAATTCTGGACCTTGTGCATTCTAGCCAAGTGATTTACCACCCCCAGCCCTTTGCTTTTCTCATCTGAAGGTCAATGTGTATATAATATAACCTACTCACAGGGTAAAGCCCCTTAGAGTCAATGTTCTAGAAACTATGCAAGGCATATTCACTACAGAATAGGAGTGCAGGGGCTTGGGAGCTGTGAGAATTCCATCTACCGTCAGTGGCAGATACCAAGGTGGCTGGGATTTTGTTTATTTATTTGTTTTTTCTTTGAGGGAAGGCCTCCCAGAGCCCAGACTGGCCTTGAACTCCTGATCCTCTTGTCTCCTTTCCCAAGTGCTGAGATCACTTTCACCACCCAGTAGCCTGGTCTGGTTTTGAACTCCTCCTAATCCTCCTGCCTCCACCTCCAAGGTGCTGGGATTACAGGTATGTGCCATCATACCCAGTTTTTGTTTAAAATATTAAAACATCTCACAGATTTTATGTCTTATGTTAAAATATATTCCATGTTTATTTTATTAAAACTTCCCTACTCCAACCTTTTTTTTTTTTAATGGATGCCCTTGGGAGATGTACCACATATATTCTGTGGCTTCAAGTATCCTGGTTAGTAACACGTAGTAACACGTAGCCCAACCAAGAAGTATAGCACTAGATGGTTTCTAAGGCCTCTGATCCCAGCCAGACTAGGAAAAGGTGCCCAGCTGGACAGGTAGCAGGGCCTATAGCTTCTGTGCCTAAGATAAGGGAAGCAGGCAGTGGAGGAGGCTCAGTTTAACCTCATAGCCTTGACCTGACCAAGCTGTAGCTTGAAAGATGGTCAAGCCAGCTGGACCATATATCTTTTTTCTTCCATCCCAATAAATAGCATAAAATTCAGCCATTATAGCTCCAAAACACTGAGGGCAGATGTATTGGCCACATTCTCTTTCCCCAGAGTTCTGGGAGCTGCCTGACAACAGACACAGATGTCCCAGAGTTGCAGAGAAGGGGCCCTAATGACCTCCTTGCCTGGTGGGTCCTGGCTCTGCATCTTCAGCCTGGGGCTATGAGTCCCTCCTAGATATGGTAGGGCCCTTCCTTGGCCCACAGGGCTGGCTGGCCTGCCCATTCCACTCCTCTCTGGTGTACAGGCTGGGAGGGGTCCATCCCCATGTGCAGAATCTACACCAGGGCAGTTAATCATCTGAATAGTGGTTCCCTGTAGGGGAGAAGGAAGATCAAGGAGGGAGGCATCAGGTAAGGGTCAAGGGGTGGCCCAGGGCCCCACCTGGCCCCTGGTGCTCACCTAGGACGTTGAACTTGCACAGTGGGCAGGTCTGTTGTAGCATCAGCCAGGGGTCCACACAGTCTCGGTGGAATTCATGTTTACAGGGCAGCACCCGGAGCCACTGCAGGGCAGGAAGGAGGGACTCTAGATGGAGACTAGGCCTATGTTCCTCATCTGAGTTGGGCACTTGAGCACATATGGGGCCTTAACCCCATCCTGCTTTTGGTAGCCCTCCTGAGGTCTGGGAGAAGGGCCTGGCTGGAGTGCTCCAGGGTCTCCTGGGATCAGATGCCACAGGTCAGCTATCAGCTGACCTTGCCCAAGCACTAACCTGCTTATTATAGTAGTAGTCCAGACAAATAGCACAAGTCTCAGTGTCAGGCTCTGGGAGGCTGTGCACTGCCCTGCTCAGCCGGCAGCGCTTGGTCTTGAGGGAAGCTAGTCTCCGAACCACACGGCGTTTGAACAAGTCCCCCTGTAGGAAAAGGATGGCCACAGTCTTGCAGGCCCAAGGGTTGAGGGCACGAGGGCTTCCACAGTCTGGCTCCCACCTGGCTTCCAGGCTCCTGCTGGCTCTGCCGCGTTGCCTGCCGCTGGGCCTGAACCACAAGGCCTGTGCACAAGAGCATGGCCACCAGCAAGATGGCATTCCATAGCTGCTGCAGGGGCTTCTGGGGAGGGAGGCAGATGTCAAGGGCACTGGGCTGCTTCACATGCTTCCTCCAGGAACATCCATCCCCAAGGACACTAGTGACCAGGCAGGTGACCTACACTGAGGGCCTGTATGTCTGCAGGCTCCTAGCTTGATCTTGAGTGTCCATACCCCCCCACCACCTCTGTGCACCTCAGAGTTTTCCATAGCTGCATGGAGAGCCACATCTGTCTCTAGCACCCTTCTACCCCATCCCCAACCTGTACTTCTTCCTGGTCTGTTCTCAGTTCCTACCAGCTCCCACTTTTATCCCAGCTAAAGTCACAGATGAAGCTGGCACCCAGCCTTTTGCTCTGCCCTCGTAGGGGTCTACCAGACCCCCCTCCTCTATTATTCAACCACACCCTCCCAGGCCCGAACCTAGGTATCTCACCTGCAAATCTGAACCTGCTGTGCTTCCCTTCTTGTCCCTGCCATGTCTATGCTCTTCCATACTGTTCCCTATCTTGAAAAATCTCTTCTTCCTTGTCCTGTCCCTTAACTAATGGCCTTGGAATCCTGCTTCAGAAGTACCCCCTAACCATCATGGTGATTGCTTACCACTTCACCTCTACCTGCCCAGCCCTCCTTATAACCACTGACCATGGGTTTCCTTGCTGCTGCTCTGGGTGGTTCTCAAGGCCCTGTCTTTGAGACCACCAAGTCTGACATGGTCCTGCAGCCTCGGTCTTTGTAGAATGAATGTATGTGAAAACATGACTGAGAAGCCACTCTAAAACTCATGGGCTTATGGGGGCCTCAGAGTTGCTGGAGAACAAATGACTGACTTAGCTCCCACCACATGCAGCCTGGCTGCTAAGCTCTGAGCACTGAGCATTGTCTTAGGAAATGACGTGGCAGAGAGTGAGCAAGCCATGCAGGCTCTCCCACACAGGTGCACTATTTCACACAGCCTTCAGATGTGTTATGATTAATAAACACATTCATTTAAAAGCTCTCAGCTTTCCTAATAGCTCTTTGTATTTTTCCCTGACTCGAGTTCAAAATTGCATTCCCCACTATACAGGGTAGGATGTCCTACCAGCCCTATGAATGCCTAGCAAAGCACTTCACTGGAACTGTGCCTCCTAAGCTGGTTAGCTCCCGTCATGACATTTGATAGTAAAAGGCCACCATCCTAGACTGGGTTGTGGGCTGCTAATGCAACAAATGTGGCCTTGCTTGGGGTAGAAGCACTGGGGGGTCATTCCTTAAGAGGTGTCTATTAACCTGTCCCTCTCCCTTACAGTCACAGTGGGGTGCTGGCATCTGTTTCAGGAAGCTCTCCCTGAATCCTAGGTTGTGCTCAAGTGCCTTTTCTATGACTTGGAAGAGTTTGAGCCCACTATCAGTTTGGAGTTCACCCCCACAGAATGACACTATCTCTCATCTGTTTCCCAGCTTGAGCCTAGGCTGGGACTGCTCTGTGCTGTGTCATGCTCTGGTAGGGCATGTTTAGTGGCCACTGTATGCTTTCCAGGGCAAAGCTTCTCTGAAGCTGATGCTCTGGAGCTGCCAAATTTGGCACACTTGGGAGCAGGTAGGAATGGAGGACAAGGGCAGGACTTGCCCATCAGACCAGCCAGGATATTGTTCAGCCTGACAAGTGCTGCAGCTCTGCATTTCTAGAGGCCACTAAGCAGCCATCTCACGATGGTGACTGGGCCTGGGGTCAGGGCTGAGGGTGTCATGTTCACCAGGGCAGCTACTTGAGATGCCTGCTCAAGTAACTCCTTGGACATCTCAGCTGCCATGGCTATACAACATTTGCATGGGCCACCCTAGCTTGGTTGGCAGTACTTCCACAGCTGTTGAGTTTTGTCCTGTACCTGCCAGCCCAACCTGAACACTACATTCTCACCTGCAGGTCACCAGGGGGCTTTTCCCAGCCTGTTCTTATCTCAGCTATACCTTTCTTCCACCTTTCACCAAATGTATTGCCTGCCCAGAGGTCTATGTGGTCTACCCAGGTCGGGGAGATACAGTGTAATGTCCCTGCTTACAAATGAGGAACAGTGGGGCTGGAGAGATGGCTCAGCGGTTAAGAGCACTGATTGCTCTTGCAGAGGACACAGGTTCAATTCCCAGCACCCAGACGGCAGCTATGAACTGTCCTTAACTCCAGTTCCAGGGGAATCTGAAGCCCTCTTCTGACCTCCGTGGCATTGCACAACATGGGTGCACTCACATACATACAGGCAATACACTCATAAAATAAAAATAATAAAATATTAAAAACCAGTTGAGGAACATGAAAACTCTTGGCCATTTGTCATTTACACATGGTCATTCAGCTAAGGTTTAGGTGCCAGGGTTTGAACCTGATTTCCTGTCTGACTTCAAACCACTTAGTGTGGCCCATGTCACAGACTACTGGGGAGGCTGCATACTAGAACAGAGTATGTCTGCTCCTCCCCTACCACCTGTATGACTGGGGCTCAAGAAATGCCATGGACTGAACACCTCGCACCCCTGGATGACAAGTACTGGGAAATTCAGATACAAAACACAGCCATAAGGAAATAAACATACATTGTGGGATCTAACAGCCCTGTGAAAGCCTGGCAAAGCCTGCTGTGACTGAGAAGATAGTGGGACTTCGTGCACAGTGCTGGAAGGAACATTCCAAAGCAGGCAGGCATGATGAGCTGAGAATTCTACCAGTCCAGGGCATGTGCAGGCAAAGGGGTTGAACACCCAGAGTCAATTGCTAGTGTTTACAAGGCTCAAAGGCAGGAGGTCAGGGTGTATATGGGGCTGGTTAAGTCATGCAAAGTGGGTAGAACTTAGGGACAAGTCTAGAAATAATAGAATCGATAAGGGCTGAGCTCTGTAGTGGAATATCCATGACCGTGGGTTCTGTCCCCAGTGGAAAGAAAAAAATATAGGATAAGAGGGTGACAGACCTGTAAAGATTAAGGAGCAGAGGAAAGCATAAAGACAGCAGTTACCATTGTCCCATGACCCTGGGCCAGGTGCCATACTCAGTGCCCACCAGTACCATGTTACTAAATATATCAGCTCTGTGAGGTAGGCAGGGCTATCCTCCAGGATGCCAAGGCATGTGTGTGGCCCCAATCCTAGGATCCTGTACAATCCACTGGTACCCACCTGCTCCTGGGCTTGACTGCCTCCTAGGCACACCAAGTCCTGCCAGCCCCCATAGACATCCTTGGAGAGGCCACAGGTGGTCCACAATGTCAGCTTCCACTCAATGTTGGCTGACAGGGACTCTCCACTGGTGATCTCAGCGATAGCCTGGGTCCTCCTGGGAGGAAAAAATTACAAGGGAAGGGGGGATGGGGGAGCAGACGGAAAGGCCCTTGGGAAGGAAGGCCCAGATTCATCTACCTGGTTCTGAGGTGGATACCCCAGGTTATTGCTGTAGTTCCAACTTGGCTCCCAGGCCTTTTCTGGCTGTTGATTTTCCCAGTTCTCACTCAGCCAGGTCAAGGAACTGTCAACCATGCATCCAGCTTCCTCATGCTGGGCTAGTCCCCTCTGCTCATGGAGCTACCCCCTTTTCCAGGTCTTGGCTCCTATCCTCCCCTCCACCCCCTTTTCAACACTGGATAATACAGTTTAAGGGCTAACAGATAAGGCCCTTCTCCTGAGATACCCTCCTCCTCCAGAGCCCATATGAGAGCTGGAGACCCACAGCACCCTAGCTTCAGGACTCCCCCTGCCCCCAAACAGATTCCAACTCACTGCAGCAGTGCCTCCAACAGCTTGGTGACATTGGAGGAGTAATGGAGGACAATCACTGGCCTGAGCAGAAGCTGGGATATGTCCAGCTGCAGGGGACAGAGAGGTCAGCAGGCTTTGGTTCCCCCTTCCCTGGCCTGCTCACCCTTAGAGGCCATTCCAAGTTACCTCTCGGACCACATTGTGGTTTAAGATGAGAAGAAGCAGGGCAGAGGCTCCCAAGAAGAGGGCCCGTCGCATCTGTAAGGAAGACAGAAGAGGCTAGCATATACCCTGTTATGCACCTGCCTGACAGCCTGTGGCCCCAGCTCTTCAGGACCTCATTTTTTTGGACAGACTAGCTATAAGCTCCTTGAAAAAGCTTCCATTCCTCCTCTTCTGTAGGATTCAAGAAGAACCCTGTCATTTTCCCTGATCCTTGCAAGGCAGTTCCTTACATTCCCACTGACTCCCATCATACATTCTGAGAACTAGTTCACCTTCCTAAGCAATCTTCCACCTCCCCATTTCCATACCATATTGCCAAGATTCTCCATACTGGGGTCTTTTCCTTCCTCCCCTCCCCTACAAACACCCCTTGCACCTGCTGGACCAGAGCCTTGGGATGAGCCTGCCGGCCACTGCCTTGATTTTCCTGATGGATCTGGGCGGCTTGCTCCTTGCCCACATATGCCACGGCAATCCAGCCATCTACGGGTACCTCTTGTTCAGCATCCATGACATCCATCTGTGTAGTGAGGGGCCATGAACGGGAGACAAGGGAAGTGGAAGAAGCAGCTAGGGTCTGCCACAGAAGATGCAAGGTCAGGGTCTGAGAATAAGTTTGTGTGTGGGGGGGGATCCCTGATTTGTGAAGTCTGGGTGCTGGGGAGCCTGGGGAGCGGCGCTGGGCTGTCAGGGCTTGCTCCCGGAAGAAGATGGGTTCTAGGTGCTGGGTCTGTGCGGTTGGTCAGAGGCAGGTCTAAGAGAGGCGGCGCTCACCAGCAGCAGGCGGCCGCCCAGCGGAGGCGCCGGGCCGGCTTCGGGACCGATCCTCACGCCCTCCAGTACCAGAGCGTCCTGCCGCGGCAGCCTCACGTCCACCCGCACTGAGCGGGCTCCGCCCCGCCCCGCCGGGGCCACCGGTTCGCTACCATCTGCTGCGGCCCCGGGCCCCGCCAGGCCCAGCCAGAGGGGCAGCAGGGGTAGCAGCAGCAGCAGCGGCGATGGCGGTGAAGGAGGAGGCGGCGGCGGCGGCGGCGGCGACCTCAACGTCGGGCGATCGGTGGGGCCCATGGTCGGACTGGAGCGCTGGCGAGACCCAGGACTGGGGTCCTGGACGCTGGAGGAGCTGGGAGAGAGGCCGCGCCGGACTGGGCGGGGCGCCGGGAGGGGCGGGGCTGCGGCCGGACGGGGCGGGGCGCCGGAGCCCGGGAGCCCGGGGCTGGGACCTCAGCGGCTCCGCGCGCGCCCCCTGGTGGTCGCTGAGAATCCGGTTGCAGGCTGCCGGAGGAAGTGAAAGGGGCAGAGCCCCAGTCGCTGTGTCGGTGAGTCTGGCGCAGGGTAGACAGAGAACCCGAGAGGGACGTCTGGAGTCTGGGCTGACGGACCTACGGTGTCGCCAGGGCCATGTCACGTCCCTCTATCTTGAGCCAGCATTGTTTAAATAGGATCAAACAGCAGGAGGCAGAAAACCCAGAGATGACTTGGAAAGTAGTGGCGGGAGACTGAGGCAAGGGTCTTAAACGAGTCGGAGGAGGGGCTAGGCTACCTAGGCTGGATAAAGCAGACAGATCCTTAGGAAAAGAGAGCTGGATTTTCCTCATCTATGACTTGATATAAACCTGCACTCCTGCTCCCCAACATAATGTTGAATGCCTGCTGGAGTGTGAAAGCTCCACTGTTGTCCTAAGATTTGTCCTTTACTCTGAGAGTGTGGCTGCACCTGAGCCTTTCACAAATTGTACCCTGATAAAAGGGCAAAGAGCAGATGAGCTGCGACACTCTTTCCGCTACTATTTTATTATTAGAAATTCAAATACACAGAAAACTGGAAAGAAATTTTCAGCGAACACCTAACTACCAACATGCGATGGCCAAAATACTCCTAAAGAAGGCTTAGATAGGGGTGATGAGATGGTGGCCCAGCAGCCTGCTCTTGCAGAGAACCTGGGTTCGATTTCCAGCACCCACATGGCAACTCACATCCATCTGTTATTCCAGTTCCAGGGCATCTGATGCCCTTCTCCAGCATTCATGAGCACTGTGTGCACATAGAACACTTACAAATATGTAGGCAAAACACTCATACACATACAATTTTTTTAAAAATGAAGACTGAGATGTAGAGGAAAAAGTTGACTCAAACAAGGAATTGGGACAGAACCTGCCAAGCATGTGTAAACCTGGTGTGCCAGAAGAAGTGTTGTATTTGGATTGAGGAGACAGTATGATGGGCCAAAAACATACATACATACATACATACACACATACATACATATGGGCACTGTGGCAGGTGCCTGTAATCCCAGCTACTTAGGAAGTTGAGGCAGAAGGACTGCTTGAGCTGAGGAATTGAGACCAGGCTCAGCAACACAATGTGAGACCTGTCTTAAAAAAACGATAATAACGTAAAAAACCTGGCTTCTCATCTAGACTTCAAATCAATATCAATGTCTCTAAGTGAGATTTTTTGTTGTTGTTGTTGTTCATTGTAAAAGGCCTGCCTACTAGATAATTCTTATGTATCATTCTGGCTGAGAACCACTCCGTTAGCATGTACAGAGCAGCAAGGTTGCATGGTGAAAGACTGGAAATAGCCCAGCTCCCCATCACTAGAGCTAGAAGAGAGAAGCAGTGCACTCTTCATTTGTAGACTAGCATGCAACAGAAAAAATGTGTAGTAGCACAGATAATTCTTTCTTTTTTTTTTTTTTTTTTGAGACAGGGTCTCCCTGTAGTGGCAGCTGGCCTGGAACTCACTATGTAGACCAGGCTAGCCTTGAACTCACAGAGATCCACCTTCCTCTGCCTCCCAAGTGCTGGGATTAAAGGTGTGCACAACCACGCCCAGCTCAGCACAGACGATTCTTACAGAATGCAGAGTACGACAATCAAGTCCTTAATAGTAAGTTCAATAATAGGTTCATTAGGATATCTAAGATCAATACACAATAGTTGGTTTTTTTATAGACCAGCAAGGAACAATCTGAGAAATTAAAACAAGAATCTCATTTATAAAATATAACATCCAAAAGAATAATAAAGTACCTATGGATAAATTTAAACAAAAAAGCAGGGTATGGTGATGCATGCCTTCAATCCCAGCACTCAGGATGCAGAGATGGGTGGATCTCTTGTGAGTTTGAGGCTAGCCTGGTCTACATTGCATATTCCAATCCAGCTGGGGCTACAGGGAGACCCTGTCTCAAAAAAAATTGTATATATGGAAGTAAAAGATTCATACACTGAAAATTTTTAAATGTTTCTGAAATATATAAGGAGACCTAAAAAACTGGGAAGGTATCCACACCGATGACTTGACAGACATTTAATATTGTTAAAGCAGCAGTACTACCCAAAGCAATCCACAGACTCAATGCAATCCATATCACAATTGCAATGACCTTTGTTGAAGAAATAAAAGAATCCATCCCCAATTCTTGTAGAATTGCAATAGAGGACTCATGCTTACTACAAAACACAGTAATCAAAACAGTGTGGTAATTTATGAAAACAGGCAGAGGGGTTGGAGAGATGACTCAGTGGTCAAGATCATGTACTGCTCTTGTAAAGGACTCAAGTTCAGTTCCCAGCACCCATGTGTGGTGACTCACAGTTACCCTGTGGCTCCAGCTCCAGGAACTCCAGTGACCTGTTCTGGCCCCTAAGGGCACCTGCTCTCATGTGCACATACCTTCCCCCAGGTTAAAAAAAAATTGGGGCTGGAGAGATGGCTCTCAGTAGTTAAAAGTGCTGACTGCTCTTGCAAAAGAACTGGGTTCAATTCCCAGCACCCACATGGCAGCTAACAACCATCCCTAACTCCAGTTACACCAGATCTTCTTCTGACCTCTGAGGGCATTGCATGACACAGATGCACTTACACATATGCAGGAGATACACTCATGTACATAAATAAAAACAATAAATAAAATATTTTTTAAAAAACTTAAAGACAGAGCAATAGAATAGAATTAAGGGTCCAGATATAAATCCATACATCCACAGAAATGATTTTTTTTGGTCCTTTTGAGACAGGGTCTCCCTGCAGCCCCAGCTGGCCTGGAACTCACTATGTAGACCAGGCTGACCTTGAAGTCACAGAGATCCGCCTCCCTCTGCCTCCTAAGTGCTGGAATTAAAGGTAATGCACCACCATACCCGACTCACACAGAACTGATATTAAAAAAAATTTTTTAATAACTGCATGATTAGAAGAAGCATTTCACTACAGCTTTAACATATTCAGTAACACACTCCAGAGCAAGCGTACTT
>NW_008344750.1:2108177-2108666 GCF_000622305.1 Nannospalax galili | reverse complement strand
CTATATTTGTCTGATTATTACTAGTCATACTTGGTTGCACTCAGATCCTTGGCACCTGTGTATGGCTATAAAGTCGTCGGGTAGATTTTAATGTTTATCACCTCTACTAATTAACATGATGTAAATTTCCATGCTTCCTCCTCGATTATAATACATTTTTTAAAATTTGTTGATTGTGTGTGTGTGTGTATCACACAGAACACCCCAAACCATCTTATTCAACTATACACCCACTTCCCAGATGGCACCCTCCCATAGCCTCCCTCCCCCGACTAGAGCCCTTATACTCTGATATCCCTGCTACTGTCTGCTGTGTTGTCGGCACCCCAGCCATTCCCTACTACTTGCCCTTCTGGTGAATCTAGTCAGCCTATCTAGAGGTCTTTGTTTTAGAAGAGTCAGGTGTTCCTCATCTTCCAGCAATCAGTTGTCAATATTCCTCTAGATAAGATTGGGGTCTGCTGTTCAGTTTCCTAGTTCTATGCTGGG
>NW_008344750.1:2106575-2107218 GCF_000622305.1 Nannospalax galili | reverse complement strand
TATGCCAAGGAGTGGTATGACTGGGTCAAATGGTAGGTTCAGTTGTAGTTTTTTAAGAGTTCTCCACACCGCTTTCCATAGGGGTTGAACAAGTTTGCAGCCCCACCAGCACTGGATGAGTGTTCCTCTCTCCCATTTGTTCTCTTGATCTTAGCCAGTCTGCTGGAGTAAGATGAAATCTTAAAGTGGTTTTAATTTGAATTTCCCTAATTATTAGTGATGTTGAACATTTTTAAGATGCTTCATAGCCATCTTTACTTCTTTTGAGAACTCTCTGTTCAGCTCCTTAGCCCATCTTTTAATTGGGTTACTTCTTGTCTTGATTCTCTGTTTTTTGAGTTATTTATATATTCTGGATATTAAACCTCTGTTGGATGTGTCACTGGTGAAGATTTTCTCCCATTCTGTGGGTTTTCTGTTTGCTTCCGTGGTTGCCTCCTTTGATCTACTGAAGCTTTTTAGTTTAATGAGGTCCCATTTGTAAATTCTTGCCCTTGTTTCCTGAGCAATTGACGTCCAGTTTAGAAAATCCTTTCCTATGCCTATATCTTGTAGGTTTTTCCCAATGTTTTCTTTTAACAGTTTCAGAGTTTCAGGCTTTACATTGAGGTCTTTGATCCATTTGGAATTGACTTTTGTGACT
>NW_008344750.1:2104886-2105238 GCF_000622305.1 Nannospalax galili | reverse complement strand
TGTGGTCTGATAGAACACATGGAATTATTTCAATCTTTTTGTATTTGCTGAGCTTTGTTTTGTGCCCCAGTATATGGTCGATTTTGGAGAAAGTTCCATGCGGTGCTGAGTAGAAAGTATTTCCTTTGGCGTTTGGGTGGAATACTCGGTAGATATCTGTTAAGTCCATTTCATATATGGTTTTGTTTAATTCAGATGTCTCTCTGTTAAGTCTCTGGCCCATTGACCTGTCTAATGGAGACAGTGGGGTATTGAAGTCCCCTAGTATTAATGAGTTTGGATTAATCTGGCTCTTAAAGTCCTGTAGTGCTGTTTTTATGAAGTTGGGTGCACTAGAGTTTGGTGAAAATAC
>NW_008344750.1:2101026-2104478 GCF_000622305.1 Nannospalax galili | reverse complement strand
CTTGGATATAGTCATTCCTTTCTTCAGCTCTTTGTATTGTTCCCAGAACTCTCTGAAGGGCTGGTTTTGTGGACATGAATTTCTTCAGCCTAGTTATGTCACGGAAGATTTTTCTTTCCCCTTCGACTATAATAGACTTTTTTGGCTGGGTATAGTAATCTGGGTTGGCATTTAAAACTGGGAATACTTTGGTCCAGGCTCTTCTTACTTTCATAGTTTGCACTGAAAAGTCAGCTGTAATCGTCATGGGTTTTCCTTTTTATGTGACTTGTTGTTTCTCTTTTGCATCTTTCAGAATTTTCTCTTTGTTTTGTGCATGTAGTGTTTTTACTACAATGTGCCGTGGAGTGTTTCTGTTCTGGTCCTGTCTGTTTGGTGTTCTGTATGCTTCTTGTATTTGTATGGGCATGTCTTTTTATAATTTTGGGAAATTTTCTTCCATGATTCTGTTGAAGGTCTGGTCCATGCCATTTTCTTGAGATTCTTCTCCTTCCTGTATGCCTATGATTCATAAGTTTTGTCTTTTTATGGTGTCACACAATTCCTGCATATTCCATTCTTGTGATTTCTTAAAATTTTCATAATCTTTGCTTGAGTGGTCTAATTCCTGCACTTTATCTTCCAGTCTTGCTATTCTGTTTTCCATTTCATTCATCCTATTGGTGAGGCTTTCTCCTGTCATTCTTAATTCAGTCTTGATACTCTGTTTTCCATTTCATTCATCCTGTTGGTGAGGCTTTGTCCTGTTGTTTCTAATTGGCTTACTAAGTGTTTCACTTCCTTTTTCATTTCAACTTCCTTCTTCATTTCAGCCTGAGTATTCTTCAATATTTCTAGCTCTTTTCTGAATTCATTCAGAAGTCTATCCCTATCTTCCTTCAGTTCTTTGATTTCTTTGTGTGTTCTTTAAATTCACTGAATTCTTTTATCCTGTTTATAATTGTTCTTTTGAGGGGGTTCTAGGGGGTTCTCATTGTTCTCCTCTAGAGCACTATTGGTATTTGGTGGGGATATATTATTTTGGTTTTTCATGTTATTATTTTTTCTCTGTGATTTTGACATGTGAATTTCTTTTGTAGTTTCTGATTCTTGTGTGAGACTCAAGCCTTCAAGTTTAGGTCTGCTTCTTTTTGTGAACTTTATGTGTCTTTGTGGTTTACTTTTTGGGCGTGGTTTTCCTTTTGGGCATGAAAAGCTGGTTCCTCTAAGCTTCTGGTTCTCTCTTTTGATTTTATATTGGAGTGGCCAGATTGCTTTTGTCTTCAGGAGTTCCCACAGAGGCCCAAGTCAGATGAAGATCAGATGCTCTCAGTCTTTCTCCTAAGGTCTGGATCCCTCCAGGAAAGATTTTGGCCTCAGGAATTTGAGGGTTGGACTGGCCTTGGAGCAGGGCCCAGGAAAGATGCTGGGCTAGGGAAGCTGGTGGCCATGCCACCCAGAGATGCAAAGGAAGATGGGGTTGGGAAGCGGCCCCAAGGGCTCCTGGGGACTGCAGTGAGGGGCTGGGTTGGTCTGGATGCAAAGGATCAGGAAAAGGAAACATCAGCCATGGTATCCAGGAAAGATGCTGGCAGGTTGTGCAGGCCCAGGAAGTAGAGGGAGGTGGGGGCGGGGCCAGGCCCAGAGTGGTCTTGGGGAACTGAGAAGGAACTGAGTTGGTCTGGATGCAAAGGATCAGGAAGCAGTGGTGGTTTCCCAGGTGTCTGGAGTGACAAGATAAGGCATGGGACAGGACCCAGGCTAGGAGGAGAGACCGGCCAGGGAGATGGGAGGGTGAATGAGACTGGTGGAGTCAAGGCCCGGAGGGCGGGATCGACTTACCCCGGTGAGAGAGGCCTATGGGGTCAGAGAGAGGCCTGGGGGTCATGCAGGCCCAGGGAAGCAGAGCACAGAACTGATTTTTAACAAGGCAAGGTGTCAAGATCATTAAATGACTTTGGGAAAACTGAATATCCATATGCCAAACAATGAAGATGGACCCTCATCTAACATCAAATGCAAAATTGAACTTTAAATGGGTTAGCAGTGGAAATGTAAAATGACAATCGGTCACTATGTAAATCAGTATGACAGTTCCCTAAAAATGGAAAATAATACATGCTGCTGAATATGTGGGGAAATTTGAACCCTTGTTCATTGTTGGCAATTTCTCAGGAAGTTAAACATAGGGGCTGGGGAGATAGCTCAGTGGGTAATGTCTTTGCTGTGCAAGCACGGGGACCTGTGTTGAGGTCCGTAAATAAAAGCCAGGCTTGGCAGCATGCTTCTGTAACCCCATTACTAGGGGGTAGAGACAGGTGGGTCTCAGGGACTCAATAGCCAGCCAGCCTAATCAAAACAGTGAGTTCCTGGTTCCCTGAGAGACCCTGCCTCAAAAAATAAAGTGGATGTTGGGTGTGGTGGCACATGCCTTTAATCCCAGCACTCAGAAAGCTGGGGAAGGCAGATCTTTCTGAGATTGAAGCACACCTGATCTACATAGTGAGTTCTAGGCCAGCTAGGGCTACAGGGGGAAAAAAAAAAAGGCAGGGGAAGCAATTGAGGAAAACAGCCTAAGGTCAACCTCTGGCCTCCATACTACTCCTACACACACACACACACACACACACACACACACACACACACACAGCTTCTAGGTATATACCTCAAAGAACTGAAATTAAGTACTTAAATATTTGTACATGAATGTTCATAACAGAGTTACACATACTAAGTAAAAGGCAGAAACAACCAGAATGTCCTGAAAGATGACTGGATAAACAATTAGCTATAAACAGAAAATGGAATGACACTCAGCCAGAAAAAGGATGAACCTTGAAAACATTATACAAAGAAGCCAGATATCAATGTCATACCTGTCAGATTCCATTTATATGAAATATCTAGAAAAGACAAATTCAAGATACAGACAGGCAACATCTGGTGGCTGGGGAACCAGGGGGTGAAGAATGACTGTTAAATGGGTATATGGTTTCCTTTGTGAATGATGAAAGTGCTTTGGAACTACACAGAGATGATAGTTGGACAACATTATGAATTACTAACTGCCACTGAATTTCCCACTTTATTTTTTTTTGTGTATATGAGTGTTTTGCTTTCATGCACGTAAGTGCATCACATGTGTGCAATGCCTGTGGAGGCCAGAAGAGGGTGTGATCTCCTAGAACTGGAGTCATCAACAGTTTTAGCCACCATGTGGGTGCTAGAAACCGAACCCCAATCCTCTGCTAGAACAAGCAGTGCTCTTAACCACTGAGCCATCCCTCTAGCCCATGAATTTCCCCTTTCAAATGTTTAATTTTATGGTCTGTGATTTTTTTTGAATTTTATTTTTTATTTATTTATTTATTTATTTATTTATTTATTTATTTATTGAGACAGGGTCTCCCTGTAGCCCCAGCTGTCCTGGAACTCACTATGTAGACCAGGCAGGCCTTGAACTCACAGAGATC
>NW_008344750.1:2100573-2100946 GCF_000622305.1 Nannospalax galili | reverse complement strand
TTTGTCTTTTTTTGAGACAGGGTCTCCTTGTAGCCCCAGCTGTCCTGGAACTCACTATGTAGACCAGGCTGGCCTCAAACTCACAAAGATCTGCCTGCCTCTGCCTCCCAAGTGCTGGGATTAAAGGTGTGCGCCATTACACCCGGCTATTTTTATTTTTTTATGTGTACGAGTGTATTGCCCATACGTATTAAGTGTACCCATGTTGTGCAGTGCCAACGGAAGTCAGAAGAAGGCATCAGATCCCCTGGAACTGGAGTTACAGATGGTTGTTAGCCACCATGTGGGTGCTGGGAATTGAACTTGAGTAGTCAGTGCTCTTAACCACTGAGCCATCTCTCCAGCCCAGGTTCTGTGAATTTTTACCTTAAAT
>NW_008344750.1:2071579-2100528 GCF_000622305.1 Nannospalax galili | reverse complement strand
TACACTGAGGGATTTATTTTTTTATTATTAATTTATTTATTCTTTTTTTTTTTTTTTGTCTTTTTGAGACAGGGTTTCCCTGTAGCCACAGCTGGTCTGGAACTCACTATGTAGATCAGGCTGACCTCAAACTCAAAGTTCTACCTGCCTCTGCCTCCCAAGTGCTGGGATTAAAGGCGTGCACCACCATGCCTGGCAAGTGAGGAATTTTTTTGTAAATACTAATAAACTTTAATAAAACTAAAAAAGGAAAACATAATCCATCAGGCAGAACTGACTATGCTTTTCAGGAATGCAATCACATGAAACATGCTATGAAGAAAATCAAGGGAGGCACATAGTGTTTGTTCATCAGAGTGAGATATAATTGAGGAGGAGCCCTTGGGAGACTCTGGTAGTATTGAGAGAATCTGAGGGTCTTGTTTGTTTTTCTGTTTTTATTTGTGGTGCTGGCGATCCAACTTAGGCCCTAATGCATGCCAGGTACACACTTTATCACTAAGCCACACCCCAGCCTGGCATTCTACTTTTAAATAACATGAGTATTCATTATTATTATTAAAACAGGGACTTAGTTGGCCGGTTAGTTCAGTTGGTTAGAGCGTGGTGCTAATAAAACAGGGACTTACCACTGACTGTTCTTGCAGAAGACCCAGGTTCGAATCCCAGCACTCACATGGCAGCTAACAACTGTCTGTAACTCCAGTTCCAGGGGATCCGACAGCCTCTTCTGTCCTCCGCAGACATTACACGACACAGGTGCACTTACCTACATGCAGGCAATACACGCACACACATAAAATAAAAATAATAAATAAATAAATTTAAACAGGGACTTACTATATGGGTTTGGTTAGCCTTGAACTTGTGATCTTCTCACCTCAGCCTCCCTAGTGCTGGGATTACAGTCATGTATTAGACTTGGTTGGTCTTTATTCTTTGTATATGTCATTAACATAAGCACATATGAAATCACTCCTTATAAGCTGCAATATGTACTCTGGAGGATCTTGATGGGCTTTGAGACAGGATCTCACTCTGTAGCCCAGGCTGGCCTGGAAATCACTATGTGGTCCAGGGTGGCTTTGAACTCATATGAAGCTCCTGCCTTGCCTCTCAAGTGCTAAGGTTACAGGCATGAACCACCATGCCCAGTCTCCACAGTTTTTCTTCTTCCATATTGTGACTATTTTAGGTCATTTGTGAGCCCCAGTGACAGGGCTTCAAGGAGCTACCCTTCCATCAGTTGCTGGCTGTACCATCTGCTTATCCCTGTTCCCACTACTTGCTCCCAACATCTACCCTGCCATCTGAGCAGGGTGACCTCAATGACTCTCCCTTTCCCCAAACATACACCCTAGCAATATGCAAATCCTTGCTCACCCTTATCCCTTGGAACATACTCTGCATTCCTATAAATATCCATATCCTAGCCTTCCATCACTGGCAGTCAGAGCTCCCTGCAAACTCAGTGGGTAGATAGGGGTACCCTGTCATCTATCTTCCCACTGGGCAGCCCTTGCTTACCTGGAAGACAAAGGCTGACAGTGTCATCTCAATGTGGGCCAGAGCCCTGGTGCTGTGGGGTGGAGTCTGGTGTGTAGAGGAACAATGTCCAGGGGGAAAGCAAGCCCAGGATAGGGGACAGCTAAGGCCAGGAGACTGACTGCAAGGAGGGGGTGACCTTGGCCCCACCTGGAGCGGAGTGTCTGAAGAGGAGCTGAGGAAGCAGCCCACCCACTCCCTGGAATGGGTAGACAGCATGCTCAACACTTCCAGTCCCCTTGAAGGAGCCAGACCTGTAGCTCTCAGCTTGCTTGACTTCTGGGACAGGGTGGAGAGCCAGTGGGGACAAGACAGCCACTCTCTACCACATCCTTCCAAGAGAGCCAGCTCACTTTTGAAACTTAGATGAAAAGATTTGGGAGGCCTCCCTGCCTCCCCCCAACCCACCTGCACATGCTCTAGTTCTCAATAGCTTGTTTCTTGTTATACCAAGTTTCTTGGACCTGGATAAGCTATGACTTGCATAGAGGGGACCCCAGTTCCTCTATCTCTCTTTAACCCCCAAAGTTGCAGGGGGATCCAGAAACAAAATAAAAGGTTAAGGCAAGGGATATGCTCCCCAGTGGCAGATGGGGGAAGGATGACAGTACTGGGGTGCATGGTGAAGCCAGTGAGCCCCATGCACACGAACTCCCCTCTTCATGCTCCCTTTACTGTAAGGTGAGTTCTTTCACCAGGCTGTGAAAATGCCACTCCGATGGATAAGGCATGCCATAGACCATGATGCTGACAGTGTGGGTGGTGGGGCAAGAACCACAAATCCATGTGTTCCAATGGGGAGGAAGAGCCGATGTTATCACATTGCCACCAGGTGGCAGCCTGGTCCCTGGGGAAGGTAAGTACTTTGGGACTCTTGGATGGTCTCTGTTGTTTTGTAAAGAAAGGGCCCTACTGTCACATGTAGAAGAGGGCTGAGGAAAATGGAGATGGACACCTCCCTTCTGTCATCCCCTCTGCAGATAGGGTGAATTTAGGAAGTGGTACCACAAACAGCCTCCTGGGTCCAGACACCAGGCATACAGCAGTGATGAGAGGCAATGCCTAAGCCCTTGAGAACAGGATAAACCCTAACCATGTACCCTGCAAGATCATTTCAGACCACAGTTAAATGTGCTAAAAAGCATGAGATAAGGATGGGGGTCAGGGGCTACTTTAGCCTCAAGACAGGAGCAGGAAGTCCACTCTCAGAGGTGGTGTGTGGGCAGCTGCCTACATGGCAAGAATATCTGGGGAAAGAAACAGGAAATGCAAGTAGGAAAGGGCTGATACATTCTCTAGATTCTAGGCACTTTTCAAAACTTAGTTCACTTAATTTCACCCCACTTGGTGAGGTAGGAAGATGACCACTGCCATTTTCTGAATGAGAAACTAATGATAGGTAACTTTGTCAGGGGACAGAACCAGGTGGTTTGGTTCCAGAGTTGGTGGGCTACCGTTTTGCTTCTACAAGTCCCCAGTGCGGCATGAACAAGCCTGGTGGTGAGATTCAGCCTCCATCTTGGATGCAGGGTGGGAGCAGAAATGGCGGCCCACCTTCTCACAGGAAAGTCTCCAGGCTCTTGTCAGCTTGTGCCAGAGTTGGAGCAAGGTCTTCTCGAGACCCTTCCTGTCCTCCAGTCTTCTCAGAGGGAGTCCTCAGGTCCCAGCTCCCTGCCCCCAGCCTCTCTGCTCACAGCTAACTGGGCCACCGCATTCTAAAGGGATTTGACTCCCTGAGACAACTGGAGACTGGTGAGAAAGGACTTAGGGATTAGATAGTGATACCCAGGAGGGTAAGGACTTAATCAGGGGAGTTCAGGTGTGGGAAGTGGGGCTGGGAGAGGATTTGTATCTCTTCATAAAGCCAGAGTGGACTGCGGAAATGAGGAGGAAGTAGGGCTCCAGGGGAGGAGAGGGCTGGACTCAGGTTCTCATTTTTCTCTTGTGTCTTCACGAACAACTCAGGATAGCAATAATTATAATAATCCCTGGCCATGTGCATCTACCACTTTCCCAGCCATTATGTCACTTGGAATTATCACAGTGGCCCCAGAGAGAAAGATAAGGATTAGTTTCCCCACTAGGCTACTGGCACCCAGAGAAGGCAGGTGGCCTGAGGCAGCTGCAGCCCTATGAGGCAGGGCTGGAAGAAGGGGAAAAGGTTCAGGGCCTTTCTACATGACTGTCCTATGAGTTCAAGGGTTTTCTAGAATGTTCCTATGGCTCTGTCCATGTGGAAGTAGAGTGTTCCACAAATATTTGTTGAAGGGTTTAAAAGGCAGTTGTTTCTGACTCTCAAATCGCTGTGCCAATCTCTGTGCCACCACTCCCTCTGTCACTGGCATCAGGAGATGTGAGGTCAGGGCACCAGGGGGAGGGGCTCTGAGTCTGAGGCCAATGGTCTCTAAGGCCCTGACACAGGCAAGGCACAGGCAAGTAGCCATGGGAATACCCCCACATTCCTTGTGCATGCTGATGGCTGGAATAGTCCCTGTAGCACCTTAGTTTGGGGAAATGGTGTAAGGCTCCCAGTCCAGTGTTCTTCCTTATGCCCAGAGTTGCTCTCTAGAAGAATCTAAACCTCAATGGTCTAACTTCCAAAATTAAGACCCTAACCCCCAAGCTCCTCTTTCAGTTGTTCATCTATTTTTCATGCTTCCTCTGCCTTAGTCCCCAGTAAGATGCACTCAGACACACACACACACACACACACACACACACACACACACACACTCATGTTACAAAAGCTCACTTCCAGGCTGCTTGACCCTAGAGACCAGGTTCTTCCTGTCAGGCCAGGCAATAGCACCATAGTACAGAAGAGTCCTTGCCAAGGTCAGGAGAGAAGGGCTTCTGATGGCAGAGGTCACATTGCAATGGGAGAAGTTTCTGGAAACAGCATTGATCAAGGCTTTGAGGGCCAACAGGAGCTAGCTGGAGGAAATAAGAGAGAATGAGAACTCTGACAGAGGCAAGAGGGCAGGAGTGTGTTTAGGGAGCAGCAGGGAACATCTTTGACTGAAATGAAAGTGTTTGGCTTTTGGCCACAAAGGATGCTGGGAAGAGATGGAATAGGCCTTGAAAGCAAGTCAATGGGATTGAGCTGACTTCTGAAGGAAGGGGAGCCAGGGAAGGTTCTTAAGCAGAGAGAAGGAATATACCTAGCAGGGAGGGAGATTGTAAGGCAGGGGATGGGAAATAGAGAAAATGTAAGGGTAGGAAGGAGAGCGTCTCTCTTAGTAACCAGCTCAGAGGAGTTTACCAGATTATTTTTCTAGGATTTATATTATTAGATTAACTAGTGGCTTCCCAAAAGGCTGGACATAGGTAAATCTCAGTAGAAAAATCACAAGGGGCAGGCAGGAGGGAGAGTTCTTTGCTAGACTTCTTGTGTAACTACAGATTTGGACTTGGGGAGGAAGTTCAGTGACTCCTTTGGGGTGAATGTGTCCCTTGCGGTTTTCTGGGCTGCCCCTGCAGGCAGCTCCCTGGCTAGTCCTGAAGGTATCCCAGAGGAGATGGCCTGGAAGGCACAGCAGACTTTGTCTTGACTGTAGGCACTCTCCTGTGACTACCCCTCTCCCTTGGGTTCCTCCATACATCAAGTGAACTGCCACTCTAGAGGACTGGCCAGCTTTTCCATGAGAAGCTGTCTCAAAGAACAGTATAAACTCTAAGGTTCTGAGCCACCAGAAGGGGCTGCTCTACTTTCCTTTGAGCAGGCTCTACCCACTAAAGAACACACTGGCCCCAGAAGGGTCCTAAATAAAGACCTTAGCCATTCATCCAGTGAGGAAGGCAGCCTTGCCCTGTCCCAAACCAGAAACCAAGAAGCCTAAACTAGAGCATTGCCTGTAAACTCTGCCCAAGTTAGGTTGGGGGTCTGCCAGCCACAGGCTGCCCCTCAGCCAGACCTGCATCAGATCTCTGTGGTGGCCATACCAGGGGAACAGCAAAGTCCTTCCAGATGTCTTGAAAGGGCCTGCTGCCACCTGCCTTGCCTTCTACCACTTCCAGATGAAGGGAGACATTGGGAACTTGAGTTTTGAGGTAGCTTGGGGATGTGCCTACCTCTGCATTAATGCCATGTAGGAAGAGAAGTTCTTTCCATGGGCCAATCACTGGGCACCCTACACCTGTTATGCCACTAATGACTTTGAGCAAGACATAACCTCTTTGGGCCTCAGTTTCCCCAGCTGTTAAATGAGGCAGGTCATATGAACCCTATATGGTTGAGGCTTATCTCACTCTTCCTTCAGGAGCACCTGCTTTGGTTTGGAGTTCTCTTTCTCTGTCTCTTCTTTTTCCCTCTGATTTTTCACATTTGTTAGGGTCTGACTATATAACCTAGCTTGGCCTCAAATTTGTGATCCTCCTGCCTCAACACCCCTCCTCCCAAGTCCTGGATTACAGATATGTGTGACCATTCTTGGTTTGTATTAGAACATTCCTTGCATTTATGTATACAGTGTACATTTACTAGGCATCCCTGTCTGTAGGAGCCTGTGCTGGGAGATGCAGGGCTTGTGGGGACTGTGGTGAGGAAAGCAGGGCATATGCCCAAGGACCTGTTGACCTAAAAGGTAAGATGTTAGCTACTAAACTAGGTCATACCAAGGCTCTAAGGTCCTTTCTGTCTGTGCCTCTCTCCACCTCTCTGGCTATAGCCACATTTCCCATCTACCACCACAACTTAGCTTATACTATTGTGCTGGTATGGAATGAGGGGTTTTCCTTCCATGTCCCCCACATTTAAAGGTACAGGTCAAATTCTACTCTCCATGAAACCTTCTAGGGTCTCTCATTCCTAAGAAAATTTTGTCTTTTCTAAGCTCGTAGCCATTGGCTTCTTCTCCTTGGCCATTTAACTTGCCTTTGCTCTTGTAAACAAATATCTTTGGGATAAAAGGGTAGTATCTGAACATTTCTGGGCTCTAGCACATTACTTATTGCATGACTTACAAGAGGAGAAAGTGGCCATCAACATGTGACCAGGTGCTACCATAGACGTAGGATCAAAGTGACTGAGGATCCTAGCAGAGGGGAAAGCAGTTGAGATCTGAAAAGAGGAAATGGCTTCATGATGCTGGACTGAGGCAGTGACTGGGGAGTGTTGGGACAGTCTGATGGCATAGGCTGGACAGGAGGCTACTGGGCTGCAGCTGCCAGAGCATCCACCCACAAGTCAGACTTGCCACTAGCTGGGAGCCCACAGGTCCTGGGCCGGAGCTGGGTAGCAGATAAGCTAATAGCAGAGCTGCTTTCTCTGGGCCCTGACTTCCACTGTGGCTTCCTCTTTGTCCACCCTGAGGCTGAGGTCTGGCCATGCAAAAGGTGGTTGTGCAGGGCAGGCTAGGAAGTGGCCACAAGAAGCCAAGCCTGAGAATTACATCTATTGATTCTCTTTAGCCTTATGCCAACATACAAGGCAATGATCACCCCTACTTAGTGAAGGAACCATAACCCAGAGAGGCAAAGGTGCTTGCTTATGGAAGCTTGTAGAAAGATGTGGAACACTGGCACTTAAACCTAAGCTTCCTGATTTCCAGAGAGGACTCAGTCATGCCATTCTGGGTGTGAGAACTTTGGAAGTGGTTCCCAGAGAACAGGAAAGGTCAGACTCAGAGCACTGGGTTCTAGGTAGAGAAACTGTTTTTCCTTGCCCCTCAGCCAGGTGCCATGTTTTGCACCCTGCCTGTTTCTGCAGGTAAAGGGAAAAGGTTGTCAACTTTGGTTTTGTTTGTTTGTTTGTATTCCTGGCTAATCTCAAACTCAGTATGTAACCAAGGTTACCTTGAACTTCTTCTGATCCTTCAGCCTCCATCTTCCCAGCGCTGGTATGTGTGAGCATGTGTCACCATGACCGGTTTATGCAGTGCTGGGAATTCGACTCAAGTCTGTGCAGGCTAGGCAAGCACTCTACAAATGGGCTGCATCCCCAACCCTGGATGCCAGCCGAAGGGCTGCAACCTGGGCTGGTAGCAGTGGTCATAAACAATGGCATGTTAGGTGGGCAGCAACAGCTCAGAGAGTCAACATCAGAGTTCCTAGAGGCAGAACACTTAGGCAACATCCCTTCTGGGGAGGGAGCACCAGGAGAGCTCCGTTACATCTTTGGGTAAGGAAGTATTGAAGAAGCAGCCAGATTCTGCCATATGGCGTCGGATCTTAGAAGTCTTTAGCCAGTGGGGCCTTTCACCCTCCTCTTTGCTGGGATGAGGAACCCGGCCCTAGAAGCTCAGATGTCCCGGTGGGCACGCTTGCTCGTCTCAGACCTTGGGACCGAGGAGGGGACCCGCGTGGGCTCCGGAGCCTCGGCGTGTCTGGCCCCGCCCCTCGGGCTCCTTTAAGAGGCGGGGCTTGGCCACCAGTCCCCGCGGCTGGGGCCAAGGGCTGGGACTTTACTCCAGCGGCTGAGGCAAGTGAGTCGGAGCTCCATCAGCTGCCGCAACCGCCGCGCCCAGAGGCTGAGCCAGGATGAGCGGCAGAGTCGGAGACCTGAGCCCCAAACAGAAGGAGGCTCTGGCCAAGGTGAGTCCGCCCCGGCTCAGGGCTGTGGCCCACGCCCTCCGGGTGGAAGCGCCTTCGAGGGACGGTTCCCCCCACCCCCCCAGGCGGGCGACAGAGGGAGCAGAAGCCGGTCGCCCTCACTTTGCCCGGGGCCCGTGGACCGCTTCCCGCTCTGTCTGGAGGACCTCGGGAAGTTTGGTCATCGCAGTCCCCAGCCGGAGCAGCCCTGGCGGTGCCACCTGGGAAGAAGTGGTTGCTTGGAAGCCCTCGGAGGCAGCTGAGGGCACAAAGGCAACATTCATCCTCGGGCTGGCAGGGACTGGCAGCCGGGCCGTGGGACAGGGGCAGAGCACCAGGATTCCTCCCATTTCCGGGAGGTTTTCCTCTTGTGGGGGCAGTGGCAGATGGAAGAGACCTGGACAGCCCCTTAGGTACTCCCATAGCGCTTGCGAGGTACCAAGTCACTGTGCGACCTTGGGCAAAGCTCTGTCCTGTTTGCTCTTTGGTTAAATGAAAGGAGATTGGACCCCCGGATGTTGAATGGGGCACCTCTCTGTGTGTGAAGTCAAAGATGCTCCAAAACCCGTTAGGTTGGGTTAGTTTCGCTGAGAACTCTTCTATAGAACATAGACTTTTGCCTGCCAAGGGACTTAGGTGATGCTCCTTAGAAGGCAAGGATGTGACCAGGCTTTGCCTTGGCACTTGGGCAGAGGAGAGGCCCATCTACTCCATTCAAGTTCAAGGGCTGGACCTTCTTCCCCACTAATGCAGATTTAGTTGCCCTGGGCCAGAGTTGGTGGGATCCAGCCCCAAGGTTTGGAGGCTCCACAGTTGGGCAGCTTTCTATTCTAGGAGGAGGACAGCAGATGTCACCCGCTGTGTGTAGTTTTTTCCCAGGCTGAGTCTTCTTCATCTCAAATTCACTGCTGATCTACAGGAGAAGTCTGGCTGAGATGGGATTAGGTGGATTAAACCAGGGGTTTAGGTAGGGTCTTTGGTGAGGGATGGCTTCCAACTGTTGTTTGGATGATCATTGTCTCTAGCACTGGGAGCTGCTTTGGGGGGATGGGAGGGTCTGATTGACCTTGCTGACCTAGGCAAGGGGCAGAGGTGGCCAGTCCTCATTGGTCCCCTCTAGGGGTGTCTTACAGGTCAGTGACCAGGAAAAGGTTACTGTTTGGGGCAGGAGGCTTGGGGAGAGCAGCAAGGGGCCTGCTCACCTACTGGGTAGTGAAAGATTAGAGGTCGGTGTGGCTGTCTTTTGGGGTCACTGTCCATCTCACTTGGTTAGCTCTCCTGGTACTTTTCCCTTTTCGTGGCTTCCCGCTGGAGCTGTCCTCTCCATCTGAATTTGTCCATCTCTCTCCCTCTTCTACTTTTGAAGTCTTTCACACTCAGCTCAAATGGCATCTTTGAGTGAAGGCCTTTGAGACCACCCTCTTCTCCATTACCCCGTTCCATTACCATGGGGGTAGAAAACTGCAGTGGAATCTGGCCTCAGATCTGTAACCCAGCTGTGTGATTGTAGATGTGTTGGTTAGCCTCTTTGAATTTCCATTCCTTCATCTGTAAAATGGGGACAGTGATACTTCTAGGGGGTCTGAGCTATAGGACACAGGGCCAAGATCAGTGTTGTGCACATATGGAGTGCTAGGTGTACAGACAGCATCTACCATAGCATGTACCATAGTGCCTGCTTTCAGTTAGCTGGGAACACTCCAACCTGCCCAGCAGACTGATGTGGAGATGTGCTCATAAGTGAAGTGAGTGCCTCTGCTACTTGGCACCCCACACAGTGCCTGCACTTAGTGTGTCTACGGGATTGGTATGTAAAAGAAGGCTCTGGCAAAGGTCTCTATGGAGCCCTCTGGGTAGAGTACAGATGGGGGACCTCCCACTCATTCAGCTGCCTCTCCCTGCAGTTTCGAGAAAATGTCCAAGATGTGCTGCCCACCCTGCCGAATCCAGATGACTACTTTCTCCTTCGTTGGCTCCGAGGTGAGGGAAGAGGGTCTTTGGGAGGCTAGGGCAGGGACAAGTTCTGGAAAACAGACTGATGGCCCTTGGAAACCCTGGCAAGTTAAGAGAAACAGTTGTCTGGCAGCCACAGTCCCCCAGCCCTTCTATTAGATATGGACACAGATACTCGGAGATGTGAAGTGACTTGCTAGGTGAGCTGCAGGCACAAAGGAAACTAGACTGTCTGGGTGTGGACTGTTAGCTCCTTGTCCATGTATTCCATGTGTCTGCTCTGCAGACGGAGGAAAACCTAGGCCCAGAAAGGCCCCATTATGTGGGAAGTTGGAGGCAGAGTTGAGGTTAGAACCAGGGTCCTGGCCCTGGCAGCTTGAATGAAAAGCAGGGTATATGGGAACTGAAGGGGGACAACGCCCTGCCAGGCCCCAGCGCCCTGAATTTTAGTTCTAGCTTATGCTAGCCTGGCTGTGACACCTGAGCCAAGGTCACAGATCTTCTCCTGGTTCCTCCTCTGGGAGAACAGGATTAGGCAGAGTGCCTTGCCTTTTGCAAGATATAATATGACAAGATCCACCTGTGGGATGATGGGACCATATTGCTGCTAGTGTCAGAATCAGACTTGGCCTGGTCCCTGGCTCCTTAGACCTTTTTGTTCTTTCCCTCTCCTTTCCTGTCATTCAGTGCATGTGCCACCCTTCCCAGCTCTTCTGACACACTTTTATTTTTCTTTATAAAAACTTTGCCATAAGGAAAGTCTCTTCTGACTAGCAGAGCTCCAGTTGTGATGTAGAATTCTATCCCAACATGTAGAAGTGCAAGCCCTGCAATTTATTTGTAGACACATCCATACATCTCCATGCCCTTGGAGTCTTGGGACAGGTGAAAAGATGTGATTTCCTTTGCTATTTTGCTTTCCAGAGCTGGCATACTCTTGAAGGCCTGGTAAAAACACCCAAGGGCAGGTGTACCCAGGAGAGTCTCGTGGGTCTCATCGGCCTCTGGAAGTGTCACCTGCCCATTTCCCTTCACAGTTGTGATCCTATCCCTCCCTAAGTCCATCTAGAGAGGGTGGAGGAGCAGTGTGGGGGTGGCGATGAAGTCAGTCCATGCTGAGGAAATTTTGGCCCAGCATTTTCTGAAGGACTGGAGCTAAAAGCAAGTGGGTGGAGAGAGTGGGAAGACAGTGGCCTCCTTAAAGGGCCAGCCGCAAGATGATCCAGCCAACCATGGAGCTGCTGCTAGGAGAGCGGTTCCAGAGAGCCATTGAACAGTTAGGTTTATTTAGGCACAGGCTGGCTTAGGTTCTGGCAGCTGGTCTCCCAGACGCTAAATATGCTACCAGAGTCCTGGGATGGATAACCCATTGTATGAGGCTTGATGGTTCACCAAGTGCCCACATCTGGCACTGAGTATACCCTCATGGGAATACCAGAGTATTAGTCATTCTCATTTTCCAAATGAGAAAACTGAGGTTCAGATAAAGGAGGGACTTACCTGAAGGCACACAGGCAATGCAGAACACAATCAGGGCGGAACCTAGGACTCCAGATTCCCAGTAAGCCACAGCATCCCTTTGCACAGCTGCCCCTGAAGCCAAGCTCTGCTTCGTAATTGGTTTTCTGTTTCTGCGGTGTTGAGGTTCGAACCCAGGGCCTGGTGCCTGTCAGGCAAGCATTTTATCACTGAGCTACACCCTGGTTCCAAGTTCTGCTTCTTAAAACAGAGGAAGTTTCTCCTCTGTGGTTTATTTGTGCTTCACATTTTCTGGGCAGGAGCTCAGACCTAGTCAGACCCTATTATGAATTTGAATTGGGGTTTTTGTTGCCTTTAAAAAAAGTTTTTCTTTCTTTTTTTGATTCTGAAGGAGATGTTTGCAGTAGAATGTGGTATGAGCTTGGGGTTCAGTTTTCTGTTGGCCTTCCAGCGGGTATACAAATCCCTATTGCCTCTCTCTGGCTGGAGGTGAGTTCTGGGTACCCCAACAAAGAGGGCCAGTGAGCAAGACAGAACAAAGAGGTAGTAGAAACCCTGAGAGGAAGCGGTGTGGCTGAGTGGATCTCTGTAGTTAGATAGGGATAGACTATGGGCTATGGGCAAACTAGAGCCCAGAATGGCTGTTCCTGGGCTGGGTTATGGTGCAGTACCCCATGTCAGGCATTCAGTTGCCCTTGAGCAGAGCAGTAGGAGCCTGGAGAGGTCTAATTCAACTGGCATGGGGAGCACTAGGCAGATAAGGAAAGCCTTGAGGAAGACCCTGGATGTTAGATTCTGGCAGATAAGGGTTAACTGGAGAGGTTTCCCCTAGATAAGGAGTTTATGGCTCCTGGGCCCTGTTCTCTAGGGAGATAAAGACTGTCTTCCCTAGAGGGGTGTCCTTTCTTTGGGAAACTCCCATTTTCATGATCCAGCTCCTCTGTCACAAGAGGATGCTGCTTTACTAGGATTTCTAGTTTCTTAGCTGATCTGGTCAGGAATATATAATATCTTTTCCAAGGTAAAATCCAAAAGATTTGCTGAGATGCAGACCCATTTAAATTCTTCTGAAATCTGCCCCAGACTGGCAGATGACACAGGAAGAATGAGGAAGAAATTCCCAAGGCTACCAGCTCCCAAGAGCAGCTGCCTGGTTCTGCCAGGAAGGGTCCAGCGTCCATAATGACTGTGGCAATGGCCAACCCTCTTGTTCTTTTTCCTTCTTTTTTAAAAATTTTAAAATGTACTATTATTGTGTGTATACATGATTTTGTAGGGCGGGGCATGTCACTGTGCACATGTGGAGGTCACAGGATAACTTTGTAGAATTGGTTCTCTCCTCCTACCTTTACATGGGTTCTGGGGATCAAATTCAGGAAAGCTCCTTTACCCATGGAGCCATCTTGCTGACCAAAAACCTCTGTACTGTCTACTTTGCCCTAGATCAGTCTGTTCTCTTTTTAAACAAGGAGACAGAGTATGGTTGCAAAACCAGTTTTATCATTTCTCTCTCTCTCTCTCTCTCTCTCTCTCTCTCTCTCCTTCCTTCTTTCTTTCTTTCTTTGTCCTTTTGAGACAGGGTCTCCCTATAACCCCAGCTGGCCTGGAACTTTCTATATAGACTAGATTGGCCTTGATCTCACAGAGATCCACCTGCTTGTGCCTCTGCCTCCCGATTAAAGGCATGTAACATTACACCCAGCTTTTGCTTTCTTAAGAAGGGTTTCAATATGTAGCCCAGATTGGCCTGAACTTCGTAGATAGCCCAGCCTGACATCAAACTCGAGATCCTCCTGTCTCAGCCTCTAAAGGTACCACACCCAGCTTTGGTCAGACCTCTTGACATACCCTCTTGGCTCCAGAGAGAGGGCTGGATTTCACAGTAGCAATGATGAAAGGATCAGTGACATTCCAGAGGGCAGCCTGTTTGTCCAACATCCAGGACTGTCAGCAGATGTTCATCAAATCCACAGAAGATGTATGGCCAGGAGAAACAGTTTATAGGTTAGATGGCCAAATGAATCAGAAGCTTAGACACTTCAAAGGATGGAACAAAGCAGGCCACCATGATGAAATTTGAGAGGGATGCATGGAGGGTCCCTCCTCTTCATGGAGGGACTGGGGGCTTAGTCAGATCACAGGTGTGAAGGATTTAGGGGTTTCAGTTGACTCTAAGCTCCACCTGAGCTAAAGCCATGACTGTTGCCAAGAGAATTCTTAGGGTTTATTGCAGAAGGCAAACAACACCTGGGAGTATTTTCAGCTTGGAAAGCTCACCTAGGGAGGAGGGGCCCTGGCAAGGTGGACAATACCCAAAGGCAAATTATTAGGATGGTCCTGCAGCCGAGTATGAGAAACAATGAAAGGCTCCAAGGATGGCCAGGGTGATGACACAGAATTCACATCTTGGGAGGGTTGTCAGGTGGCAGAAAGGCCTCTTTGGAGTAGATTGTAGCTAAAGACAAGAAACAGGTACAGATGGCACTCTGGTTATCTGGGAGCAAATGGCCTTGGGGGACAGTGAGATTGTATGTTCAAGACCTTGTGTCTTGAGAAGGGCAACTTGTTACATGCCTAAAATAGAGTGTGGGACCAGGTAAGCTTTGATTCAGACACTTTTCAGGAACTCTTTGTGTGGATCCTTTAGGGAAATGACAGCATTGACTGGAGGAGCATTGACTCCTTTACCTCACTGAGGTGTTCTGCTAGCTCCACCTCATTCTGGGGCAGCTATGTTCATCTTTGAACTGTGGGCCAATGTCTTGGGGCTGGATGTTAGACTATGGAGATAAAGGTTTATCCTTGTAGGGGGATGGCCAATTGATAAAGGGATCCAGGGTTCACTTTCTCTGAGATAAGACCCTTTACCTGATTTGTATCCACTAGGATACTCTGACCCCAAGGTTACAATGCCCTGCCCTCCCAACTGCGTTGAATATGATCTGCTTATCCCATAAACCCAGGGGCTGTGGTGTTTCACAAGCTCTCAGTGGTGGCCCTCTGAGAATCAGATCTGACAATGAGTTGCAGAAATCCATAAGAGGAGCTGACCTGAATCCAGAAACAGGCTGATTTCTGCATCCTTGGACATGTAGTCTGATGGCCTAACCTGGTCATATTTTTGTTACAGCTCGAAGCTTTGACCTGCAGAAGTCGGAGGCCATGCTTCGGAAGGTGAGGTCCCACTGCTACATCAATTCTTCACATCAGAGTCACATCTTGCCTGGATTTCTTTTGCCCACTCCCCATCCACACGAGTTACAGTCTTTGGCTTGTGTGATATATCTGTTAGCCAACCATTGTTGCCTTATCCCTGAGGGACAAAGTGTGTTTCCTTCCCTGGAAACACAGAGCTTTACTACTTCTGGACCAGCCGAGAATGATGATCTTGCTGAGATCTCTGATGAAGGTGGGGGTCACCTTTTCTACTCCTGTCTAGGGTCTTCTAGGGGTCACCCATGGTCTGGTGGTCAGCTCATGCTATCACTCATCACTAGGCATCTATTTAGAACCACCACCCTCCCTTCTCACATCCTGCTTTCTAAATCTTTGTGCATTTGCAGCATGTGGAGTTCCGGAAGCAAAAGGACATTGACAACATCATCAGCTGGCAGCCTCCAGAGGTGAGGACAAATGATCCCATTCTATCCCTAGGGGAGGATGCTTATTAGACCCAGTGAATATCCTGGTCCCTTGGACTGAGAGCCTCAGAGGACAGGTCTGACAATATCAAAGGAGTCACTGTGGTTTCAAAATGGGTTTTGGTTGGAACCAATGGATGTGGTAGAAGAGATTGATGAACCCATAGTAAAGTACTGGGATCAGGGAAGGTATGGATGCCTTAAACCTGCCCACCAAGTGCCTCTACATGTCTTTGCTCAGGTGATCCAACAGTATCTGTCTGGGGGCAGGTGTGGCTATGACCTGGATGGCTGTCCAGTCTGGTATGACATCATTGGGCCTCTGGATGCCAAGGGTCTGCTGTTCTCCGCCTCCAAGCAGGACCTGCTTAGGACCAAGATGCGGGACTGTGAGCTGCTTCTGCAGGAGTGTGCCAACCAGACCACAAAGGTGGGTGGCCTGCTTGGTATCATGAATGAATTGACCATTGTGCAGGCACTCCATTCAGCAGAAGCAGGGCTGTACAGAGGGATGGACTCACAGCCTCAGGGTTGAGGCTCAGACTTTTGGGTTTTATGGACCTGAAATCTCAAAGTTGTAGACTAACATAATGTTGCCAATCCATTTTCTTTCTCTCCCTCTCTTCTACTGGAGATTGAGCCTAGGGCCTTGTGCATGTTAGGCAAGCACTCTACCACTCCACTAAGCTACACCCCCAACTTGTCACATTTTCATTTTGATAATGACTTTAAATGACTACTATTGTCATAATATCCCAAACTATAGGAATGGTATAGTCTCAGAATAAAAAGCAGTCCTTTAAATTGAATAAATTTACTTCATAAAAAATTCACTCCAAGGCTAAAGTTGCAGCTCAGCTGGTAGAGTACTTGCTTATTATACTCAAGGCCCTAGGGTCCAACCCCAGTACTGCAAAATCAAAACCAAAACAAACAAAAAACAAAAATGCACTGCAGCAGGGTGAAGTGGTGTACAAACATGTCAGTAACAAAAGTCTGAGGCAGGAGGATCTTGAATTTGAGGCTGTGTAGCCTGGGTTACATAGTAAGACACTAAAAAGCAAAGAAACAAATAAAAATCCCAAACCCAAGAATTTACTACAGCTGGAGATGTAGCTAAATGGCAGAGAGCTTGCCCAGCACAGAAAAGGTTCTGAGTTTAATATCACACACACACACACACACACACACACACACACACACCATTAAAAATGTAATTTTTAAAAAAGAAAAGAAAAAGACCAAGGCAAAAGCTGGAACTGCCACCTGGCTTTCTTGCCTGCCTTCTTCCCAGCAGCTCCAAAGGGTATGTCAAAGTTTGGGGGACATTTCATCATGTCATCTGTAAATGCTCACAAAGAGCTTACTGAATGCAGAAACCAGAGGGGTTGGGGACATAGAAGCAAGTCAACCTGGGTGCTTCCTTAGGGTCTAGGTCGCACAGAGCCTCCGTGCCTAAGGAGAGGTAGCTTATGTCCAGGTGCCACATGGGTGCTGCCCAGGGAGCATATGGTGATTCTGACAAAGAGGGAGGCCAGCATGAGAACCTGCAGGACTGAGGGGGTCCCATCTGTGATCTCAACCCATCCAATCATTTACCAGATGAGAACATGGAGACCCAACGGGAGGAACAACTTGTCTAAGTCATAGTTCCAACCTAGGGTCATTATCTCCATCTGGAAAGCCCTGGACCCAGTCAGACCTGATCTGGTTACTCTGTTGGTACCTGATACAATCAGCATTGGCTCTGACTTGGGCTGGGTTTCTGCAGCAGGACAGTGATGTGTCTTCCTGCTGTCTGTTTGTTCCCTGTAGCTGGGGAAGAAAATAGAGACCATCACCATGATTTATGACTGTGAAGGACTTGGCCTCAAGCATCTCTGGAAACCTGCTGTGGAAGCCTATGGAGAGGTGAGGAGCAAGGAGAATGGGAGCAGGAGGGGACCTCTCAGATAGGCTTCCCAGAGGATGGGTGTGGTGTTGGCAGATTCCAGCCTGGAGGAAACAGGACTTCTCTGACTGGCACAGAGGCCTGAGCCTACTGGAACTACAGCAATTTTGCTTCCACAGTTTCTCTGCATGTTTGAGGAAAATTATCCTGAAACACTGAAGCGTCTGTTTGTTGTTAAAGGTAAGCTGGGAATTTCTGGTGAAGAAGCCAAATGGGAACAAGGGGTCAAACACATTACTTGGGGACAGACTGAGTAAAACAGTGAGTCAAAGGACATATTCAAAAGCTTGACCTTGACCTGTACAGATGCTTTACCGTTCATTGCCTCCTGTGAGTCATCTGGCCCAATAGAATGTGAGTTAGTGATGTGATAGGAGATCCTTCGGCCATACCCCATGTATAGACTGGGAACTAAATCTCCAACATACCAGGCTGAACCTCAAGGCCTGGGCTGCCCCCATGTTCACTCCATAATACTAGGGGACATGGGTGCCAATATGGGGTTGGTGCTGCAGAGAGGTGAATAGTAGATGATGCTGTCAGCAACTGAGTTATCCTTGCTTCTGGCCTCATATGGTCTGGTCTCTCTTCCAGCCCCTAAGCTGTTTCCTGTGGCCTATAACCTCATCAAGCCCTTCCTGAGTGAGGACACTCGTAAAAAGATTATGGTCCTGGGAGGTAAGTGGCCCTAACTCCACAGATTGGTGTGCACTCTAAATTGGGTCTGGTTTTAGAGAGGTGGCCATAGCATCCAGGCCAAAGGCTCATCCTCTGCTTTGGTAGTAGTTGGGACACAGGGGCAAGTGGAAACAGAGCTGGACCTTTCCATCTGTTTTCAGATACGCTAGAAGCAAACACTGGGCTCACCATTGAAGATTCAAAGATGAATGAAGTTCCAATACTTGTCCTTAAGCGGCCTTACAGTATTAGGGGGAGAGACAACTATAGAAAGTTATGATCTGAACAAGAAGGCACTAGAAAGGGCATCAAGAAGGTGGCATGGAGGTCAGTTTGGGTCAGCTAGGAGCGGTTCCACTCTTGCAAGCACCTTTGCTATGCCAGGCTCAGGACTAGGTGCCAGGTGCCTTGAATAGCTCTCAGGGAAAGGAGACACAAACATATTTATCAGCTTGATATGATAAATGGAAGAAAGGGGAACCAGAGTTCACAGTCATGCTTAGCAGGGACACTCATCCCACCTGAGCTGGCGAGGGCCATGCCCACCTACGCTACACACAGAAGTATGAGCAAGTCAGACATATGGGGCAAAGTAGGAAGTTGCTTGGCAGAAAGAGGAGCACAAAGCAAGGGCCTACCTAAGGCAGTTATCATGGAATGTGAGGCAGGGTGCTGCAAGAGATAGGGTGGGGAGAGAGCCAGGAGCCAGGCTGCATAGAATCCATGGGCACCATGCTCAGAGGCTGGGACATGACTCTACAGGTCACTGGGAACCAGAGACGAGTTCTTAGCAGTACCATGATCAAACTTTCAACTGTCATACTGTTCTGGCCAAGGCTGTGAAAGACAGATTACCAGTTTGTATGTTATGCTGTTGCTGTTGGCCATGCAAGAGACAGCATGCACTGAGGTAGTGGCAACAGAGATAAGAGGAAAGGCTGTACTTACAACTTACATAGGAAGCAGAACTCAATTGGCTGGATGGAGAAGGTAAGGGAGAAGGAGAAATTTAGAATGCTCCTTGGTGTCTGGCATGAGTGACTGAGTGCAGGATGATGCATTTGTTCAACCAGAGGAAAAACTCATAGAGGTGTGGATGAGCTAGAGGTTGACTATGCAAGACCTATAGATGTTGAGAATCCAAGAGTCTGAAGCTTAGGAGAAAATTTAGAGCTGGAGATTTGGGAGTTATCAAATTCAGGTAGCAGGCAGAACCTTGAGAATAGTTAAGACTATCAGGAAAGAATAGAGCTTGAACCCTGGGGAAATCTCCAAGTTCATGAGCAGGCAGAGTAAGCGGATCCCACTGGGAAAACAGATAAATGATTAATGAGGTTGGCAGATAAGCAGATAAGCAGTGATTGGATATGTAGAGCAGTGGGGAGAACATCAGAACACATGGGAAAATGTGACCCCCCCAAACCCTCCAGGACACATAGGAACCAAGCTAACTGGGGGTAGGAAGTGGAGTGGTGGGCTAGAAAGGAAGACTGGGATAGGCTGTGGAGTTGAGCTGGCAGTAGGTAGTAGTGACTCTGAAGGTCTCTGAAGGTCCATCTTTAGATGACATAGTACCAATTTTGCTTCTTGGACATTTGGCCAAGATCAAGTGAGTGGTAACTTTGGATTGGGAAAGTGGTGCATATCTATAATCCCAGCACTTTGGAAATGAGGAAAGAGAATCTCAAGCTCCAGGTCTGCCTGGGGTACATCCTAAGTTCAAGGCCAACCTGAGCTATATAGTGAGGCCATGTCTCTAAACAACAATGTGGGCTGGTGAGACAGCTCATCAGGTCAAAATGTAAGCCTGGTAACTTAAGATTGATCCCAGGATCCCACAGTGGAAGAAGAGAACCAGCTCCCAAAAGTTGTCCTCTGACCTCCAAACGTGCCATGCCATATTACATGAAGATCTCTCTCTCTCCTCTCCTCTTCTTCTTCCTCTCTCTCTTTCTCTCTCTCTCTCTCTCTCTCTCTCTCTCTCTCTCATTTTTTAAATAAAACTAGTATAATTCTCTCTCTCTCTCTCTCTCTCTCTCTCTCTCTCTCTCTCTCTCATTAAAACCCCCCAAAATGCATTTAAGAAATCTCAGCATTGGGGAGGCAAAGGAAGGTCAGGTCAAGGCTACAAGGTGAATTCCAGGCCAGCCTGGGCCACACAGTGAGATTCTGTTTTCAATAATAAAGTACAGGACTTCTGAATTCTAGTCCTAGCTTTGGTAGTGACCAATGATGCCCTGTGGAGTCTCAGTTACTCTCTGTAAGATAGGAAGAATTCTCCTGGCCTTATCCCAGCTCTCCTGCTTAGCTTGGAAAAGAAATAACAAAATCAGAGCAAAAGGTTTTTATGGTTTTTGGTTCCTTTGCTACCACCCACCATATGCGTGAGACAGTTTGGTTTCCTGGCAGCAGAGCTACGTAGGAGGTTCAGTCTGTTCTTCTGCCCACACTTCAAACTCTTTCAACCAAACTTGCCTCAGGCGGACTGTAAATGAACAGGGTCTTCAGTAGAGGAGGGATGAAATTCACTAAAGGCTAGTCACTGGAGCTTAGCAGTGCTAACGAAATCACCCTAAGACCACAGACATTGTGTTCCCAAGAGTTGCATGATTTTGGGACCCTAAACACCTGAGGGTTGGCAGACCCTGGACTGTCAACAGGGTTCTAGTCAATGGTTCGGAGGACATGAGGCTCCCTGGCATGGAGGTGTTGCCTACATATAATCTATATAGTCAGCATGGAAAGGTTTTCAGTATCAAAATATTGTATTTGGCTATTTCTTTGCAAATTGGATAGGTGAAGTGGTTCTCAGCATCAGATACTCTGGAGTCAATGTCTCTAATCAGGAGGATTTGTTTAGAAACAACCACCAAGCAGCCCCAAATAACAGGAGAAGTGAAATTGGGGCTGGGGTAAAGCCAAACAAGCCCACATAAGTCATGACTGAGCCCGATCAAGTACAGGAGATGGGAGTTCGGCCTTAACTAGATCAGGCCCTATGGATTCAAGACTTCTGGTCTGCCACACATTCCTCTGCGTGGAATGCCTTTCCCTGCTTTCTTTGTCCCTACAATGCTTGTATTTTAATGTTTGTATCATCTTCCTGGGAGTGCAGGGCTCTTCACAGTTTACAAAGCCTTCTCATACACACTTAGTTCATTTTACGTCCTTCATAACCCTGCACACAGGAAGAGCTAGCACAGAATGAACTGATTTCCTAAAGTTGCTGAGCTGGTCAGAGGCCATGATGACAACTCAGGGCTTCTGATTCCTGGCCCAAGTAGGGTCATCCTCTGGGCAATGGCTTGCCAACCCCCCTGTAGAAGTGTTCATGTAGCACATGCTCATAATGTATTCCTTTTTTCTGAGACAAAGTCTCACTATGGCACCAAGGCTGAGTGGGTTGCCATACCCAGCTCATGAACACCCCCTTTTTAGGAACGGACAGTTTTTTCTACCTCTACAGTATGGACCACCAGGGCTGAAATCCTGCCTAGTGACATGTCTCTGTCCTTCCCTCTCCTACCAGCAAACTGGAAGGAGGTTTTACTCAAACATGTCAGCCCTGACCAGTTGCCTGTGGAATATGGAGGCACCATGACCGACCCTGATGGAAACCCCAAGTGCAAATCCAAGGTACGGGCAGCCAGCTGGAGGCCAACAGGGAATCCTTGCTGAAATGCACACCTCAGCTCACTCTGTGCTCTGATTCTAGATCAACTATGGGGGTGACATTCCCAAGAAATACTACGTGCGGGACCAGGTGAAGCAGCAGTATGAGCACAGCGTGCAGATTTCCCGAGGCTCCTCCCACCAAGTGGAGTATGAGATCCTTTTCCCTGGCTGTGTCCTCAGGTAGGACCAGGCCCCTTCTAGGACACCTGAGCCTTTCATTCATAGTACCAGTGTGTAGGCTGGGGTGGAAGAAGCCTGTTGCTGTGGACACAAGTAGAGCTGTGTCTAAGAGGGTGATGTCCTCTGCAGGTGGCAGTTTATGTCAGAGGGGGCAGACGTTGGTTTTGGGATATTCCTGAAGACAAAGATGGGAGAACGGCAGCGGGCAGGGGAGATGACAGAGGTGCTGCCCAACCAGAGGTACAACTCCCACATGGTCCCTGAGGATGGGACTCTTACCTGCAGTGATCCAGGCATCTGTAAGTATCCGGGTCTTGACAATGCTTGAAGCCCCCTGCCACCCTTCTGTTTGTGAGGCCCCTCTTCCTCAGTGTTAGAATAGGAAGGAGGACTCTGAAGTCACCTCTCCTGGCACAGACGAGGAAAAGTAGGCCTGGAAAGGTGCAGTGACTTGCTTAAAGGGACCCAGCTAGTTTACTGCAGGGTGGGATTCTTGCCTGATACTCCTAGGTAGAGGTGAGCACAAAAGTTCAGAACATCTGCTTTTGGGAGCTTGACATGGTGACACACATCTGTAATCCTAGCACTTAGGAAGCTGAGGAAGAATGGCAAGTTGAGGCCAACCTGGGCTATACAAACATTGTCTTTAAAAAAAAAAGTTGGGGCTAGAGAGATGGCTCAGCAGTTAAGAGCACTGGCTGCTCTTGCAGAAGACCCGGCTTCGGTTCCCAGCACTCACATTGTGGCTCACAACCATCTGTAACTCCAGTTCCAGGGGCTCTAATCCTCTCTCTGGCCTCTTTGGGCACCAGGTACACATGTGGTAACACATACATACCTGCAGCCAAATATTTATATACATAAAATCCAAATAAATCCTTTTTTAAAAAGTCTGCTTTTGGGTCCAAGGCTAATTAGGCCAGTGCCAGTGGCCAAACAGTTCTTGTGGATGCTCCTCCGCTACAGGCCACAGAGGCAGATCTGACTAGATGGGTGTAAGGATCCCATTGGGAGCGGTATGCTGTAAAAAGCCAGTCTTGAACCCTCTGAACATCAGTCACCTCCAGGTTGTCCAAAGAGCAAGCACAGGACATGAGCAGGCAGTTTATACATGAAGAAATAAAAATGACAAACAGATACTTGAAATGGTGCCTAACCTCGCTCACTTTGTTATTGATTAAAATTCCTTTAGACTCAGCAGTTCTACTTCTGAAATGTATCCTACAGAAACATTTACACAAAACACACAAAGATCAAGGGAGCAGGATGTTCCTGGTAGCCTATAAAACCCATCATAAGTCAAATAAGTAATTATGGTCCATGCATACAATAGCACCATATAGTCATTCAAGAGAATACACTGACAGCTAAGATGTTAACACATGTTAAGCAGATAAACAGGAAAGAGCATGTGGTATATATTCACTTTGGTTGAAAAAAAAAGTATGTATACAGAAAGGAATTCTGGGAAATCTACATTAACTATAGGGTAACAGGATGCTTACAGAGGCCTTTTATTTTTTTTCTATTTATGTAAACATATATTTAAATATTATTTTTATTTTTTTATGTGTATGTGTATATTGCCTGCATGTATGTAAGTGCACCCATGTCATGCAATGCCCATGGAAGTCAGAAGAGGGTGTCGAATCCCCTGGAACTAGAGTTACAGGTGGTTGTTAGCCACTATGTGGGTGCTGGGAATCAAACCTGGGTCCTTCAAAAGAGCAGCCAGTGCCCTTAACTGCTGAGCCATCTCTCTGGTCCTTCTATACTTCCATTTTACAGTGACAATGTACTACAGTTGTAAGTGGAAAAAGTATATGCATATAGCAACACACAAGCCAGCTAAATTTCTAGTTTCCTTTCTGAGCCAAGGGACTGAGGGTAGAAAAGCATGAACAAAGGCTTTATACTCAGATCTGAGTTAGACTTGACTACTGGCTAGGTATGTGGCCTTAGCCAAGTGACTTAATCTTCATAAGTCTCAGTTTCCTGATTGTTGCAACTGGGATCTTACAGAGATACGAGATTACACGTGATAAGGTCTGTGAGGTGAATGGCATAATGCCAGAGGTAGAGCAAGCAACTCAGTGTCTGTGGCTACCATTATAGCTTTTATTAGAGCAAGTGGGGGATCAGGGCCATTCCCATTATGCTACAAGATGGGAGAAGCCCTGGGCTCCATTTCTGAGGCAGTATCAAGGCCTCTTCACTGGCCCCACAGATGTCTGCTGGCTTCCCTCCCATCCAGCAACACAAAGTCGCTCCTGTCCCCCCACACAGATACACTGTGGTTCCCTAGGGACAGGGAGCATTCTTGTTAGAGAGCAACCAGGTCTCAAGAGGAGGGTGTAGACTGTGTGCTTCAGCAAGAACAAGGCTTTAGCACTGCCCAGGTATTATCATCCACAAAGGAGAAAGCACTTTCTAAACACAAGGTTGCCTTTTTTTTTTTTAAAGGATGAGGAAGCTGATATATAGAAAAGGGATGTTCCCTTTCCTACAAAGTAACTTGTGTAGACACCAAAAGAAGAGAACACTAGAGACTCCTGGTCACAGACTGACCTAGAGATGATTACGGCATTTATCCTTGATGTGACAAAAGGGAGTGTGGAGTCCCAGATCAGGAAGTACTTTCCCAAAGGTCACAGAGCTAGCAGGAGAGCCCTGGCCCATTTGCATCTCCTCCATAGCAGAAGGATGACATAGCCTGTTAACATAACTAGGCTTGGGTCTGGAAATCCCAAATTTATTTTAGCCCATCTTGGATCTATTCCCCACAGAAGCCTTTCCCTGCCTGGGATCTGCTTATGCCCATTCATAGGTGGAACAAAGTCAGGCCACAATGTCAAGTGCCCCCCCCCAAGATATAAAGTCAATGAGGGGTATCAGCTGTCATTTGGAGCCAGAATTGTTGACATCAGAGTCTGGAGATCCAAGGATTAGGTTACAAGCTCACCTGTGGGCAGCAGTGCCTCTGAGGACCAGGAGACCCCCTGAAAGGTGGAATATGATCACTCAATAAAGAAACAGAACATGTGGGTATGTCTGACCCTTGTTCAGGTGTACTGGGGACAATTTTGGATTGATTTTACCCTTTTCCTCCCACCTAATCTTTACTGAGGACCTGCTGAGTGTGGAATGCTCAACTAGGAATGGGAAGATTGAGGAAAAGTATAGACTTTGGCAGGAGGGTACAATGTAGTCTGGAAGACCTGAAATCCCTTAGGAAGGTGTGAGATAGTGTTGGTGTGAAAACAGGCCAGTTAAGTACCAAGTGGCCCACTTACTGAGAAAGTCTAGCTTTGCCACCACCTCTCCTAGAGTGTTCTGAGCAAGTGACCCTAAATAACAGATTTGGTTTTCCTTCTCCATAAAATGAGGGAAGTGAGGTAGAGCAAGTCTTTACCTGGGGCCCCTGAACTCCCTAGAGCAGTGGTTCTGAATCTAGGGACAAACACCTCCCTTTTATAAATAGTAGCTACTGTCCCCATTACATTCTGAAACAAAATTCAGATAATAAAACCCATCTACACTTACAATTTAAAAATCAATATAATCTGTAATATAAAGAAAAATAAAAGGAACTCATTTTGAACATTATTATGAGGTACTAGGGATCAAACCAAGGCCTTCCTGCATTCTAGGCAAGTGCTCTCACTGAGCTTTAGCCCCAGACCTAGAATTTCCATATTTTTTCACTACATAAATGAGAAGGCAAGATGACACCTACTGCCCCACCTCTCTTCAGAACAACATCTTTACCTTAGGGACACAGCCCCTGAGGAGCTACAATGGTCCTAGGGAATCTGAAATTGCAAGCTGCCTTCAGATTCTCAAAGGGGTTAGTTACCTAACAAAAGTAGGCAATCCATCCATGAGCCTGTGAATAGATGATCAGTGTCACATAGAGTCATGCAGACTCTGGAGGCGCAGTGCCTCCACTTCTCCTGTGCCTCCCTTAGAGTCCTTTCTTGTGTTTGAGGGTGAAATCTTGCTAGGCAAAGACATCTCAATCCAGGTCTAAGGAGATCAAAGTGTGATGAACTCTGATTGCCAAGGCTGTCATGCAGGGCAGAGGGAGCATGGGACAGGTAGGACCTCTGGTAGAGATGGAAAACAGATGACTGATACTTTGTGACAGGAAGGAGCAGGGGACTGTGTTGGCTGTTGGGCTAATGCATTTTATCCAGGATCAGGAAAAAAGGTTAAGTTTTAAGATAAATACAATTGTTGTTTTTCCATCACTGACATAAGTGAGAGAAGAGCAGAGCAGGGAAGGGGCGAAGCTAATGTTTTTATTTTCATGCTTAGTTCTCCTAAAGGGGCATTTGAATGAAATGCAACAACTTGTCGAAGGCACAGAGTTAGATTAAAACTAAGCCTGTTCAGTTGCCAAGGTTTAGAAGCTTTCTCTGCCAAATGAATGCCCCTGTTCTTGTCTCTGAGGAAACCATCGCTAACAGGTCCTATCTGTCATCCTGCCAAATATATTCCATTCCTTTTTGGAAGACTATGCATCCATAATTAGCAGGGCAGGTTCTCACACACAGCCACAGCCACAAGAATTATGTCTGTCATTTGGTATATATTTGAGGAAAGTTTGAAATATAACTCACCACAGGGCTTGAGCAAACCTGTCGCTTTCTACCACTGCCAGACCAGAGTGGCATCATCAAAGAGAACCTGGAAGTGTAGACAAATAAAAAAGCCCAAACACCTGTATTTTTCTACATACATTAACAAAAATGTTACAAACTGTTCTACAGCTTGTTTTGGCTTCAGGATGTGTCTTAGAAATTTCTCCCCATCATTATGTGGCACTAAACTCCCTTCCTTCCAGCTCTCCCTCTTTCCTTTAAATTGTCCAGCTTGGCCTCAAACTTGGCGCATAGCCCAAGCTGCCCTTGAACTTTGGCTCCTCGGCTTCCTAAGCGATGGGATTACAGGTGTGTGCTACCATGTTCAGCTAAGCTGTTTCTTTTATATCACAACAGTGTTCCAGCACACGAATTACAACACAAATTGCTTAGGCAACTTTCCTTTGATGAATATTCCATCTTTTTATTATTATGGGCAGGCATGCAGTGAGCACCCTTGCCCCATTTCTCTTTCTACAAGGTAAGTTTCTGGTTCATAAATTTTGTACAGAAACTGAATGGAACTGGGCTTCCCAGGGCCCAAATCAAGCAGGACCATGGGCAGGAATGCAAACCTTAGGGAAATTCCAGTTCCACCATTCCCTTTTTACCTTATTTATAAAACAGAGCTACTGCTGAATTCAGAGTTGCTGTGAAGGAGAGTGTGATCGCACGTATAGATTACAAACTCAGTGCCTCCATAGAGGCCTTATCATCATCAAGCTACTGCTGCTGCTGCTGTTACCCACTCCTTTCAAAGCCCAGTTCATGCTCTGCCTGGTCTAAAAAGCCATGAATTTGGCCTTGGAGACCCTTTTCTTCTAAGCTGTTCCAGTTGTGATCCTCTGTCACTCATCTCACTTGGTGCTCTGTGTCATACATTATTTTCCACTCCATGAACATATTGTTAATCTAGCTAGAATGAGTTTCAGGTCAAGGACTATGCTACCTTTACTTCCATCTCCTACCACACTGCCTTGCTTAGTCAGTAAAAATCACAATCGCTAGCCCCAAGCTCTTAGTCGAACTGCCTAAATGTCTGGTTTTCTGCTCCCCCAGATGTCCTGCGGTTTGACAATACCTACAGCTTCATCCATGCCAAGAAAGTCAGTTTTACTGTGGAGGTCCTGCTTCCAGATAAAGCTGCGGAAGAGAATATGAATCAGCAGGGGACAAACATCTCAAAATAACAGCTCTCCTCCAGCAGCAGCCCTGGTCCTCCAGTGTCTCCCTGTCAGTTTCTTTGTAATAGTCATTTTCCTACAGCCTCATAGCCCAAAGAAACTGGGCTGGAGGGAAGGCTTCAGACTGGATCTGGGAGATTTGGTTTTACCATTAGAAGACGACAAATAGGTAGATTGGGTCTCCTTGCTTTTCAGATTACTAAGGAGGTCCCAGAGACTAGTTGTCGGGATAGGATCTGTCTCTCCTGTAATCCCAGTCACTTCTCCTGCCCAGTGTCAGCTAAAACAAGAAGGGGAGGGGGGTGCACAGTGCGACAGCAGGGAATTAAAAAAAAGAGGAGAGATCAGGATGTAATACTCAGGGAAACCAGCTGTGGAGAGAAACTTGCTCCCAAATGAACATGGAAGAAAGCGTCCATGATCGTAATGACGGTGGCAAGGTAGCAGCCTGTTACGAGTGATGGTGGGGATCCAAAACTCTTCCAAAGTTTTTGTCATAAGGCTTGTGTGTCTCTTGGCTTTTCCCCTGGTCTCAGGAGTGGCCCAAGTCAGCACAGATCTTCCCACTGGAAAGCAGATGGGCAGGCCTCTTTTTCCCCTTGCGAACTTCAGCATCTGCCAGGCCCACTGGCTGCCTGTTTAATCACTAAAGACTGCCAGTGACGCAGAGCTTTGTGGGACTTTGGTACCGAGCTACTGCTCCAATGCAAAAACAAAATAAAGCAAAACAAAACAGAACCCCCACAAAACCTCCAAAAGCACAAGGGTAATTACCTCCAGGGAACACAGCTGTGGAAGGGCCAATGAGGCTGTGGGTGGGTCCTAAGCCTCCCACTAGTAAACCTCCATTTCAGCACCCCAGACAAAAATGACAAGTGAGATCCAGACAGCACTTGGAGAGGGCATTTTCCAGTCCGAGTCTTCCACAGTGCCTGCCAACAGGCTTCCTGACTGACCTGTGCAAGGGCTTAACAGGCCTACTTCCGTGGAGGCACCTAACGGGGTGCAGTGCATTTCCCGCGCATGTGGACGCGAGCAGGGAGGCTGCCCGGGCAGGTGGCCAAAAGCCGGGCAAACAGCTCGCAGAGCCAGGAGCAGAGGGCAACTGCAGCACTTGAGCCAACAGGCCCTGAGAACGAACGCCATGGCCTGAGCTGCCCAGAACCCCAGACCATAGCGGGCCCAGGCTGACAGGCTCCAGTCACGTTACTCAGGAGGATATTCTGGCCTTGGTTTACAACGCCGTTAGGTACATTAACCAATGAATAAAGCAATTTTCAATACACATGGAGTGGAATTCAATGACCACCGCCTGTCTTCTAGCAGCCACTTAGACTAGAACTATGCTCAAACCTTTCCGAAGCCCAGAAACAGTTTGTGGTCAAAGTGACACACAAGCAGAAGCCGTCTGTTACTCTCTTCTCGCGTGAACTTTCCCAAGCAGCCCAACTATATCAGTTTGTATCCTGATTGGCTCAGCCGGGGTGGGGGC
>NW_008344750.1:2024655-2071141 GCF_000622305.1 Nannospalax galili | reverse complement strand
GGGGGTGGGTCGGCCGTCACCATCTTTGTTTGGGGCATTAGGATGCCCCTGACTGCCTTCACGGCGAGGGCGGAAATCCCGCCCTATTCGGTACTATACGTGCGGGGCGGTCCGAGCGCACCCACCCGTGCGGGTCCCCGCTAGCGCACGCTCCGTCAGCCTTGGGAGCTAAGTGGGAGGGAGGAAGAGGAACGGTAGTCACGTGGTTTTAGGGACCGTCTCCTAATTCTGCTCCAGCACTGCTTGTGTTTCAGGGACTCTGGTCAGATATGTTCTCCCCACCCCCACGGGGCCCAGTACTGCCTAACCGCTGACCTTCTGTTACACACGGTCTTATAAGGCCACAGTCTGGAAACGGTAGGGAGTTGGTATTCACTTTCCTGATTTTTATTTGATGATGACAAAAGCTAAAAGTACCGTGCAGAAACCCTGCTCTTAAATAAGCCGGCTGGAAGCCTGGCGTAGTGACCACAGCCTTTAATCTCAGCAGGCAGAAGCAGAACGATCTCTGTGAGTTCAAGGCCAGCCTGGTCTATATAGCGAGTTCCAGGCTAGCCAGGACTACATACTGAAAGAGACCCTGTCAAAAATAAGTAAATAATAAATAAATAAATAAATAAATAAATAAATAATAAAACCCCAAACCCAGACAGGGTCTCACTATGTAGCCCTGGCCAGCCTGAAACTCACTATGAAGATAGGCTGGCCTTGTAAGCCACCATTCCCAGATAATGCAAAGATTTCAGAAAATATATACATACACTTACACCTACAAGAGAGGTTGGTGGAAATCAGCACCCAGTAAATACTGTTTACTTCTATTTACTTTTAAAGATTTTATTTTATTTTTTGGTATTTTTGAGACAGGGTCTCCCTGTAGCCCCAGTTCTCCTGGAACTCACTATGTGGACCAGGCTGACCTTGAACTCACAGAGATCTGCCTGCCTCTGGGATTAAAGGCGTGCGCCACCACACCCAGCCAAGGTTTTATTTTTAATTATGTGTTTGTGTGTGTGTCTGTGTGAGTTTACACCATAAGTGTTGTGTGCCTGCAGAGGCCATAGAAGAGTGTTAGATTCCCTGGAGCTGGAGTTACAGGTGGTTGTGAGTTGGTTTTATGTGGGTGCTGAGAACCCAACTCAGGTCCCCTGAAAGAGCAGTAAATGCTCTTAACCCAGGAGGCATCTCTTGTCCTCTTCATTTTATTTTTATTTTTACAGATGTGGGAATTGTGGTTGGGGCAGGGGCTAATATCTAATTGGTGGTACACCTGGGATTTGTCTGCAGGGGCCTACCTTTGCTGGGCTGATATCCCAGAAGTCAGAGTTTTTTAGGGAAGTGCACCAGGTGATTTTCCCAGGTAGGGGAAGGGCTCACCTTGTTGTAACCACTAACCCCTAAGGTCTTTCCTAGTCTCATTTCCCTGGAGTTTTGTATCAAAGACAAAGTTTTGTCTTCTTGCCTTCATTCATTCATTCATTCATTCATTCATTCAATGTCTGGCCCCCAGGAAGCTCAGTCTGGGAGCCTACTAATCTGGTTAGCAACTCATGTACCATAGGTAAATATGTTCTGCTCACAAGGGACCCTGAAAGTCCTGGCACCCACTTCTTCAGGACACTCACCACTGACTCCACATTCCCTCATTTACTGAGTCCACTTTAAGAGCTGGAATCTGAAGCCACCCTGTCCAGATTCAAATCGCAGCTTTTCTGCTTAACAGCAATGTGACCCAGGAAAGTGCCCCATTTCCGTGTGACTCTTTATTCTTCAAGTTAGGCCCCCATGCTGGTACCAGGGTTTGAAGAAGCATGCCTCTGGGCTGGTAGTCGACTCAGTAAATGGCTTCTAATAATCCTTCTGAATAGTGAAAGCGAACATGTCTCCCATTTTCATGACCTGAAGTGCAAAGTACACTTTTGCCAGAAGTCCCACACCTAGGAAGTGTACCACTCTCCGATTGAAATCCTGGCCACTTTACCCCCAAATCTATAATCAATAATCAGGTCTGGGAGAGTTTTGCATTAACCGCTCAGAAAAACAAAAGACAACCGTTCCGCCAGCCCACCCGCCCACCCATTGATCTGCAAAATCCAAGCCTAGGAGAGGGGCTTGGGTGTGAGCGGCAATTTGCAGACACTCCCTGCGGTGGAGATTGCTCGACCTGTCCTTCAGTCCCAGCCTTCTGTCGGTCCGCTGGAGGTGGCTCCGCTCGGGTCCTGGTGGAGTCGGAGGTGGCTGTGAGGCTGTAACAGTCTCAGTGACTCGGACCCTGAGTGATGTCGGAGCCGGAGCCGCAGCCGCGGGGCGTGGAGCATGACCTCTACCGGGACACGTGGGTTCGATACCTGGGTGAGCATGGGAGTTGCAGACGCGACGACCCTACCACTCCAGGACTGGGAAGCTAGGGTTGCCGGATGCTGATCTGGAGCCTGGAGGAAGGTTCTTAGGTCTTATTCAGCGTGGGCTGGAGACTCGGCTCAGAGTGGGCAAGGGACTTGCCCAAGGTCACACAACACTGGTGGGTTCAGCTCTGTTCTCAGGGCTCTGCTGGCCCAAGACGGAGACTTGAGCGGGCTAAGCGAGTTGCCCTCTGTCATGACCATGCACTAGCCGTGGGGTCAGAGAATCTGGACCCCTATCCCGGCCCTGACACTCTCTGGCCCTTCATGGGTCTCAGTTTCCTGTTCTATAAAAAAGACCTTCCCGTTGGGTGCTGGTTGTAGGAATGGAATGAGATAAGGCCCCTGAAAGGTCTCGGCACTTGATAAGTGTTGGATCAGTGGAACCCAGGACCAGCCATTCTCTGGCAGCCTGTCACCTCATTAGTGCAGACTCCCAAAACCACGCTGGGAACTCTAACCATTGAACGATGGGCGTGGTGCCTCTGTACTCAGCCCTCCAAGGTGGACTGCATCATAGGCGCCAGTGCACAGCCCAGAAACCTAAGGTAAAACCCCTTGACTGAGGTCACCCACCCAACTGCAGGTTAGCAGGCTAGGCTTAGAAGCAGTGCTGTCTAGTGCCCCCTTGTGGAACAGCCCTGGGCCTGAGAATTAAATGCCTTCTCCCTCCAGGCTATGCCAACGAGGTGGGGGAAGCTTTCCGCTCCATGGTGCCTGCAGCTGTGGTGTGGCTGAGCTATGGTGTGTCCAGCTCCTACGTGCTGGCCGACGCTATTGACAAAGGCAAGAAGGCGGGAAAGGTGAGTGTTAGCCTACCCTCCCAATTCCACCCTAGAGGTCTCTCCGTGTTGTAAAGTCCCCGTGGGACAGTCCGGTCGCCATAGCATCTCATGGTGCAGTCCATATTCTGGTCCTGTTTGTAGGGTAGCTAGTTCACCTCCCTCGGACTCCCACCATCATATATGGAGGTAACAGCCCGTACTTCACTCATGGGTGTGGACAAGTCCACCCCCAGCTCTGACTGTGGTACAGTCCATAGCTGCCTCCTGCTCTTCTTCCCTTGCGCCCCCTCCCCCTTCCCCTCATCTTCCTCCCGTGGTCCGCCCACATGTTCCAGTCGACAGGTTTCCTGTCTCTAAATGTTTCTGTATCCACCAGGTGCCAAGCCATGAAGCAGGTCGAAGCACCAGGGTGACTGTGGCCGTGGTAGACACCTTTGTGTGGCAGGCTCTGGCCTCTGTGGCCATCCCAGGCTTCACTATCAACCGCTTGTGTGCTGCTTCTCTCTATGTCCTGGGCACTGCCACCCGCTGGCCCCTGTCTGTCCGCAAGTGGACCACCACCACACTTGGGTTGCTGGCCATCCCCTTCATCGTCCACCCCATTGACAGGTGGGTGCCCTCTCGGCCTCAGGGACTAGCCATTCTGTAGGTAGATTTGGGCTGAGAAATGTGGGGACAGAACCCTGGCAACAGAGGCAGGACTGAAGCAGATAGGGCAGTCTGTGCCCTCGTCATATAATGTGGCAGGTACTTTGGCAATAAAGGAAGAAGAGTGTCTTTAGGGTGTGGGACCGAGGACAAGTGAGCTCCCAGAAGGAGAGTGTTGCAAAATAGCTAGTGCCAGGCATGCCCTGGAGTAGTGGATTTGAAGGAGGTATTGGTGACAGAAGTCAAACTCAAAACTAAATTTGTTAAGGAGAAATAAAAGTCCAGGGTAGATTGTTTCGGATGTGATTGGATCTAGGCATCCAAGTGATGCCACTAGGGATCTGGGTCTCCCCACCCTTCAGCTCCCCTCTCCATCCCTCCCCTCTCCTGTTGGCCTCATTTACTTTCCCCTCATGGGAGCAGAGGTGGCCCCCTGCACCTTACAGCTTTCTGTTCTAACAGTTTAACAAGCCACACCAGAAGTTTTTCCACAGTGATAGCAAAAGTCCCAAGGAAGGTGCTCATTGGTCTGTCTAGACTGGATGCCCACCTCTGACCCACCTTCTCTTTCCTGATTAGCCAGGCTTGGGTCATGTGCTCACACTTAGAACTGGAGGTGGGTGTCAACCAAAGGAGACCCATACACAGTATGAGGAGGGGTCTTTCCACAGGAGCATAACTGACCCTGAGCCTCACAGCGATCCTTGACCCATTGTGCCTCAGTTTCCTCAACTGCATAAAGAAAAAGAAGGTGGCTGTTATTCTAGGGGATCTAGGTATAGCCCAGGTGGAGGAGTATGATAATGTAGGTCTCCACCTGGATGCCATTTGTACCCTGTATCAAGTAACCTTAGCCTAGGTCCTGTCTACCCTCATCCTTGGTCACCTGCTCATCACCCCTAACCTTCCTGTAGGTCGGTAGACTTCCTCCTGGACTCCAGCCTGCGTAAGCTCTACCCATCAATGGGGAAGCCCAGTTCCTCCTGACTCTGCCCTGCTACCTGGCCTGTGGGTTGGTCCACTCACATAAGGGACTGTGGCTCCTTGACTGTCTATGGCCCTGGCATCTGGGTGGGTTGAAGCTGAAAGAAGCTTAGAGTCAAAGGCCTCAAGGAGCAGCTGCTGCAGTGAGTCCCAGAGGTGGGACCCAACCCTCTCTGCATCAGTGGCAACTGTTGTACAGAATGGGAGAAGATCCTGGCTTAAACCTGTCTTTGGATGGGACAGTTACATCCTCCCATGGAGCATAAGGATATTGAGGCCCAGAGAGGGCAAGGAATATACCTAAGATCACATGGCAAGCTGAGTACCAGGATGTCCAGCTGCTCAGCTAAGTTACTTTGTGGCAGTGTGGCTCAAGGATTCAGGGAGAAACACAGAAGCACAGCATTTGGGACAACTCAGGGCAGATTCTCCAGCCAGCCCATCCCTGCTGCAGGAGCTGCTGGGGCTTGACTGGAAGGTAGGACAGCCGTGAACTAAGTGCTGGTCCAATAAACCTTTAAGAAGTTGCATTTTCTTCTTCTTTTAAGGGGACGTGGTGGCAGCAGCAGGTCTTCCTGAGTGGGTAGACTGAAGGAGGAGTGGGCTCTTACCAAGGAGATGTTTCCTGGCCCTGTAGGAAGGAGTGTGGGAAGAGAAAGGGAGGAGATGACCCCATCCCATTCAAAAGGAATACTAGACCCAAGGAACCAGAAAGAGAAGAGCTGAAATGAAGGGTTAGGTGGGGAGATGAGGAGGGTGTTACATGGGGGGGGCAGTATGGCATCAGCCGGGACAAGGGGCCCTGAGAGCTCTGGCAAGGAGCCTGTACCTTGTGTTAGACTGTTTAAGAAGTGGTTGGAGCTGGGTATGGTGGTGTATGCTTTTAATCCCAGCACTCAGGAGGCAAAGGCAGTTGGATCTCAGTGAGATCAAGGCTAGCCTGGTCTACATAGTGACTTCAGGGAGACCCTGTCTCAAAAAAGCCAGAAAAAATGTGGTTGGAAAATGTTGAACAGGGTGAGGAAAAGAGTACTTTATTCACTGCTGATTGGAGTACTAACTAGTATAGCCATTATGGAAATCAGTGTGGAGGTTTCTCAAAAACTTAAAAATACAACTACCCTAACCCTGCTATACCATGCCTAGGCCTATACCCAAAGGACTCCATATGCTACCCTAGAGATACTTACACATCCATGTTTGTTCACAGTAGCAAGAAATGGAACCAGCCTAAATGTCCATCAACAGATGACTAGATAATGAAAATGTGGTACATATACACAATGGCATTTTATTTAGCTGTAAAGAAAAATGAAATCATGACTTTTTCAGGGAAATGGATAGATCTGGGAAGAATAATATTAAGCAAGGTGACTCAAACTCAGACAAAAACCTCATATTCTCCTTCCTATGCAGATCCTGGACTATAATGGTATCTGTGTATATATGCAACCAGATATAAGTGTGGATAAAGCCTAAAAACTAGAAAGGAGACCAAGAGATGATAATAGTAGGTGATGAGGGAGCTGGAGAGATGGATCCACAGTAAAGAATATTTGCTATTCTCCAACAGAGCTGAGTTCATTTCCTGGCACCCACATTGGGTGACTCACAGCCACCTGTAACTCCAGCTCCAGGAGATCTATTGCCCTCTTCTGGCCTCTGTGGTCTCCTGCACCCATAGACACACATATACACATGAAGTTTTTAGGAATGATAAATGTTTGGGGCTGGAGAGATGGCTCAGTGGTTAAGAACACCGGTTGTTCTTGCAGAAGACCTGGGTTTGAATCCCAGCACCCACATGGCAGCTAACAACTGTCCATAATTCCAGTCCCAGGGGATCTGACAGCCTCTCCTGACCTCCTCTGGCATTGCATGACATGGGTGCACTTACCTACGTGCAGGCAATACACAAGTACACATAAAATAAAAATAATAAAGTTTAAAAAAAGAACAAAGTTTCAAGAACAGCATTTAAAGCAGTAAGTGGTGAGGAAATATGGAGGTGGTGCAAAGGACACAGGAGAAGAAAAGAGCCTGGGGAGGAGCTACAAGAGGAGATCAGGGCGCAGTGGTATGGAGGGCAGGGGAGAATCACTAAAACATACTCTCCAGAAATGTCATGGAATTTAACACCTTAGATGCTAATTTAAAAACAAGTTGTGAGACTGGAGAGATGGCCCAGTAGTTAAGAGCACTGGCTGTTCTTGTAGAGGACCAGGGTTCAGTTCCCAGCACCCACATGGTGATTAACAACTATAACTCCAGTTCCAGGGGGTCCAACACCCTCTTTTGACCTCTGCCAGCATTGCATGACACAGGTGTACTTACATATATTCAGGCAATACATTCATACACAACAAAATTAAAAATAAACTATTTTAATAAAAAAAACAAAAATTTAAAAAGGAAGTCAGAGAAAAGCTTGAAGAGAGGTGTTTTACTTTGTTTTTCATTACTATGACAAAATACAAAAGACTAGGTAATTAAGAATAAAGGTTTATTCTAGCTCATGGTTCTAGAAGCTGGGAAATCCCAGAGGAAAGCGCAGAAGTGGCAGAAGGACTGGACTGTCCTGGCTAACCCAGCATGGGTGAGTAGTCAATCCATTCCTGAGAGCTACTCCCCCCAGGTCTCACCCCAACACTGTTACATTGAGGACTTGAGGGTCCAACAACTGAACTTTGCGGGGCACATAAACCATACCGAGGAGTAAGCCTGGGCCCACACACTGCATACTGAGCAACAGTCAGAGAGGTAGTAAGAAATCCTGACAGAGGGCTCTAGGCAGGAAGGGGTCACAGCCCAGGTGGGCTTTCAGATCTCTCTACCTGGCTGCTCTGGGAAACAGAAGAGCAGACCAGGTCTGAGTCTTACCTGTGACTTTCTGCTGTAAGGCCTTGGTCAGCTTACTTTCCTTCCCTAATTCTTAGAATTTAGATCTGGAAAGGCAAACTATGTTCTCTACCCACCTTCTGCGTTAGCAAGAGGGCCACACCAGTAGGGTGCTGGTCAATGTTTAAGCATTGACATCTCTAAGATATGAGGACTCTGGCTTGTCCATTTCCATAGTGAAAATGTTCCTACCCTGGCCTCTTTCAAGCTACCCACATGAAGTCCCTGAACATAGCTGGAAAGTGGCATACAACAGCGTACTGAATTGGTCATTGGCAGGCACCTAGAGGTGCACCCTTGTCTAAGAACAACTCAAACCACAGATGCTATCAGACCCTCTACACTGTGTCTGATCCTGAAATGTGGTCTGTGTTCAAGTTTATAAATTAGGAACAGGAAGAGGTTAACTACAATAACTGTAATGACAAACTACAACAGGGGCTGGAGAGATGGCTCAGCGGTTAAGAGCTCTGGTTGTTCTTGCAGAAGACCGGGGTTCTCTTCTCAGCACCCACACAGTGGCGGACAACTGTCTGTAACTTCAGTTTCAGGGGATCCAGCGCCCTCTTCTGATCTCTGTGGGCATTGCAGGACACAGGTACACTTACATACATGTAGGTGATATACTCATACACATAAAATTAAAAAATAATAAATAATGGGGCTGGAGAGGTGGCTCTGCAGTTAAGAGCACTGTTTGCTCTTGCAGAGGACCCAGTTTCAGTTCCAAGCACCCACATGGTGGCTAACAACCATATGTAACTCCAGTTCCAAGGGGATCTGACAGACCCTTCTGATCTCTGCAAGCATTGCACCACACAGGTGCACCTACCCTCTGCACCTACACTTATACACAAAATTAAAATAAATAAAATAGGGGTTGGGGATTTAGCTCAGTGGTAGAGTGCTTGCCTAGCAAGCACAAGGCCCTGGGTTCAGTCCTCAGCTCTGAAAAAAAAAAAAAGACAAAATAAATAAAATAATAAAATGTTTAAAAATATACTAGAACAACTGTAATGGTATACTATAATAAGAGTATTCAGAACTTGTGAACTGGTTATTTCTGGAAATTTCCATTTAATACTTTTAGACCACTGCTGATCCATAACTACCACATGGAAAGGAAAACCACCAATAAGAGCTGACTACTGCCGAAAGCAACAATCTCAATGGGTATCGGGAAGGCTGCTCAGTGGGTAAGAGCACTTGCTGCTCAGTCGTGAACACCTGAGTTTGCATCCCCAGAACCCATGTAAAAAGTTGAGTATGGGGGCTGGAGAGATGGCTTAGTGGTTAAGAACACTGGCTATTCTTGCAGAAGACCGGGGTTTGAATCCCAGCATCCACGTGGCAGCTAACAACTGTCCATAACTCCAGTTCTAGGGGATCCAACAGCCTCTTCTGTCCTCCGCGGGCATTGCATGATACGGGTGCACTTACCTACATGCAGGCAATACATGCATACACATAAAATGAAAATAATTTAAAAAGAAAGTTGAATGTGGCCGAGTATGTCTGTAATTCCAGGCATTTGAGGGATGGAGGCAGAGACAGGAGGATCTCTGGGGCTTAGCCAGAGGCACAGGGGGAAGAGGGGGAGGGGGAACAGGAACAAAATAGAAAGCAAAAGAAAAAAAAGAGAGAACCCTAACAATGTAGGTGATAGTGTAGTAAAATAATTAGGAAGCATTAACTTTTTGTGTATTTACTATCTTTTTATTTATTTTTTTTTTAACTTTTATTTTTTATGTGTATGAGTGTATTGCCTGCATGTATGTGAGTGCACCTGTGTCATGTAATGCCCCGGAGGTCAGAAGAGGGCTTCAGATTCCCCTGGAACTGGAGTTAAGGACAGTTCGCAGCCGCCATGTGGGTGCTGGGAATTGAACCCCAGTCCTCTGCAAGAGCAGTCAAAACTTGAAATTGCTGAGCCATCTCTCCAACCCCATATTTACTATCTTTTAAAAATATAATGTAGCTGGGTGTGGTAAACATGACTTTAATCCCAGCACTTGGGAGACAGATGCAGGTGGATCTCTATGAGTTCAAGGTCAGCTTGGTCTACATAGTTCCAGGTCAGCTGGGGCTACAGGGAGACCCTGTCTAAAAAAAAATGTATATAATGTATTGAAATGTTTATATTTTTTGGGACTGAAGAGATGGCTCAGTGGTTAAGAGCACTGACTGCTCTTGCAGAGGACCTGGGTTCAATTCCCAGCACCCACATGGCAGCTAACAACTGTAACTCCTGTTCTAGGGGATCCAATACTCTCTTATGACCTCTGAGAACCAGGTGTGGAACTCATCAAGTATTTTTTATCCTCCCTCGCAAGCCCAAAAGTCTCACTGAACATTATCTCCTGTAGTCTTTGTTATTATTTATAATTTCAGGGACCGGAGAGATGGCTCAGTGGTTAAAAGCACTGGCTTCTCTTGCAGAGGGCCTGGGTTCAATTCCCAGCACCTACGTGGCAGCTAACAACCGTGTGTAACTCCAGTTCCAGGGGATCTGACTTCTCGGGTATTGCATGACATGGATGCACTTACACACATGCAGGCAATACACTCATACACTAAAAATAGTAAATTAAAACATTAAAAATTAAATGTTTATATTATTTTATATGAATATTTAATAATGGCTTTTGTCATGTTTTGTATGGTGCGTTCTGCAGAAGGGTCATTGAGAGGGTTATTGAAAGGTGATGGGATCATGAGGGTACTAGTTTCATCATTGGGTTAATTCACTGATAAGCTCATTCTGAAGGTGCTGTTAGGGGGTGGACCCGGTTAGAGAATATAGGAACATGGGCATAGCTTTGAAACATAGATTTGTTTTTAATTTAAAATGATATTTTATACATAGCTACACACACACACACACATACACACACACACACACAGTTCTGAAGGCCAGAGAGATAATTCCAAATTTTAGAGTCTTGGATACTATACAGATTATACTGGGATTCAACCAACTAGTGATTAAATCCTAGGTAACAGCATCTGGAAGCTTGGCCTTAACATTGTACTGGGCATGGAAAAAGCATTTTGGCCAAGAGTAAAGCTTCACGTTTTGTAAATACTAGCAGCAAATTAAAATAAAATTGAGAAAAGGTCATGATAAAGAAACTGCTGGAGTTCTACAAATCCCAGGTTCTTCAGACTGTTACCACCTACGGTAATCTTGAAGTCACCTGTTAATTGTGTCAAAGTTTGACAGAGGATGGCCCACTGGAGCAGCCTTGCTGGGCTTGAGGATTGTTTAGCACTTGAGGTGAGTTTGGGATCAGGTCTTGACTGAAGTCCATCTGGGCCCCTTTCATGAAGGCCAAGCTATCACAGTCAGTCACCACTCTTGTCCCACCCTATAACCAACCATAGCCAATGAAAATCTACATTGGAATCAGAGAATCCACCTCTCTCCAATTGCATACTGAGGAATTCTGTCCATTCAGCGACTTCCAGAAGCCTCTGGATGCAGCTGTCTAGGAGGTGAGTCCATCCCTTGCTAGGCTCTAGGCTGGTAAAGGTCATGTGGTAAAGGTCATGAGGAGCCCGCCCTGCACTTGGGAAATGACCACTCTGAGCACCAGAGTTCTTAGGGACTGCCATCTTCCTCTGCTGAAGGTTATATCTTGCCCCCACCCTTTTCAGTCTCTCTGCTTCTCAACCACCATGAGGTGAGCAGCTCTGCCCCACCATATTCTCTCCATGGCTCTGCCTTACCACAGGCTCACAGTGATGGAGCCAATCAACTATGGACTGAAACTTCTGAAACCATGAACCCAAGTAAATCTTTTAGGATGTTTATGTCATACATTTCTGTCACCAAGATGGAAAACTGATACCGCTGTCTGACAACCAGCTCATGGATTCCTGAAAAGTCAGCAACTGGCTCTATCTCTTTCTTAACATCCAGTCCTACTCACTAGTCACTGGTCCATAAGCAAGAAGATGGGAAAATAGGTCTCAAATGGGCTTACCTCGTCCATTTTCAAAGACAACCTCTGCCCTAGGGGGCTGCTGAATTCCTTATCACATTAAAGGAGAGAGGGACATGACCTTCCCTAGGCAGCCACAGGTTCTGAAGACAGTAACAGCTGTACAAGATAATCACAGCCCTGCCTGGGTTCATACAGCAGGCTGTAGGCCCTGACTTGCCCAGGGCTATCCCTACCCAGGGGGCCCCTGTGTTGGGGGCCTCATTTCCCTAGCCAAGTTGAATGGTGAGAGCTGAAGTCGGGTGAACATGGCTATAGAAAACCTTGGTAGATACAGAGGGTTCCTCAGACCCCAGTTTCTCAGACTGTAGTTGGGTATGCTGTGAAGCTCTGAGCCCTGAGCCACCCTAGCAGCTGATAACCTTGATGCCCCTGATTCAGGCAAATGTCACCATGAGCAGAATCCATGACATCAGTGTCAGTGAACTGCTTGGCTTTATAGTATAAGAGGCATAGGCCAGTTAGAGCCTGGAGAGATAGTGTAATAGCAGGGACACAGAGAAGTCTGGGTGATCACTTTCATTACCTAGAACTGTTGTTCAGGTGTGGGGGGGATGACCCCCTGTCTCTCCAGATTCTATACCTGCAGATTCGACCAACCACACATCAAAAATATTTGAGAAAAAAGATGGGTGTGGTGGTGCATGCCTTTAATCCCAGTACCCTGGAGGCAGAGGCCCAAGGAGTCTGAGATCAAGGCCAGCCTGATCTACATAGTGAGTTCCAGGCCAGCTTGGCTTATAGGGAGACCTGTCTCAAAAAACACCAAAAGAATTTGGAGAAATGCATGTATAATGAATATGCACAGACTTCTTGTCATTATTTCCCACGTAACACAGTATATGACAACTATATGTGGCATTTACTTTGTATTAGATATCAATAACCAAGAGAAGATGTAAAATGTATGGGTATGTGTAGATTGTATGAACACATTACACCTGAACTAGTTATTTTTGCGTTGGTGTGACCACAATACCCACAGAAACAACTTAAGGGAGGAAAGGTTTATTTTGACTCATAGTTTCAGAGGGCTTTCTCCCATCACGACTGGGAAGGCTGTGGGAGTGTAAAAGACAGGAATGGCTCAAGAAGTAGAATATGAGGCAGGAACCAGAGGTCAGGCACATAACTTTGAAAGACTCACCCCTAGTAATCTTCTGTCAGCCAGGCCTCACCTCCTAAAGGCATCTATATAGGACCACCTGTAGGAGAGCAAGAATTCAGAACATGAGCCTGTGGGGGGGCATTTCAGATTCAAGCCATAACAGCACCATTTTACATAAGTGACTTGAGTATCCTTAGATGTTGCTATAGGGATGGTGCCCAGAAGCCAGTCCTCTAAAAGGGATGATATCTTTCTTTCTTTGTCTTTTTGAGACAGGGTCTCCCTGTAGCCCCAGATGTCCTGGAACTTTCTATGTAGACCAGGCTGGCCTTGAACTCACAGAGATCCACCTGCCTCTGCCTCCCAAGTGCTGGGATTAAAGATGTGTGCTACCACACCTGGCTTTATATCTTAGTTTCTTTCTATTGCTGTGATAAAAACACTGACCAAGCCAACTTGGGAAGGAAGGTTTATTTTAATCTTATATTTATCTCCCAGGTCACAGTTCATCACTGAGGGAAGTGGGCAGGAAATCAGAGCAAGAACCTGGAGGCAGGAGCTAAAGCACAGACCACAGAGGAATGCCACTTATTGGCTTGCTCCTCTGACAGTGTGGTTTCTTATATAACCCAGGACCACCTGCCCAGGGGTGGCACTGCCCACAATGGGCTGGACCCTCTTGCATCATTCAATAATCAAGAAAATGATCCATAAACATGGCCACAGACCAATTCAATGGAGGTAAATCCTCAGTTGAGGTTCCGTCCACCCAGGTGTGGCAAGTTGACAACTGACGCTATCCAGCAGTTGCCCCCTTTTCAACTTGACACATAGACACATCACTATTAAATCATTTCTTATCCCCAAGATCTCATGTTAATATTAATATTACAATATAAAACAGTATGACTTCAGAAGTCTGACAGTTCTTAAAAACTGAAACACTTCAAAAGTTCAAAGTCTCGGGGTTGGGGATTTAGCTCAGTGGTAGAGCACTTGCTTAGCAAGCGCAAGGCCCTGGGTTCGGTCCTCAGCTCCCAGAAAAAAAAAAAGTCTCTTTAAAGAGTCTTTTAACTGTGGGCTCCTATAAAATCCAAAACAAGTTACATACTGTCTTATTTTAAAAGGGAAGAACTGGGGACTGGAGAGATGGCTCAGCAGTTAAGAGCACTGACTACTCTTGCAAAAGACCTGGGTTCAGTTCCCAGCACCCACATGGCAGCTAACAACCATCTGTAACTCCAGTTCCAGGGGATCAGATGCCCTCTTCAGACCTCCGTGGGCATTGTACAACACAGGTGTGCTTACATACATGCAGGCAATACAACCATCCACAAAAAAAATTTAAAAATATATTAAAAGGGAAGAACTGGGTACACTTAAATAAATCGAAGTCCATCAGTGTAGACAACTGGGATTCGCTCACAATCTTCTGAGCTCCAAAGGGTTGGGCAGCTCCACTTCTCTGGCTCTGCCATCCACAGCACACATAGCTTGTCTCATAGGCTCAGGCTGGCTCCACTCCACACCTACCACTGCTGTTGGTGGTCATCCCATGGACCTGGCATCTTCAATATGCTGGCATCTCCATTGCAACTGAGGCTGTACCTTCACCAGTGGCCTCTGCTGGCTTCTCAGAGTGCCAAGCCTTGAATTCTCTCTACAACCCCTTCATGCTTTCAATACTTAACATTGCCAAGTTCTGCTGCCAGATTGATATGCAGCCTTGGCCCCCTCTGGACCACAGCTTCCTTGTGCTGACCCTGAGGAAATATTTCCCAGAAGATTTCACTCAATGATGTTGGTCACTTGTTACTCACAGCTGAGTTTTCAGCCCCAGCTGGCCAGCAACAATTATCCCAGTAAAGCGCAAAATGTTTCACTTCCAAAAATTCTTAATTCAAAATATATTACACAAACAGCCCTGATAGAGTCTTTGCTTCCCTTTGAAGCCTCACAAGTCAGGCCTCCATTGTCTATACCTCTTTCAGCATTATTTTCCAAGTTCCTACAGAACAGCTCACTGAGCTCCAAGCACTTTTCCAGTCCAAAGCTCAAAAAACTTTCACTATTCTCCCAGATACATACAGTCAGGTCCACCACAGCAATATACCGCTCTCTGCTACCAATTTCTGTCCTAGTTACTTTCTTTTTTAAAAAATTTTATTTATTATATTTATTTTATGTGTATGAGTGTTATGCCTGCATGTAGGTAAGTGCACCTGCATTGTACAATGCCCGCAGAGGACAGAAGAAGCTGTCAGATCCCCTGGAACTGGAGTTACAGACAGTTGTTAGCTGCCATGTGGGTGCTGGGATTCGAACCCAGGTCTTCTGCAAGAACAGTCAGTATTCTTAACCTCTGAACCACCTCTCCAGGCCCCCTAATTACTTTCTATTACTGTGATTACAAACACTGACCAAACCAACTTGGGGGAAAAAACAGTTTATTTTGTCTTACATCTCTCAGGTCCTCAGTTGAGGTTCCCTCTACCCAGGTGTCTCAAGATGACAACTGAAGCTATCCAGTACAGACTACAATACAGGGTTTCAAATAGTGTCTATGTGACCTCAAGTTTCATTTTCCTTATCTATGAATGGGACTGCTTGTAGCTACTGCAGAGGACTTTAGGGAAGGATATTAGGAGGACTAAACAGAGCACTGGAAGCTCCAGCCCATTCCTTCACAGGCAGCAAAGAGATACAATAACAGTATACAGTAGGCAGCAGTTACTTACTGCCCTTAAGAACAAGAGGCTCAGAGAATGACATGACTTTCAAGGTCTTGGGATTGGAAGTCCACAGTCCCCTCCTGCCTCACCAGCTGCCTTGCTATTGGGCTCCAAGGATCTTGCAAATCTAGGATTGGATGAACGCTGCCTCCCCAGCGTGGGGTTGCTCTCCACTTCACCAGAGCTGCTGCTAACTGAAAGCCATGTGGTTGATATAGGCAGAATCCTGGGGGAGAGCTGGGCCCTGGCCATAAACTTTCACAATTGGAGGTGTTCACAGTCAACCTCAAGCCTTGGCCTCAAGCCCTCAGGAGAAGGGGTGCATTTGATTTTCAGACCAACAAGTAATATTCAGTAGAAATGTGTCCCTAACAGTGTGTGGAGTAGACTTGCACTAAACTGGACATTCTGAACTTGGCCTGACAACCCTGCTCTGGGTGATGCATGGAGCTGGAATGGCTGCACCAAACACTCCAGTTCCAGAGAGGTGGGAGGCCGCTCTCCCATCTGCCTCTGTCTAGACAGTGACTGTCAGCTCTGTTGATGAGTGGGGAAAGGAGTCAAGCCCAAGCCAACAAGAGGTGGCAGATGCTGAGTGTGATGGGAAATTGCTGTTCTCTGGCATGAGGGGATGGGGCGGTCTCCTGATTAGATGGAGGAAAAAGAGATGTTTCGCCCACCCCCATGCCTTATAGCTTTTGTCCTAGAACATGCTTGGTCCCAGCATAGTGCCTAGTTTCAGGCAGTTCTCAGAATCACCACCGGGGGAAACACCTCACCACTTGCTAGTGTAGCTGGTTCAAACTGGTCATTGGCTAGTCATGTGGTGGCCCATGCCTTCTCTCCTAGCACTGGGAGGTAGAAGTAGATGACTATCTCTGAGTTCAAGGCCAGTGAGGGTTACATAGTGAGACCCTGTTTCAAAACAAAACACAACAACAGCAATAACAAAAAACACCTCTTAGTGATCTGTTCCTAGTGGCCCCAGGGTCTGACTTAAGCATTTCATGTGATATGGCCCCAGGGTTTTGCCATGCAGCCCAGGCTTATTGCCTGGAATTTAACATATACCTCAAACTGGCTTCAAACTTGCTTTTCTCCTGTCTTGGCCTGTGCTGAGATTACATGCATGCACCACCACAGCCTGACGATGTAGCTCATTTAACCTTTAGAACTTCATGATGACTTAGGCTTCTGTTTCTTGGAGTTGAAATCACTGGCCTCCATTTATGCAGCTGCCCACTTCCCACCTCTTCCTCCCGTCTGAGATACTACACAGTCAGAGCCAGAACTGACTTGGTAGGCTGTGTGACTTTGGGCAAGTTATCTAACCTCTATGAACCTTGATTCCATCAGTGTACAATTCTCCTTAAGGGTCAAAAACAACTTCAAATATTATAGGAGAAATGGTTGGAAAAACATTCAACCAGGGAAGGACTCCACAAATACTGGCTTTTACTATTGGGGCAAAAGACACTAAGCAAATGCTTGAACTGCTTCACCTGAGGAGTATTCCAGATATAAAGCGTGTGAATTGCATGGTTGAGGGATTCCAGCCCTAGGAATTTATTCAGCCAGACCTGGTACTCAGGTTTGTAGTCCCACTGTTTGGGAGGCTGAAGCAGGAGGATTGTGATGTGAGGTTGAGGTCCAGCTTGGGTTATATAGCAAGACCTTGTCTCTCTCCTCCTCTGAATAAAAGTTTATCTGGAGGAAATGCTTGGGTGACCTCCAGAAACATGCATCTGAGGGTAACTGTCACTCATAAATGTGTGGATAAATAGCTTGGGAAGTCCTTCTCTGCTGAAAGCTTAAAGGACTATTCTTCTGACCAGAGTATGCTGGTGGCTGCATCCCTACAAGTTCCTCCTTTGTCTTGTTAACTTTCTGTGACTCCTGATGGGCCCTAGGATTCAATCTGAACTCTCTGCATAAATACAGAAGGCCAAGTTCCAGTTGAATTTCAGATGGTATGAATTTATGTGTCTTTCATCCTGCACCTACCCTTGTCAGTATCTCCCCTGACTCCCTGCCATTCTGTGGATGTACCCTCTATATCTAGCTCAGGCTGTGGCACTTACCAGGAACACCTTCCCACTTCTACTTCCTTCTTCCTCTATCCTATAAGGTTCAGCCCCTAGGCCACCCCTTTTCCTGGACAGAATCATCTTGCCTTGGGCAACTCTCCTCATCCTGTTCATCTCAACTCTTTGATGAGAGTTATTAAGTGATGCCCATAGGGAACTACACTAAGCATTTCATTGTGAAATCCCATAATGAGCTGGTGTGGAGCATGCCTGTCCTCTCTGTACTTAGGAGGCTGAGGCAGGAGGATAGTGTGTTTCAGGCCAGCCTGGACTACATATTGAAACCTATGTCAAAAGAGAGAGAGAGAGAGAGAGAGAGAGAGAGAGAGAGAGAGAGAGAGAGATCCTATTTACAGCTTCATAGGCTTGGTGCCCCCACCGTCACTTCCAGGTGAGAGCAGGAAAACCACTGTGCAGTAATGTAACAGGGTAACAAGGACTGTAAATGAAAATTTCAGCTCTGCATGGTGGCATACACCTTTAATCCCACACCTGGGAGGCAGAGGCAGGCAGATCTCTGTGAGATAAAGGCCAGCCTGGTCTACATAGTGAGTTCCAGGCCAGCTGGGGCTACAAGGGAGACCCTGACTCAAAAAGACTGAAAAAAAAAGAATGAAAATTTCTCCAGGTAATGCAATGCTGGTGATGAGCCTGAAGCTCTAGCGCTGTAATCTTGGCAGGAATGAAAATATTCTAAAGAAACTTTCATGCCCTTCCTTTGGTTATTAGCCTACTGAAAACCATGAATCCCAAGAAATTGGAATTTCCTCAGGAATACCAGACTGGGAGAAGAAAAAAAGCTGGAGGCTAGTGCCAGCCAGAGGGGAACTTATCTCCCAGGAAGAGATATCCTAAGTTTAGACAACTTGTCAGGACCACCTTGCAGGCGAGACTGGAGCCCAGACAACAGTGATGAGCAGGACCACATCTTGGTCCCTTGACCAGGGCTGCTTAGTTATGCATATCTCTGGAACTTTATTTAAAGTTAAATCTCTGATCAGGATCCTGAAGATGAACTCGGGGTGAAGGAACTGTCGTCACTTGTCCTCTTTACTGTTCCTCTGTCCAAAGAGGCCACATTGAATACATCTGTCTCTGCTTTTTACTGCTAGTTGTCTGTTCACTTGGCCTGTTGTAGACAGGGCAATTGAGCTAGCTTGTTAAGGCTGCCAAGGCCCAGCTCTGAGCCTAAAAACTCTGGCGATAGCACTAGAAAGGGATCTTCTTTCCAAGAAGAGAAGTCTCATAGTTCTGATAATTTACAAATCCATGTTTGGAGAATTCCTGGGTTTTGTGACCCCCACCCCGCCCCCTTTTCTCTTAAAATAAAGTTTAACTCTGCTATAGGAAAGGTGGAGAAAAAGGGAGGATTTTCCTTTCCTCAGTTTTGTTCAAGTTAAGTAAACCCATTTCTCTTTGCCAATTCCTGTCCCCCAGTTTTGTTTCCATAAGGTAGGAGTAAAGGACCTCTGATTCTAGTTCCTTTCCCATAAGCCTTCTTCAGCACCAACTGGAGATTCTGTGCAGATCACATTTGAGTGAGGAGTTGGAGACTTTTGGAAGACTGAGGCACTGTAGACAGATGGTGGATGTCACAGGTGGGGGAATGTGAACCTGCTCAGCTGTGCCTTGGCTTACCTGTGGGCTTCAAGTGAGCCTTACTCTTTCCGTGACTCCTGTAGGTGTGGTGTTGCCATTTTTCCTTCTGCCATGGCTGCCCTCAGGGGGCTTCTGTTGATTGCCCTCATCTTGCCACTTGGTAAAGTCCTGGATTTCCTTGGGCGATGGGATGGGATTCCTCTTCCTGCTTGTCTGACTCTGAGTCTCGCCTTACCCTGCCAGTTGTGCCCTCTTCTCACATAGGTAAAAAATAGCTCAGTAGCTGAGTCAACTCAGCTTCCATTTTATTTTATTTTTATTTTTATTTATTATTGTTATTTTGTGTGTATGCGTGTATTGCCTGCATGTAGGTAAGTGCACCCGTGTTGTGCAATGCCTGTGGAGGTCAGAAGAGGCTGTCGGATCCCCTGGGACTGGAGTTACGGGCAGTTGTTAACCGCCATGTGGGTGCTGGGATTTGAACCCAGGCCTTCTGCAAGAACAGCCAGTGTTCTTAACTGCTGAGCCATCTCTCCAGCCCCCTCAGCTTCCATTTTAATAATACCATTTGGTATCATTTGGGTCTTGTCAGATACTGCTCATCTTTAAATACCTCTTCAAGAGCCCAAGCCTGGGAGTTTGAACCCCAGTTCAGCAGCTCATACCAGCTCCACTCTCCACTTCTGTAAAATGGGAGCAGTCACGAAGCTTGTCAAAGGTGTTTGGATAGCCTCTAATGGCAGTTGTATTTGATGTTAGTCAAGGTTATCAAAAAAAAAAATCCCTTCCACCCTTCCACTCCCATTACCTCCATGGGGACCTTGTTTGTGGCTTGCTCTCCAATCTAGCTGTTGATTTTTGTGGCTATTGGAGTTCAGTGGGCATTTGCTGAGATTTCCAGGCTTTCATGCTCTGGAACAAGGAATTGACAGAGACATATGGATAATAGTAAAAATAGACAGTTAATAAAAAAAAGAATCCACTTACAAGACGGGAAACAGGTCAGAGCTGGGAGGAAGGTTAGACACTTAATGGCAAAGCTATACAAAGGATGACATATTTTACAGGTCTGCATAGCATTGGCTTTCTCCCCTACGTGCTATCTGATACGTGCTGGAAGGCCAGTGGTGATGGTGGTGTTTCTAGTTTTCTTGTATCTTTCCTATATGAATTTTGCAGCATTTTCACAAGGTTTTTCAGACCTCACTCTTTACTTTATTCTCCTGCTTCACTGTGGGAATTTTCCAGTCTTGACTGACTGATACTATGGTCTCTCATCCCCTGAAGCTGTCAGTCTAGACTGCTGCACAGGGAGGAAGGAGATGAACAGCTTGGCTGTTGCCAGCCCTCCTAAGAACCACTCCTCCTTCCCTCATAGAAACCCTGCGTGTGGCCTGCCAGTACTGCCTAATGAGTCCTGGGCTGGTGTGTGTGTAGAGTGGGTTCCTAAGGATTGCTCAAAAGGAGGAAGACAGTGCTGGGTGCAGTGGTGCATGCCTTTAATCCCAACACTCAGGAGGCAGAGGCAGATGGATATCTGTGTGTGTGAGCCAATCTGGTCTACATAGTAAGTTCCAGGACAGACAGGGATACACAGTGAGACCCCATATCAAAAAAAGAGGGGAGCAGAGAAGGAGGGAAGGAGGAAGGCAGAATACGGACCACAGGTCACGGACCACAGGTCACTCCCTGTTTCCTGGTACACATAGAGCTTTATGTTACATTTTTCTTCTTCTTCTATTTATTTATTTATTTATTTATTTATTTATTTATTTATTTATTTATTTAATATACACATACTTAGAAGAAGCATTTCATTACAACAGCATTGACATATTCAATAACAATTTCCTGAGCTAAGACGCCTCTCTTTCAAAATTGGCTAGAAGAAGCATTTCATTACATCAGCATTGACATATTCAATAACAGTTTTCTGAGCTAGGCTGCACCTCTTACAAAATTGGCTGTACATTTTTAGGTTTACAGTTGAATTATTACGGTTATACAATATTGTACTCAGTATAAAACCTATAAGACATAAAATTAAATGAGGTTTTAAACTTTGAAAAGGATCTCCATTTCATTATTAAAATACACAGTTTCATACAGAAAAATTCATTTTTAATGCAATTGACATTAAGATGTTTGCGCATGCATTTCTAATCTCTATATATCTGATTATTACTAGAATGTTACAATTTAATGTAGGCTGGAGGCAACCTTCTAGGGGCATCTATGAGCCTTCCACTTAGAGAGATGGAGAGGCTGGCATCTGAGGGAGGAAGAGAGAGAGAGTGGTTCTGACAAAGATGGCCATCTTGCTTCTGACTCAGTTTCCAATCTTTGCAAGACAGAACCTGTGATGATTTGCTTTGATGTTGACTTGCCACAACCTAGACTCAAGGAGGGATTGTTTCCATTGGGCTGGCCTGTGGGGGACTGTCTTAAGTTAATTGACGTGGGAAGACCCAGCCCACTGTGGGCAGCTCCATTCCCTAGGCAGGGTTCCTGAACTGTGAAAGAGTGGAGAGAATGAACTGAGCACAAGCAAGCGAGTATGTGTGCATTCATTTCAGTATGATCTTGACTTTGGATGTCATATGACTAGCTGTTTGAAGTTCCTACCTTGACTTTCCACACTCCCCATCTTCCTAAGTGGAAGACTTCTGGCTGGCCCTAGAAGGCCACATGTAGCTCGCATTAAACTGTGCCATGAGGCTTTATGTGCAAAAACGTGTGTGGGTTCCCAGAGCTAGTACCTGAACTACTCCCAGAGGATGTACACACCCGTCTTCAGTCAGGGGAGCACCTGGGTGCTGGGGTTGGGGCAGAGGAAGAGAACAGCTGGCAATGAGGAGCCTGGCCTTGGCTTCTCTAGGGTCTAGCTAGGCTGGGCAAAGTTGTTTGTAAGGTCTGCCAATTGCTCTTGGTCATTACTGGTGTGTCTAGAGATCTGCCTTGTTGCACTTGGTTGTTGGTGACCAGCCTTTTCTTGTGTCTGATCTGCGCTTGCCTGGCCTTAGACCTGCCCCCTCATGCCCCATGACTGAGCTAGTTCTTGGGAGATGGTGGTCTGTGCTTTTCAGCTAAGATGCAGTAGTGGCAGGGAAGTAGTTGCAGTGGCAACTTATCACTCATGACCAATTCTGTGATATCTGCCCTTTGTTCAAGTGAAACACATAGTAACAGGGAGTGTATTCAGTAATGTGGCTTCAAAGAGCAAGAAGGTCCCATAATGTGAAGGTCATATGCCCCTAGGAAACATGTTCCTGCCAGTCTCCTAACTACCAGTCCCTCTGCCCCTTGATTCTCCCTAGGTGATGTTGAATAAGTCTGGTCCTTGGTCTCAAAAGGATAATGAGAGACATTGAGGTTTAGTGTTGCCAACTTCCTACTCATCAGTGATGTGGGAGAGGATGAGGTGAGGAGCTCCAGGGGTGTCACAGGCCCAGCTGGATACTTTCTTCTTGACACTCTGATCTCTCCCCTGGAGATGTTTTAGGACCAGTTCAGGAAAAGGGTGTTTGAAAGCTTCCAGGTTTGGCAAGCAAAAATACAGGAGGCCAAGTTCCACTTGAATTTCAGAGGATGAATCTTTTATAAACATGCTCTAGGGGCTGGAGAGATGGCTTAGTGGTTAAGACCACTGACTCTTCTTGCAGAGGATCCATGTTTGATTCCCAGTACACACATGGCAGCTAACAACCATCTATAACTCCAGTTCCAGGGGATCCAGTGCCCTCTTCTGACGTCTGAGGGCATTGCATAGCAAGGGTTCACCTACCTACATGCAGGCAATACACTCATACACATAAAATAAAAATAATAAAATATTTTTTAAAACATGCTCTAATTGTTGCGTGGTATATATTTGTGTAGCCCAGGCTGGCCTGGAACTGCCTGTAAAAGACATAGGTCAGGGAAGATTGTTCAAAATAACATCTTCTGGATATGACTGGGCTATTGAACTCATGAACTCACAGAAGCTGTGGTTGCCAGCCTAAGACCTGCATAAGATCAAGCCAGTCAACACTCCAGTACAGAGAGGGATCACAAGGCCCAACCCCTAGTTGAGGAGCTATTGGCAGCTGATAGCTACTAGGGGAGAGAGAGAGTAGTGTGGCCCTTGGTAGGTTGACCATGTCCTAGTGGACACAGCCCTATACCCATGAGCATGTGGGCAGCACTCATTGGGTTAAAAAAAAGACATGATGTTGAGAGATGGGAATGTGGGAGGGATTCTGGGAGGCATTGGAATGGAGGGGGGATATGATCTAAATATATTTTAATCTTGCATGAAATCACCAAAGAATAATTTAAAAAATTTAAATAGGTACAGAATGGTCATTTAAATTTTAATATCAGATAAAAATACATTTTATGTATAGTCTAACTATTATTCTTTTTTGTTTTGTTTTTGAGACAGGGTCTCCCCATAACTCCAACTGCCTGGAACTCACTACCTCACAGAGATCTGCCTGCCTCTGCCTCTGCCTCCTGAGTTGCTGGGATTAAAGTTGTGTGCCACCATGCCCAGCTATCACTTTTATTCTTTCAAAATCTGAGAGTTTTCTCTTCCTCATCTCCTCTCTCTTCCTTTTCTGTGATTCCCATTTATACTCCCACCCCAACCCAGCTCAGGAAGGAGGCAGTCTTGTTCTGTTTGGCAAGTCAATACAGGATCCTGGGGGTGATGGCGTGGGGTGGGCAACTTGGCTCACCCTATTTCTGTCAACTACAGGCTGAGAGAAACAAGGCCAGTGCTGTGGGAAGATTGGTTTCCATCTTGTAAGATGTGTGTCAGACCCTGTCATCAAAAGTGTGTACGTGACTGTGCTCCTTGACATTGAATAACGCTTGGTGAGTGTCAGTCAGGTGTCATACTCAGCCCTCAGCTCCTTTCTACTGTGTGTCTCATGCACTCACAAAGTCCCTTAGTTTTAACCCATCCCTAGTTTATGTTGAAATCGACTCCGCTTGGCAAGAGTTGTGTCCAGACCTGGGGCTCAAGCCAGCGTCTCTGTGTCCCTAACATGGAGCAGGAAGTTAGAAAGAAACTGGAGTCCTGGTCTTGCTTCTGTTCCCCAGGGTTGTGAGGAGCATCAGGTGTGCGTGCCTCACAGACACTGCCTGAGCACAGGGCATGACACTGGCCCTCTCCCAGCCTCTGTGAGGCTCCTTGTACAAGCTGCTTAAGCAGGGTCATGACCTCTTCTCCCTACTGGAAGTGTAGAAATACCCAGGGCACTTCTCCTGAAGAATGTCATATCATCAAACCACTCTTTCTCCTTTGTCAAAGTAGGGCCTTAGGAGGTGGTATCCTGGGGAAATTCAGACTAAACAAAGAATAAAAACCTGGGTCCCCTTAAGACTGTATGACAGCAATGACTGGTCTCACCCCTTTGAGCACCAGTTTCCTTATTCTATTGTGGTTGTGACAAATGATGTGGGGGGCAGTGTAAGGACGGGTTAGGGTTAGGCTTTGGGTCTCACCCCTTTGAGCACCAGTTTCCTTATTCTATTGTGGTTGTGACAAATGATGAGCTAGACTTGCAAAGCATTTGGAACAATGATAGCATCCACAGCATGACAGCTGTGATCTTCTTTTATTTCATCAGCAGCTAGAGTAGAATGTGACTTCCTTCGCTTTGAGGAAAATTCTTTTAATTGCTTAAGATATGAACCGTGAGTTCAAAAGGAAAGAGATGATTATGGGAACAATGAATGGAAGAAGCCATGTCCCCAAGTCAGGCAAAGTTGGAAGTAGGTGCCTCTTGTCAGAGGAGACTCTCAAGAGGAAGCCACTGCCAGAAATCTGGGGGTTGGGCTACCTGGGTCTTCAGAAGAGCATAGGTCTCCTGCACATTTGACTCTGTCCAGGGTGCTGAAATCTGCCCATATAGTCTGTCTCTTCACTGTGACTGCTATGAGTCACCTATCTGCTCCCTGCCTCTGGTTCTCCCTTCAACTCTACAAGTATACACTAAGCATCTACTACGTAGGGAGTTGAAAAAAATTGATTTAGATGATTCTCCAGCCAAAGTTACTCGCAGCTTGCACGGAAGGAGTTCAAGCACAAATGTCTTAGGGTACATGAAGTCAAAGGCAGGGAGATTCATTTCCCTATTCTTGGGTCTCAGTGACACCCGCCTGCTGTTTTTACTCTTACTTCTCCCTCTTATGCAGCCTTGCTAACCTCCAAAGCTACACAGCTCATGCCTTTCCTGATTGTATCATAGCAGATAAATCTTCCCCAGGATAGCTCTTTCTCCATTCACTGGTGTCACAGAGTCAGTAGGACTAATGATCAATTTCAGGGATGAAGAGTAGGACAGAGAGAAAACAGGGGGTCGGGGGTCTCTGAGAAGTGGTGAAGCCATCTAGATAGGAGTGAGTTCCTCGTCGTATTTCTGCATGCCCTCATCTGGAAGCAGCACCTCCACTGTGAAGCTGACCTTCTTGGCATGGACAAAGCTATAGGTGTTGTCAAAGCGCAAGACATCTAGGAGACAAGTAAAAAGATAGGCAGTTGGACTTGACTTCACACTCTTTATCTCTGACCTGACTGTGAGGGAAGACAGCTTAAGTCCCACTGGCTTTGCTTGCCAAACTAGTCCAAATTCCCACAGTGCCTTTTTCTTCCTCCTGGGACCTGTCAACCTGAACAGAGCACGTAAACAAACACTGACCTTCTCCTGGCCTGGGCCCAAGACTGGCTTTTATTGCATCAACAGACAGTGGGAACAATGGGTGTTAATTATATACCATTGTCTCAACACCTGGACTCTCACATGATGGGGCATACGTGGGGGGACAACTGAGAGCATCAGAGACTTCCAAACCCTCTTGGACAAAGTGGGTACTGGACTAAGTCTGAGGCAATGGTTTTAACCCTTGGTCCATGGGTGACCTGACCAAGGATCCTCTCAAGACTGGGCAGAATTTTGTGCTTGTGCAGCTACACTGAAGCTGAGATGGAGCTGGAGAGCTTTCAGGTTGTGCATAAGTTGAGCTCTCAGGGGCTCATGAGGAAAGTGCCACCTGCTCTGTTGTTCTTTGCCTGTGTCTTGTGGTCCAAGTACCCTCAATCCCTCAGGGCCTATGTGTCTCTAGCTCTTGGTGCCTTAGCAGGTGTTTGAGTGTGGCTTAAGAGTGAATGAATGGCTTTAACCTGATGCCCTGGGAAGTGGCCACCATCCTTTTGCTTCATCCTCTAAATGATGAGGCAGGAGGTTCTTGCCTTCAGAGCCAGTGCCCAGCTTAGGTGGACTTACAGACACCAGCCTCAGAGCAGGTGAGACTCCCATCCTCAGGTACCATGTGGGCATTATAGCGCTGGCTGCTTAGCACCTCAGTCATCTCCCCAGCTTTCTGTCGCTCCCCCATCTTGGTCTTAAGGAAAATTCCAAAGCCGATGTCTGCACCATCAGATGAGAACTGCCACCTGTGGAAGGATAGGTTGCTGCTCAACATGATGGGTCCCTGAAGGGTTAAAGTTCAGCCATGTGGGGGGCAGCTTTAGTCTGTTCCTACCTGAGGACACAACCTGGAAACAGGATCTCATATTCCACCTGGTGAGAGGAGCCACGGCTGATCTGCACTGAGTGTTCATATTGGGTCTTCACCTGGTCCCGCACATACATGGACTTGGGGACATCCCCGCCGTAGTTTATCTGTGGGCATGGGATGCTGGAGGTCATTTATCCTGCATAAGACACTTTCACCATCACTAGAAAGATTTCTGTCCCTCCTCCCTTCCTCAAACCTTTCCCTGCCCCTCCAGCCTCTGGGCCAGGAGCTGCCACTGGAAGGTTCTTCTTCCAGCTCATACTTAAATAAAAATTCCCTCATTTCATCTTTTTCTGCACAGCTTTTTAGAAGCCCTCATAAGCCCTAATAAGCTGGACCCATCTAGCTTACCTAATTTCTACACAATAAGGTCTATCTGGAGACATTTGTGGAATGTATAAATAAGTGGGAAAGGAATCAGCTCTACTCACCCAACCCTCCCCTGTCCTTAGGCTCTGTGTACCTTGGTTATACACTTGGGGTTCCCATCTGGGTCAGTCAGGGTCCCCCCAAAATGGGCAGGCAGTTCCTCAGGACTGATGAGTTTCAGCAAACCTTCCTTCCAGCTGTCTGGAAGCAGGGAGATTGAAGGGGAGTTATTAAACATGGAAAGTACCAACCAGCCTCCCATACTCACCAGGACATCCTGAACTTGTTTCTCCAACCTCTGGAAGCTAGGCTTCCAGGGAAAACTTCCAGGTCTTCTAGGCCTCAGGAAATGGCTTTCCCAGCATTAGGTTGTTATGGAAACATGTTTGCCTTTGGCTGAAGGGTTTGGATATTCTTTTAAAAATATTTTATTATTTTTATTTTAAGTGTATGAATGTATTGCCTGCATGTATGTAAGTTGTACCCATGTTGTGCAGTGCCCACAGAGGTCAGAAGAGTACATCGGATCCCCTGGAACTGGAGTTATAGATGGTTGTTGGCTGCCATGTTGGTGCTGGGAACTGAATTCAGGTTTTCTACAAGAGCATCCAGTGCTTTTAACCCCTGACTCATCTCTCCAGTCCAAGTTTGGATATTCTTAAAGGTTTCCCATCATGAGTAGTAAAGCTGAATTGTGCCATTGTCTCAAGGGGACTTAAAGCTATGAGGTCAGAACTTTGCTGGGGTCACTCAGTGAGTAAATCAGATCTTGTGGTGGGAAAGAGACAACTATGTCCTAAAGGGCTATCAGCCCCTGTCATCACCGCAACCATCTCACATAATGTATGTTACTGTTATTCATATGCAAAACTCTAGGAGCTCAGGGGACAACTTGTGGGGGTCAGTTCTTTCCTTTCACCATATAGGAACTCAGGCCATCAGACTTGGTGGCAAGTGCCTTTATCAACTGAACCATCTCACAGGCCATTACATTTATTTTTATTTTTATATTTTTGGGCTTTTTTGAGGCAGGGTATCCCTGTAGCCCCGGTTGTCCTGGAACTCACTATGTAGACCAGGCTGGCCTTGAACTCACAGAGATCTACCTGCCTCTGCCTCCCGAGTGCTGGGATTAAAAACGTGCACCACCATACCCAGCCTACACTTATTTTTATAAAAATAAATCATACTGTACATATGGCTTTTGTGTGTGTTTTTGTGTGTTAGGTGCACGTGTGTGTAAGTGAGCATGCACATGCGTGCATGTATATGGAAGCCAGAGGACAACCTGGAGTGACGTTTCTCATGGTCTGTCCAACTTTTTTTTTGGACAGGCCTTTCATTGACCTGGGATCACCAATGACCAGTGAACCCCAGAGATACTCCTCTCTCCACTTCCTCAGTGCTGGGATTACAAATGTGTGCTACCCACTCAGTTTCTTTCCCTTTCTTTTTTTCTTTCTTTCTTTCTTTCTTTCTTTCTTTCTTTCTTTCTTTCTTCCTTCCTTCCTTCCTTCCTTCCTTCCTTCTTTCTTTCTTTCTTTTTTCTTAGCGACAGGGTCTCCTTGTAGCCCCAGCTGGCCTGGAACTCACTATGTAGACCAGGCTGGCCTTGAACTCACAGAGATCTGCCTGCCTCTGCCTTCGGAGTGCTGGAATTCAAGGTGTGCACCACCATGCCTGGCTTTTTGTTTTTTCTTAAATGTGAGTTCTGAAAATAGAACTCAGTTCCTCATGTTCAAAATGTTAGATTTCACTGACTGCAACTTCTGCAACCTCTATATGACCTTTGCTTTTTCACTTGACAACATATCCTATGACACTATTCACTTGTGAATTGCTAGGTGTGGAGGAGCATTCTTGTAATCCTAACTGGAGGCAGGAGTATCAGGAGTTCAAAGTTATCCTTGGCTATATAACAGGTTTGAAGCCAGTATGAGCTCCATGTTGCCTCAGAAACAAAACAATATTCCCTTGCAGCACTAGTTTCTATGACCGCCCACAATTCATCAAATGGATGCATCATTATGCACTTATCCAGGCCCTTTGTGTTGGACTCCCCTCTCTGAATCCTGGCTACTCTTCCTATTCTTCCTCTTCATCCTCTTCAGCCCAAGCTGCCATTAGAAGCACTGGGGTTACAAGTGCTGAAAGGAAGCCAGGGTACACAGAGCAAAGGCAAAGTAACAATGGATCCAAAACTGACAAGGAAGTGGGTGTGGAGGCCTCAGTCACTGAAAGGCTAAGACAGGGAAAAAGGCTTAGGAACTGGCTCTGTATAGTGAGAACCTCACTTTGGGGAAGAAGAAGCCTGTGGCTACAGGTGATATGCTGAGCTCTGAAGTGGGGGTGATGGACCAATATCATTTTAAAGCTTGTGTGGGGAGCACAGGGATAGGGGTGCTGGAATGACTTACTTCCCAACACTACAATTTTCCTGCGTGTGTCCTCACTCAGGAATGGCTTCATGAGGTTGTAGCCCACAGGGAACAGTTTGGTGGCTGGAGAGACACAAAAAGGAAAACAAGAGAAAGGAATCCCACTGGGCCACTCTTTCCATAATAGCTATAGCCAATATGTAGGAGAGTCATGATGAACCCTGGCAGTTCCAGTCCTTGCACCCAACAAGCCATCCAACCAACCAGCTAACAGCCAACTAACCAGTCATCCATTAATCACCTACCTACCCCTTAAATGAACCAGACACCCAGTCTTGTAATCAGCCAACCAATAAACCAGTAAACCTACCAAGAGCCAACCATGGGCTCAGCAAGTTGGCTGACTTGGTAACAAATAGCCTATGAATTCACCAACCTACTAAACCGTTAAACTTAATGAGGCAGGCAAATGGAAAAGCAATCAGCCCACTAAACAACCAGCTAGACATCCAATCAACCACTCTTGCCAGCCAACCAACCATTTAAACAAAGAGCCAACTATTCAAATAACCTACCAGCCAGCCAAACAACCAACCCAGCTAACCAGCCATCCAACTCTCAAATCCATCACCAGCGAGCTAGTCAGACAACCAAATCATCAATCAACTTGGCAACTAGCCAAGCAATGAGTTGACCAACCATCAAACAGATCTATCCTTTTATGTAACCACCTTCCCAGGGAACAGCCACCTACATAGTGATCACCCAGCTTTGTGCCATGTCTAGAAGGTGTACAATAAAAGTATATAATCAGAGCCCCTGCCTTCAATGGGGCAAGTGACTTGGTCAGAAAAATAAAATAAATAGGACTACAGGCCTGGTGGTACAGCCCTCTAACCCTAGCTACTCTGGAGACTGAGGCAGGAGGATTATAAGTTCAAGGCCTGTCTGGGCTATGGAGTGAGTTAAAGTCCAGCTTAGGGCCAGAGAGGCCCAAGGAGGGAAGAATCACCATGCATGGAGAAGGGACACATTTCTGGAGAAGCAGAGTTTGGAGAAGCAGAGCTGCCTCCTTTTGTAGTAAGGCCAGTGGTTACCATTTCCTGAGCACTTCCTCTGTCCCAGACACTAAGAGGCCTGCATGTAATCAACATGCCTCACAACAGCTCTAGGAAAAGGCATTATACTCTGAGGGCGAATGGTGAGGAAATAGAGGCTAGGTGGTGGAAGTCACTTCCCACATACCTTTCACGATGAGCATGAACTTCAGGGTCTCTGGGTAATTCTCTTCAAGGAGGCCAAAGAACTGTGGAACCAAGAAAGACCCTATTAGAGCCCCCATGCTCTTCTCCTTCCCCCTCTCCTTTGCCATCTCCTGCCTAGAGGTTTTTTGAGAGCTGAGAGAGGTTTTCCTTTCCTTTTTTGTCTTTTTGAGACAGGGTCTTCTTGTAGCCCCAGCTGGCCTGTAACTTGCTATGTAGACCAGGCTGGCCTTGAACTCACAAAGATCCCCCTGCCTCTGAGTGCTGGAATTAAAGGCATGCACCACCACACCCGGCAAGGTTTCCCTTTCCTCTAGAGGGGACTGTCTCACCTCAGACTGTTAGAATCACACCCTAGTAGTAATCACACAATCATCTTAAAGTAAATGTAGGAACAACTGTATCATGGTAGTGACTACCATGTATCAAATGCTCTCTGTTTACCAAGCACTGTACAAACACTTTACACTCACTGAGCCTCCTGGTCTCACTGTCCCTATTTGGGAGGTAAGGAAGCAGAAGTACGGGGAGGGGAGATAACTTGCCCAGGGCTAGAATTGTCTGTGGAAACTGGCCCTGTGTTGTCCCCGAGGTGTGTTCTGTGGGAATTTTCTAGGAAACATTTTAAAGATTTTTGTGGGTAGAGAGGCTAGGAAGACAATCATCTTTTATTTATTTGGGCTCTAAGTAAATTGCAAGGTCAGAGCAGACCAAGATAGTCATTCAAGCACTGTACCTGTGTATGTATATGTATGCCCATGGGCTTCCTCCTCACCTCCTGGTACACTTCCACCACAGGTTTCCAGAAGTGCTTCAGTCCCAGGCCCTCGCAGTCAAATATCATCACAATGGTTTCAATCTTCCTACCCAGCTGTGAGATGAGTAAGGAGTAGTGCCAGGGTCAAGATGTAGGTTTGGGAGATGGTGACCCAAGTACATGGCCCCTTAGGGTTCTTCCAACCCTCTACTCTGTCCTCAGAGGAGCAAATGGACAAGAGTGAATTCATTTCCCTACTCATCCATCCACCCATCATACACACATCCATCCATGCATCCTTTTCCTCACCCACATACCAACTCTTCCATCCACCCATTATCCATTCATCTACCCTTTCACTCACCCATATACCAGTTCTTCCATCTATCCATTCACCTATCTCCTATCACTCCATTTACCCATTCTTCTGATCCTATTGCTATTCATCCCTCCATTCATGCCCCATATATCCAACTGATATTTATTAAGCACATAGTTTGTGTTTGACCCTGAAAGTATAATGGATAATGCTTAATAATCCCGTGGTTCTTATCCTTAAAGAGTCCATCGTCTGGCTGTGGAGATGACAAGCAGCCAGGACTTCCCTGTTTTGTTAATAAGTGCTGTCGTGGAACAGTACAGAGGCTGAAAGGACAGAGAAGATAAGATTTTGATTTAGATGGGATCTCAGCGAAGGTGGCACCTAAGTTTGAGACCTACAGGATAGAGGAGAGAGCAGAGGGAAGTTGGGGAAGGGTGCAGCTGTGTTTGGTGTGTATGTGGAGGTGTTATACAGGCAGAAGGAACACCAAGGGCAAAGACTCAGAGGGAATAGTAGTAACCACCCTTGTTGAGAAATGGGTATTAGGCATATGTATTGAGCTGTATACAGACAGTCCAGAATTACAATGGCTTGACTTAATGTTTTTTTTATTTTATTTTATGATGCTGTGACGTGACACACATTCAGTCAAACCCATATGCTGAATGTTTATTTGTTGTGATTATTTTGAGACAGGATCCTGCTATGTAGCCCTAGCTGGCCTAGAACTTGCTATATAGACCAGGCAGGCCTCAAGCTGATAGAGATCTGCCTGCTCTGCCTCCTGAGTGCTGACATTAAAGGTGTGTACTGCCACACCTGGCCTGAATGTTGAATTTTGATCTTTTCTTGGCTAACAATATTCAGGAAGATGCTACTCACAGTACCCATCTGTACATGTTTAAGGAAGGCTAGACTAACCTGTAATGCTTAGTGAGTTAGACGTATTAAATGTATCTCCAACTAATGGTATTTTTTAAAACCTAGAATGGGTTTATCAGGATGTAACCCCATCATAAGCTGAGGAGCATCTTCACTTGTATCATCTCGTTTACTCTTTGTAGCCATTATCCCTCAAAAGGTGAGGATACAGGCTCAAGAGGCGAGGCAGCTCTCCAGGGTCACACAGCTGAAAAGCAGTAGAGATGATGTTTGACCTGAGAGCCCTCTGACCATGATCCTAAAGGACACAGGTGTGTTCCTGGGACCATGAGCCCTGGCAGCCTCACCTGCCTCTAGCCACTCACCCCACCCTAGGGGCCTCACCCGTTCTGTCTGTAGGTCACACTCATGCAGAATGCGCTCGCAGTCCCTCATCTTGGTCTTCAACAGGTCCTGCTTGGTGACTGAGAAGAGCAGTCCTTTGGGGTCCAGTGGCCCAACGATGTCATACCACACGGGACAGCCGTCACGGTCATAGCCACACAGACCCCCAGGCATATACTTCTGAATCACCTGGGCATGAAAAGATACATGACACTCAGCATTACATAGTTCTCTGGAGGCTCTCAGCTCGGGCTAACCTAGGATTTGCACCACCACGGGATAAAGCACTGGCTTGCCCTGACTCAAGTGAGAAAACTGAGACCTGCAGGGGAGGGTCTTCACATCTGTAAATAACAAAGCCCACTCTCAGTCAGGCCTGACTTAATGCTTCTGGGCCCATTAGTCCTGATTACAAGATCTCCTATGACCCTGTCCACGCAGAGTCTGAAGGTCAGCAGATCTGGTTCAAATACAGGCACTGCTGTTCCCTTGCTCTGTGCCCTTGAGCAAGTGGTGCCACCTCTCTGAGTCCTTTCCCATCTCCCCTTGTAAAAAATGGTTCAGATAATTGTTCTTTGGAGGAGAAAATCCCCATGATAATGCTGGCAAACACCACGCCCTGCCCATTGCACATGTCTCACAGGGAAGCTATAACCATCACTCTACAGTGACCCTAGTGTTGGTATCATTGTCACCAGGGCCTTGGTGGTCTGTTGCTTTCCCACCTAGACAGAATTCTTTAAGCGATGGGGGTGGGTGAGCACAGAGGCTCCAACTGACCATGGTGGTTCAGATACTAGTGTGGGAGTTCAGCCAGGCCTGAGCTCAGATCCTAGGCCTGAGATTAGACCCTAGTACCACCATTGGGCTGTGGGACTTTGGGCACTTTGCTGAATTTTCAATGGACAAAAGAGACAATAATATTCACCTTGTAGTGTTTGGATGATCAAATGAGCTCATGCTTAGCCATTCTTAACCCAGTTCTGGATCTTGTAAGCTCCCAGGAATGATTCGTTACTATTGCAGGAAAGGCTGCAGGGCTGGTGGTTTTCACAGGCTCCTCCCTAGTGATCAGAGGCTGCTTGCATGGTATGTCTATTGAGACTGGGGTGCCTAAGAGTGTGAACTCACCTCTGGGGGCTGCCAATCAAGGATGTGGTCAATGTCCATAGTCTTCCGGAACTCCATGTACTGCAAAAGAAAGTGGTAGTTAGGCCTGATGGGGCCCTCAGTATCCTGAGAAGGGGATGGAAGTGGGGGCATGAGGCACAGATTGTCCTTTCTCCCCCTATGAAGCCTGTACACAAACCTCCAGAATGGGCGGGTCTTACCTTGCGGAGCATGGCCTCTGATTTCTGCAGGTTGAAACTTCTAGCTGTGGAAAGATAGAGGGAAGGTATGAGGTGGGTCAGGGTTACCCTATCTTGCTTCTAACTAGTGGGAGCCATGAAGATCCTAGGGGCTTGGGTAGGACCTAGCTTCCTTGCCTCCTCTTCTCTCCTAGATCTGAACACATGAAGCAAGATGCTAGGGATGGATCCTGAGAGCCGTGGGTTGTGAAGCTGTGGGGACCCAGGTCCTCTTGTTGACCCCTCATCCTGACCGCCCCCATCTCTGCCCTCACCTCGGAGCCAACGAAGAAGGAAATAATCATCAGGGTTGGGCAAGGCAGGCAGCACATCCTGGACATTTTCCCGGAACTGGAAAGAGAGACACTGGTTAATATGGTCCTCACACATCTAACCTTGGCCTCCCAACTCAAAGATTGGCTAACCACCCCTCCTTCCCTTCCTCAGGAAGACTGGCCCAACTTGGCGGAAGATTAAGATGATGGATGGATAGGAGAAGTGGGCTTCGGCATAGATGGGCAAGTGAAGGAGTGGTGAGTCTATGGATAAAGGCAGAATGGACGGATGAATGATGGGTGGATGGATAGAAATAAAGGATAAATCAACAGATGAATGGTTAAATATTTAGGTGAATGGGTGAAAGAAGAGATAGGCAGGGGAGTAGAAGGATAGAGAGATGGGTGGGTAAGTGGGAGGAGGAATAGATAGGTGGGTGGGGAGATGGATGGGTGGATAAAGGAAAGAATAGATGGGTGGGTGGGTGAGCAGATGGGATTATGGATGTGTTCTTAGCTCCCTTTGGGCATTGACTCATCTTTCCATCTTTTACAAAAACCATGGTTTTCTCCCTCCTAAAAAGAAAGGAAGGAAGGAGAAGAAAGAAAGAAAGAAAGAAAGAAAGAAAGAAAGAAAGAAAAGAAAAGAAAAGAAAGATATGGCTCACGATTGTGTCCTCTTCTCTATTAGCTATAGGCATGACAATTCTCTGTTCTGTCTCTCTGACCTGGCCCTTACAGATTGGTTTTCCTTTCAGGGTTGTGAGGAAGAAGGACCCATCAGAGGGAAGATGGGCCACATCCTTCAGCTCCCACTCAGGGCGCGAGAGGAAGGAGGTGCGGGGGGTTGAGGGGTGGGGACAGCTGCCAGGTGCAGCTCTTTGGATCTGGCTCCTGAATGCATCACCCACACTATTGCCAGAAACAGAGCTTTCCCCTCAACACCTGTTCTGGACAGGACTGATGTCACTGGGCTGTGTGGGACTTAACCTCAGTGGAGGTGACAGCAAAGATACAATGTCAGGGATGTGCAGAATCAACAGACAGGGGCAGGGTCCTGGCCACCTTTTCGACCCTATCCCTAAGCCTTTTCCCTTGAGGCCCCACAAGAGGGGAATCTCACCTTGGCCAAGGTCTCTGCCTGCTTGGGGCTCAGGTCTCCAACTCGGCCGCTCATGGTTGTTGGGTAAGACTGAGGAGCAGTGACCACTGCAGGCAGAGGCCCAGCCTCATCTGACAGCCCAGACCCAGCTGGGGCCTTTTGCCCCCACTCCTGGGTGTGGCTCAGGCACCTCCTCTGGGCCAACTGTTTGGATTGCACATTACATAACTGGGATTAAGCGAGGTCCCGTGCTTGGCTCTGGGACAGGTCTGGGGGACGGGGAATGGCAGGCCCAGGGGGTGTGCCAGAGATCCTCTGTCAGATGGAGACAGCTGGGAGGGAAGGAGACTAGCCTTCCCTGGGAACACAGGGTGAGGCCTGAAGAGCCCCACTTAGTGCTTTCTGGCTTCCACTGACCACTGCCCTGGAGTAGGGGAAATTTCATGGGGATGGGCTCCACTCCTCATGGGGTACCTTCGCTCCTTGAGCCTCAGTCTCTTCATCTTTCTAATGAAGAGATGTCATACCCAAGCCTCTCAAAGAGCCCCACCAGTCCTGTGGATGGAAGTCTGAGGCTTGGCAGCCTACTGACCAGTCTCTGTGCTGTGTTGAGAGCTGGGGAATGCTCATGCCCTTCCGTTGTAGTGGATACTGACAGTTAAGGAGTGAATAGGCTATAGGTTGGGATATAGCTCAGAGGTAGAATCTGACTGGGAGGTCCTGGATGTAAGGGAGGTGGGGAGCACAGCCTGTGGGGCAGAAAATGGAACTCCAAAATCCTTAGCGAAGGATTGTCTTTTCCACAGGGCTAACACTGCTTTTCCTGATGCCCTTCAACTTCAGTTGCAAGGACCTGGCCCCATAGACTTGAACATAGGAAAAGGCCAGGCACCCCACCCTGCTGTCTATCCAGAACCCCTTGTCTGAGACCTCTGGTTATGTATAGCGCCCATAAAGATTGAGGGCTTGGGAAGGGCAGGTGGATGGCCTTGGTGGCAACTGTGGTTAGTTTATTTATTTGTTTATTTTTATTTTATGTGTATGAGCATATTGCCTGCATGTGTGTAAGTGCACCCATGTCATGCAATGCTCTCGGAGGTCAGAAGAGAGAGTCAGAGCCCCTGGAACTGGAGTTACAGACTGTTGTTACCTGCCATGTGGGTGCTAAGATTCAAACCTGGTCCTTTGCAAGAACAGCCACTGCTCTTAATTGCTGAGCTATGTCTCCAGCCCTGGCAACTGTGTTTTCTTGGGATTTTCACATCTGGCCAGCAAGAGGCCAGGAAAGGAAGAATTTGGTGGGTTATCCATGGCAGATGCTGAGGGAAGCCCAAAGAGTTCCTAGGTCCTTTGTTTTCTGTCCCTTTGCCTGACATTCTACCAGTAGATGGGTCTGAGACCTAGTCCTGACCTCTATAAAACTTTTCAGATGGTATTTCCTGGGGTCACTTGCCTCATTTGTAAACCAGGGCTACTGGCACTTATTCTGCCTCCTTATGAGGTTGGAGGGCAGCTGGGGCTTGTGCATGGCTAGGGGATTATTCTCTCCCAGCTCTTATAAGTTCTGATAAGGGAGAGACCATGTTGCCAATGACTGTCTAGAAAGAAACATTCTGCTGGGAATGTACCTACAATCTTAGCACTCAGAAGGCTGAGGAAGGAGGATTGTAAATTCAAGGACAGCCTAGATTACATAGCCAGACCGTGTCTCAAAACAAACTTCAAGACAATCTGCTTGGGCAAAAATTACCCTTGGGCCAGCCTTAGTTAACATAGGTTAGCTCAAACCACTCTGCCTAAGACTCTCCCATGTTCCCTATCCCTAACCTAGAGCATCTTAGATGTTCAATCTTTGGACCATCCCAGGTCTTTTCTGGGTTAACTCAGGCTTCTTTAGGCAGATGGATGTGATTCCAAACCCTGCCTGGCATTTTCCCTTACTTAAACCCCTGATAGATTTGGGTCCACAGGAGAAGAAGGGGCCACCTTTGGTCATTTCCCTCTATCTGGGGCACTGCTGTGTCACTCTGAAGGGGTTAGGTAACTTTCTATACCCAGCTCCACCCCAGTTTACATTCCAACCACCCACTTCCCCCAGGTTTGCAGCCTGTGGAGATTGAATTCCACAGTCGCTCTCTCATTAGCTCCTAATCCTGCCTCTTTCTCACCAGTCTTCTTTCTCACCCTAATCCCCCTAATGGGAGCAGCCCCAGTTGCTTCTTGGACACCAGAGGCTGGGCAGGAGGGCCTGGAGGAGAGGTAAGGTCCTTCCAACAGCCGTGGGGCTTCACGGAAACTCTAAGCACTTCTGATGACCACAAGTCTGCTGAACAGTTTGTTGTGCAAATAACCTCTCACTGTTAACAATGTCAACCAATAGAACTTCCTGTGACAATGGGCATGGTTGGTATGGCCTATCCTATTTAATGAATTGGTCACTAGCCGTGTGGGAAGTATGGTTGGTATAATAGAGGAACCGAAGTCTGGGTTTTTGTTGTTGTTCTAAGAGGGTCTCACAGTGTAGCCCAGGCTGGCCTCAAATCCAATAGCCTCCAGGTTCACCTCCCAAGTGCTGGGATGACAGGTGTGTGCCACCATTCCCAGCTTTTTTTAAAATTTTAATTAAAAAAAAATTTTATGTGAGCTGGGCATAGTGGCACACACCTTTAATCCCAGCACTTGGGAGGCAGAGGCAGGTGGATCTCTGTGAGTTCAAGGCCAGCCTGGGCTACATAGTGAGTTCCAGGACAGCTGGGGCTACAGGGAGACCTTGTCTCAAAAAGACAAAAAAAATTATTTTATGTGTATGAGTATATTGCCTGCTTGTAGGTAAGTGCACCCGTGTCGTACAATGCCTGCAGAGGACAGAAAAGGCTGTCAGATCCCCTGGAGCTGGAGTTATGGATGCTTGTTAGCTGCCATGTGGGTGCTAGGATTCAAACCCAGGTCTTCTGCAAGAACATCCAGTGTTCTTAACTGCTGAGCCATCTCTTCAGCCCCATACCCAGCTTTTAAAACTGTAACCCAGACTCATGTTGAATGCTAATTACCAGTGTGTGCCACTATGGCTGGCAGAACTGGAGTTTTAATTGAGTCTCTCTCTCTCTCTCTTTCTCTCTCTCTCTCCTTGAGATTTAACCTAGGGCCTAGGCAAGTGCTCTACCACTGAACTACATCCCCAGTCCTTTTTTTTTTTTTTGGTCTTTTTGAGACAGGGTCTCCCTGTAGCCCCAGCTGTCCTGGAACTCACTATGTAGACCAGGCTGGCCTTGAACTCACAGAGATCCACCTGCCTCTGCCTCCTCAGTACTGGGATTAAAGGCATGCACCACCACACCTGGCCCCTAGTCCTCTTTTTTTTAAAAAAAATATTATTTTTATTTTATGTGTATGCATGTATTGCCTGCATGTAGGGAAGTGCACCCGTGTGCAATGCCACAGAGGTCAAAAGAGGGCGTTGGATCCCCTGGAACTGGAGTTATGGACAGTTGTTAGCTACCCTGTGGGTGCTGGGATTCAAACCCGGGTCTTCAAACCTTTTATTTTGGGATAGGGTCTCACTAAGTTGTATAGGCTGGTCTGGAATTTACTTTGTAGCCCAGGTGGGCTTTGAACTCCAAATCCTCCTCCTCAAGCTTCCTGAGTAGCTGAGATTACAGATTTGCTCCACTAGGCTTGACATGTATTTATTTGAACTTTACTTTAAATGTTACCCTGTGGTTCGCAGCTAGGACGATCACATCCAGTGAAGTCATGCTGCATGCATCCCATCTCAAAAGCGTTCCATCTCAGGACTCCTATATTAAACCTCACTTACCCGTGGCTCAGGAACCATTTTGGAAGAGGTGGCAGAAAGATTGTAAGAGACAGGGTTGGTCCAGGAACATAAGGAAACAGAGACTTTTAGGCCACCAGAAACTTGCACATGTGAATTTGTGGCAATGGTGGTGTCGAGCACAAGATCCATGCCAACTTAATTAGACAAGGGCCCAGAGTGGTAAGAGGGAAGTGGGCCATGGGCCAACCCTAGCCTGAGAATTGTTGGAGACTGACTACTGCTGAATGAGGGAGAGAAGACCTTCCTTAAGATCTCTAGATAGGCTGAATAGACTCCAGTAGATGAACTTGCACCGAAGGACATCTGGGTAAAATGCTTGACTGGATGGGGCTTAACATCTATGGCACAATACATGAGGCCCAGTGAGGGGGAGCAAGGATGGGAGAGGGGGTCTTAATTTCATTAAGAACTGTTATACAGGGGCTGGAGAGATGGCTAAGTGGTTAAGAGCACTGGCTGTTCTTTCAGAAGACCTGGTTTCGATTCCAAGCACCCACATGGTGACTAACAACTGTCCCTAAGTCCAGTTCCAGGGGATTCAATGCCCTTTTCTGATTTCTGCGGGCATTGCATGACATGGGTGCACCTACATATATGCAGGCAATACACTCATACACATAAAATGAAAATAATAAATAAAATATTTTAAAAACTGTTGTATGAAGTGTACAAAAACTCAATAAAAATATTTTTTAAAGTGTTCTATCTCCATTAGATATAAGAGCCTCCTTAGGGGGTGCTAGGTACCATTGCTCAACGTACTGTACAGATGAGCAAACTGAGACCTGGCAGAGCAGTTAAATAGCTCATTCAGGGCTAAGCCTGTGCCATTTCCCATTTGGTTGTCACACTGATATACTGTCCTACAGGCTCAGCTCTAGGAGTTCACACTAGTAAGGGATGGGACTGAGCACAGAGGTCACCCCAATGTGAAGTGACATATGGCTGCTCATCTTATGGTGGCTAGGAAAGAGAGGGAAGGAAGGAGGGAGAAAGAGAATCCAGGGACAAGATAAATGCTTCAAAGGCATACCCCCAGGGACCCACTTCTCCAAGGCCTCACCTATAAGAATCCATTCAGCATGAACTCATCAATGGATTAACCCACTGATGAAGTTAACACCTTCATGATCCAATCATCTCAGTAGTGCCCTCAGCTGGAGACTAGTCCTTCCAACATTAGCCTTTTGGGGGTGGAGAACATTTCATACCGAAACTATTAAAGACAGTGAGATGCTCTTGGGGGTAGTGGCAGGATACTGTACCAAGCACCTTCTTGTGGAGAGTACTCATTTACCGGTTGTACTGGATAGCTTTAGTGTCAACTTAACACACCTGGGTTGAGGGAGCCTCAATTGGGGAATTGCCTCCATTGGACTGGCCTGTGGCTATGTCTGTGGGGCATTTTCTTGATTGTTGAGTGATGTGGGAGGGCCCAGCCCACTGTGGGTAGTGCCACCCCTGGGCAGGTGGGCCTGTGTTGGATAAGAGAGCAAGCTGAGCAGGGGCCAGGGGAGCAAGCCAGTAAGCAGCATTCCTCCATGGCTTGTGCTCCAGCTCCCGTCTCCAGGTTCCTGCCCTGAGTTCCTACTTTGGGCTTCCTGATGAACTATGACCTGGGAGTTATAAGCTGAATAAACCCTTTCCTCCCCAAGTTGGCATTGGTCAGAGTGTTTTGTCACAGCAATGGAGAAACAAACTAAGACACCGGTTTGTTGGTCATTTCCTCTGATAAGGTTTATATCCTTATCAAAGAAATGGGTATTCTGAGAGATCAAGAAACTTTTCTGATTCAGATATTGTACAGCCAGAATTGGAACCTGAGCCTGTCTAATTCTGGTACCTGCACTGGAACTGGAGCAAGCCTTCCCTTCCTTTGAAGGACTTAATAATCCTGGACCTAGAACATAATAAATATTCAGTAAAGAGCCTTAAGCACCCACAGGTTAGGAGGCTGGGTTCCCCGACTCTGGGATACAGGGTATTGTGGAGCTAACAAAATTAATATTCCCTTCTTTTGAAACAAAGGGCCCAGGGAAGGAGACCACCCTCTACACACACAACCTCCTCAAGTAAACACCTGGGGTTGTGTTTAACAACTCATTTGCCAAGCAGTCAGGGGACCAAGGTAACAACCACAATATATACAAACATGGTAGGGGTGAATTGACCAAGCTGCCTGCACTGCACCCAACAAACCTCCTTCCAGGTTACCAGGAAATATGAAAGGGATGCCCCCTGGAATCCAGTGTCCACACATTCCTGCCCACCTTCCCTAGGTAGATCATACCAGAATCAGCCTAGTGAGTATAGGTGTGTGGAGGGAATGGGAGGGGGAGTTGAGAGAGTGCAGAGGGCGTCATCATGGGTAAATATTACTCTGAAGGAGCAAGCATCAGAGAGCTCAGACCACAGAAAAGGAGGCAAAGAGGAGGGAGAAGGGAAGTAGGCTGCACCAGAGTCCCAGTGGCTCTGTCACACCCTTGGACAGTTCATTTGTCAGGCTTTATCCTGGAGCAGTTTTCCTTCCTTCCTTCCTTCCTTCCTTCCTTCCTTCCTTCCTTCCTTCCTTCCTTCCTTCCTTCCTTCCCTCCTTCCTTCCTTCTTTCCTTTCTTTGGTCTTTTTGAGACAGGGTCTCTCTGTAGCCCCAGCTGACCTGAAACTCACTATGTAGACCAGACCAGGCTGGCCATGAACTTACAAAGATCCGCCTCTGCTGGGATACACCCGGTCTACAATAACAAATTTTCTAGCGCCAATAAGACGTTGCAGAACTAGACTGATAATTAAGCAAGCCACGGTTTGACCAAGAGTGCTTAACTATTCATACTTTTTTTCCCCCTACAGGGTCTCTTGTAGCCCACACTTTCTGGAACTGGTTATATAGCAAAAAATGACCTTCAACTCCTGACCCTCCTGCCCAAAACTTCTGAGTGCGGGAACTATGGGTACTTACTACATTCAGATAATATGCATACTACTCGCCACACCTCCAGTTCTGTCCTTCCCTTCTTCCCTTGTACAGCCTCGACGCTCTAGTTTGCTTCTAGAAGATGCAGGGCTCTGGATCTAGTCACCCTGCTTCCCAATGTTATCACACTGAATAATGAATTCCTGTTTCACCATCACTCTTCCCATTTTATTTGTGTGTGTGTGTGTGTATGTGTATGTACATATGTGTATAGGTGTGTTATTCACCTGTGTGCATGAGACAAGAGGTCCATATCAGGTGTCTTCCTCTATTGCTCTCCACCTTATTTTTTGAGGTAGGATCTCTCACAGAATCTGGAGCTCATTGATTCAGCAAGACTGGCTGGCCACTGAGCTCCCAGGATCCACTATCTCCATGCCCCAATGCTGGGGTGACAGCTGAGTGCTGCCATCCCTGGCTTTTTATGTGAATGCTAGGTTTTCAAATTCATGCTTGCATAAGAAGCTCTATACCTACTGAACGATCTTCTTAACCCCTCCATTTGATTTTAGGGGCAAGTGGCCAAACCTGGTCTGTTGGGACTCAAGAGTCAGACCCCCCAATCTAGGACTCTAGTAACATATACTTTGTATCATTCCTCTCCTCACCAAAAAACTCTAGACCCATCAGCATTCTCCATTCCCTGCTCCCACTTCAACTCCTGACAACTAATGTCCTATCTCTGTAGATTTTCCTGTATTGTATTGGGTATTTCACATGAATGGAATAAAAATGTATCTAGCCTTCAGTGACTGATTCCTTTCATTCAGCATGATGTCTCCAAGGCTCTCCCGGTTCATTATCGCATGAATCTGTGCAGTCAGGTGCTATATGACAACATTTACATTAATGGCCTATGGTCCCAGAAAGGTCAGAGGAGCTGAAACTGACAGAGGCCTGGCATTTTCGCCATGCCTTTATAGACTCAGGTCTGCTTCAGCATACACATACTCATCCTTATGTTACAATTGCTCGTAGTGTTGGTGCAGTGACATACTGTACAGGTTAAGCCTGGGTACAATGGGCTGTGCCATTTGTTGGCTATGCCATCTACATCTGTATAAGCGTGCTCTGTGATATTCACACAACTACAAAGGCTGCACCCCTCAGCATGCACCCCTGAGAGAGTGAAGCAATGCAGCTCTGCTTCATTACTTCCTGTGACTGAATGACGCCTCATTGTGTGAATTGTTGCATTTACCTGTGCATCCGTGGCAAAACTTTGTGTTGTTTCCTCTTTTGGTCTTTATGAAAAATACTTTAGGAACATGTATAAGTTTTTGTAGAAACATATGTTTTCTTGTCCAATGGGTGTGCCCCTAAGAATGGACTTATTAGGTTGAATGATAACTCTGTGTTTAGCCTTTCTGAGGAACTGCCAAACTGTTTTGCAAGGTGAACACAATGTTTTACATTCCCTAATGGATGGGGGGGTCCATTTTTTTCACATCCTCACCAATATTTGGTATTTTCTATTTTTAGATAAATTATCCTAGCCATCCTAGTGGTTCTTAAGTGATATCTCATGGCCTTGAATGGCATTTTTCTAACCACTAATCATGTGCTTATTGGTCATGTCTATATTGTCTGTGGAGAAAGACTGACTCAATTTTCAAAAATAGGGTAGGGCTGCAGTGTAGCTGATGGTGGAGCGCTTCTCTAGCATATGCTAGACCCCCGAGTTCCATCCCTACCACTGAAAACAAAACAAAACTAAGCTAAAAGTAGACTTGCTTCCGTCTCTTTCTTTTGGTTGCTAGCCAGAACCTACATATACTTCTCTTGGTGCTCTGGGCTGCCTTGATCTCCTTTTGTCCATCATGTGACTGACCTCCACACTGTCTTAACTCAATAGCATGGCTTTTTTTCTCCTCTTCTGTATCTCCTTCCTCTGGGAAACTACTGATATTTACAGCTTGCCTGTCTTGGGTTTTTTCTTTTTTTTTTTTATACATATTTTTTTATTTTTTTAGAAGAAGCATTTCATTACAGCTTTAACATACTCAATAACAAGTTCCAGAGCAAAGATACATCTCTTTCAAAGGTGGCTATAAAATTTTTAGGTTCACAGTTGAATTAATACAGTTATACAATATTGAACTCAGTATAAACCCTGTAAGACATAAAATTGAATGAGGTTTTTTTTATTTTTTATTTTTTATTTTTTTGTCTTTTTGAGACAGGGTCTCTCTATAGCCCCAGCTGTCCTGGAACTTACTATGTAGACCAGGCTGGCCTTGAACTCACAGAGATCTGCTTACCTCTGCTTCCCGAGTGCTGGGATTAAAGGCGTGCGCCACCACACCCGGCAAAATTGAATGAGTTTTTAACCTTTAAAAAAGATTTCCATTTCATTTTAAAATATACTGTTTCTTACAGAAATACTCAATGTTTTTACTAATAACACTTAGATGTTGGTGCATGTGTCTCTAATCTGTACGTACCTGATTACTACTAGTCATGGTCAGTTGCACTCAGATCCTTGGCACCTGTGTATGAATATAAAATCATCGGGTAGATTTCAATGGTAATATTTATCACCTCTACCACTTCACATGATGTACATTTTTATGCTTCCTCCTCAATTATAACTCATTTTTAAAATTTGTTGTTTTTTTGTGTGTACATCACACAGAACATCCCAAACAATCTTATTCATCTATATACCCACTTCCCAGATGGCACCCTCCCATAGCCTCCCCCCACAACTAGAGCCCTTATACTCTGTCTTCCCTGCTACTGTCTGCTAGTGTCGGCACCCCCAGCTGTTCCCCACTACTTGTCCATGCAGTGAATCTAGTCAGCCTATCTAGAGGTCTTTGTTTTACGAAGGTCAGCTGTTCCTCATCTAGCAGCAATCAGTTGTCAATATTCCTTTAGATAAGATTGGGGTCTGCTGTTCAGTTTCCTAGTTTTATGCTGGGTTACTATCTGGGAGTCTCTTGGACCACCCTGGCCAACAACTCAAAAGAAGGTATCTCTTATCTGGCATTGTTTCTTCTTATGTAGCCTTTTGCTAAACATACGGAGTCTAAAAAAATTATACTGGTCCCTTTAATCTTTGGTAATACTTTCCTTTTTGGGTGTTTAAGGCCATACAGTTGGCCCAGATAAACCAATTTATTTTTACTCTTAAGGTCATTTGAGGATCTGTTCCTCAGGGGTCACATGGGCTTGGGAGGAGCCCCTGGCTCCTTTCTTTTACCAGTTCCATCTGTGTGAAGATAAGTCAGAGGTCCTACTTGACCATGGCCGGCTTCGCTTGGAAGCATGGAGGAAATGTTTCCTCTGTGTTGACCCTCCTCTTGTAGACTGGACACTGGTTCAAGTCCATCTTGTGGGGTCTCCACAGCCTCCTTGATCAAGAGGATAGGAGACTCACCACAATTACAGGACATTTTGAGAGATGCTCATAGTCCCCTGGAACTAGTCGACCTAGAAGGGCAAGGAGCAAAAACTGTCCTTTATGTCCCTCTGACCAAATTAGTATAGGCCTCAAAGTATGTCTGTTAAACATCCAAGAAGGTTAGTTCCACCAGTCTGGTACTTTAATTACCATGTGCCATGTAGATAAAGCTTGGGCAAAGACCAGCTGTTCTTAGATAAACCTTGCCTAGACATATATGTCTTGATCTGGTATGTATAATTTGTCAGTAGGTTGTTGGACTAATATGGTTCCCTCTGGTTTTTAAAACTAGCTAGGCATTATTTATCTCTCACATTGTCTAACCCCTCCATCATGGTTTTCCCCCTTAAGGTGCCCCCATTTTCCCCCTTTCT
>NW_008344750.1:2024153-2024613 GCF_000622305.1 Nannospalax galili | reverse complement strand
TCTTTCCCTTTATCCCCTAGGCTCCTTATATAACCTTCCCTACCCCCTCCCTTAAACTAACCCAGTTTTTATCCATATCTCCCTTATTAAGGCCTGTTTCCTACTGTTCTTCTCTTTCAGATTCCTTCTTTTCCTTTACCTCCCTGGATCCTTTTCATTATCCTGGTTCTTGTAGTTATGACTGGATACACAATTACTTATCAAGATTTGGTGCTAGGATCCACATATGAGGGAGAACATACGTCATTTGTTTTCTGAGTCTGTGTTACTTTACTTAGTATTACAGTTTCTAGTTCCATCCATTTACCTGCAAATTTCATGATTTCATGTTTCTTTACTGCTGAGTAAAACTCCATCGTATAAATGAATCACATTTTCATTATCCACTCATCAATTGAGGGACACTTAGGTTGCTTCCATCCCTTAGCTATTGTTAAAAGAGCAGCAACATTCAATTTTA
>NW_008344750.1:2023379-2023964 GCF_000622305.1 Nannospalax galili | reverse complement strand
CATTTGTTCTCTTTATCTTAGCCAGTCTGACTGGGGTAACATGAAATCTTAAAGTGGTTTTAATTTGCATTTCCCCAATTACTAGTGATGTTGAACATCTTTTAAGATGCTTCTTAGCCCTCTTTATTTCTTCTTTTGAGAACTCTCTGTTCAGCTCCTTAGTCCATCTTTTAATTGTGTTAATTCCTTTCTTGATCCTTTGTTTTTTGAGTTCGATTTGTATTCTGGATGTTAAACCTCTGTCAGATGTGTTTCCCATTCTGTGGGTTTTCTCTTCACATCTCTGGTTGCCTCCTTTGATGTACAGAAGGATTTTAGTTTAATGAGGTTCCATTTGTTGATTCTTGACCTTGTTTTCTGAGCAATTGATGTCCGGTTTAGAAAATCCTTTCCTACACCTATATCTTGTAGGTTTTTCCCAATGTTTTCTTCTAACAGTTTCAGAGTTTCAGGCTTTACATTGAGGTCTTTGATCCACTTGAAATTGACTTTTGTGCAGGGTGAAAGACAGGGCTTTAGTTTCATTCTTCTACAGGTGGAGATCCAGTTTTGCCAGCACCATTTGCTGAACATGCTGTCTTTCCT
>NW_008344750.1:2021249-2021559 GCF_000622305.1 Nannospalax galili | reverse complement strand
TTGATTTTAAGCTTTATTGCATTGTGGTCTGATAGAATGCATGGAATTATTTCAATCTTTTTGTATTTGTTGAGGTTTGTTTTGTGCCCCAGTATATAGTCAATTTTGGAGAAGGTTCCATGGGGCACTGAATAAAAAGTACATCCTTGGTGCTTCAGTAGTAGTTGTCAGTAGATGCCTGTTAGGTTCATTTGATATATAGTATTGTTTAATTCAGATGTCTCTGTTAACTCACTGCCCTGTTGACCTATTTAATGGAGACCATGGGGTACTGAAGTCCACTACTATTAATGAGTTGAAATAGTTCCAC
>NW_008344750.1:2020087-2021123 GCF_000622305.1 Nannospalax galili | reverse complement strand
TCTTCTGATTAGTTTTAGTTTAAAGTCTATTTTGTCAGATGTTAGAATTGTAATGCCTGCTTTTTTCCTAGTACCATTGGTATATTTTCTTCCATTCTTTCACCTTAAGGTAGTGCCTGTCCTTGAAAGTGAGATGAGTTTCTTGCAGACAACAAAAAGATGGGTTTTGTTTCTTAATCCATTCACCTTAGTCTGTGTCTTTTGACGGGAGCGTTCAGTCCGTTGATATTTAAAGTATTAACGAAAGATGTGTATTGAATCCTGTCATTTTTATTTCTGTTCACATTCTTGATATAGATGTGCTTTTCCCCAGTTACACCTTCATTGAATTTCTTTCTGCAACCACTTGGGTGTAGTCATTCCCTTCTTCAGCTCTTTGTATTGCTTTAAGAACTCTCTGAAGGGCTGGTTTTGTGGACGTGAAGTCTTTCAGCCTATTTATGTCATGGAAGATTTTCCTTTCCCCTTCGAGTATAATAGACATTTTGTCTGGGTATAGTAATCTGAGTTGGCATCTGTGTCTGTGGTCATTTAAAACTGGAAATACTTTGGCCCAGGCTTTTCTGGCTTTCATAGTTTGCATTGATAAGTCAGCTGTAATCCTGATGGGTTTTCCTTTGTATGTGACTTGTTTTTCTTTTGTAGCAGCTTTCAGTATTGTCTCTTTGTTCTGTAACATTTAGTGTTTTTACTACAATGTGCTATGAACAGTTTCTTTTCTGGTCCTGTCTACTTGGTGTTCTATATGCTTCTTGTAATTGTATGGGCATGTGTTTCTTTAATATTGGGAAAATGTCTTCTATAGTCCTGTTGAAGATCTGTTTTATACCATTATCATGAGATTCATCTCCTTCCTGTATGCCTATGCATTGTAAGTTTGGGTTTTTATGGTGTCACACAATTCCTGCATATTCCATTCTTGTGTTTTCTTAAATTTTTCGTAACCTTTACTTGAGTGGTCTAGTTCATCCACTTTATCTTTCAGTCTTGATACTCTGTTTTCCATTTCATTCATCCTATTGGTGAGGCTTTCTCC
>NW_008344750.1:1985478-2019894 GCF_000622305.1 Nannospalax galili | reverse complement strand
CCTATCTTCCTTCAGTTCTTTGATTTCTTTGTGTGTTCTCTAAATTCACTGTATTCTTTTATCATGCTTATAATTGTTCTTTTGAGATCCATGTCCTGCGTTATCTCTAGGGGGTTCTCATTGTACTCCTCTATGGGACTATTGGTATTTAGTGGGGATATGTTATTTTTGTTTTTCACATTATTTTTTTCTCTGTGACTTTGATATGTGAATTTCTTTTGTAGTTTCTGATTCTTGTGTGAGACTCAAGCCTTCAAGTTTAGGTCTGCGGCTTTTTGTAAACTCTATGTGACTTTGTGGTTTACTTGTTGGGCATGAAAAGCTGGTTGGTCTAAGCTTTCAGTTCTCTTTTGATTTTATATTGGAGTGGCCAAATTGCTTTTGTCTTCAGGAGTTCCCACAGAGGCCCAAGTCAGATGAGGATCAAATGCTCTCAAGCTTTCTCCTGGGGTCTGGATCCTTCCAGGAAAGATGTTGTCTTCAGCAATTTGGGGGTTGGACTGTCTGGGAGCAACGCCCAGGAAAATGCTTGTCTAGGGCAGCTGGTGGGTGTGCCACCCAGGGAAGCAGAGGGAGGTGAGGGCAGGAGAAGGCCCAGAGGGCTCCTGGGGACCTTGAGAAGGAACTGGGTTGGTCTGGATGCAAAGGATCAGGAAGCAGTGGTGGCTCAGAGCCTAGTGGTCAGGCCCAGTGTCTGGGGTGCCAAGACAAGAATGTGTGTGGGGTGGGGGTGTGTGGAAGGGTGGATGAGGCTGGGGGAGTCAAGGCGTGGGCCGTTGGACTTACCCAGGAGAGAAGCTGGTGGGTTGTGCAGCCCAGGGAAGCAGAGGGAGGTGAGGGTGGGACCAGGCCCAGAGGGCTCCTGGGGACCCGGAGAGGGCACTGGGTTGATATGAATGCAAAGGACCAGGAAGCAGTGGTGGTTCTTGACTGAGAGGGCAGTCCTGGTGTCTGGGGTGCCAAGACAAGAATTGGGCCAGTACCCAGGTTAGGAGGAGAGATGGGGCAGGGGAGGTGGAAGGGTGAATGAGGCTGGGGGAGTCAAGGCACAGTGGTCACCGCTGGACTTACCCAGAACAGAGACTGGTGGGTTGTGCAGCCCAGGGAAGCAGTGAGCTTTTTCTTTTAAATCTGTTTTCTTTTCAAAAATATTTTATTTTAAATTGTGTGTGTGTGTGTGTGTGTGTGTCTGTGTCTGTGTCTGTGTGTGTCTGTATCTGTGGGCACATGCATGTGCATGCAGTTGCCTGTAGAGGCCAGAAGGTCATAGCCACTAGAGCTGGAGTTACAGGCAGTTGTGAGCCACTCAACATGGGTTCTGGCAACTGAGCTAGGGTCTTCTGCAATGCAGTATGTGTTATCAGCTGAGCAATCTTTCCAGTCTCTTTTAGACTTTTTTTTTGTCTTTTTGAGACAGGGTCTCCTTGTAGCTGTCCTGGAACTCACTATGTAGACCAGGCTGGCCTCAAACTCACAAAGATTCACTTGCCTTTGCTTCCCAAGTGCTAAGATTAAAGGTGTGTGCCACCATGCCCAGCCTCTTTTAAATATTTTATTTATTATTTTTATTTTATGTGTATGAGTGTTATGCCTGCATGTAGGTAAGTGCACCTGTGTCATACAATGCCCATGGAGGACAGAAGAGGCTGTCGGATCCCCTGGAACTGGAGTTACTGACAGTTGTTAGCTGCCATGTGGGTGCTGGGATTTGAACCCAGGTCTTCTGCAAGAACAGTCAGTGTTCTTAACCACTGGGCCATCTCTCCAGCCCCTCCAGACTCTTTTAGTAAAATTGCCTTTGAGCTTCATTTTAGGGAAAAAAAAGAAAAAAAATCTTTACTCATTTTAATTAGTTAATGAATTAATTAAATCATTACTTAATTTTTTAGAAAGGGTGTCATGTAACCCAGGCTGACCTTAAACTTGTTATGGAGCTGCAGATGACCTTGAACCCTCCAAATACTGGGATTATAGGTATATGTCACCATACTCAGCTTGATACGCAGGCTTTATATTTATTTTCTTAATTGTGGTTAAAAACATACAGAAGGGACTGGGGAGATGGCTCAGTGGTTAAGAGCAGTGGCTGCTCTTCCAGAGGACCTGGATTCAATTCCCAGGACCCACATGGCAGCTAACAACTGTCCATAACTCCTGTTTCATAGGATATCACATCCTCTTCTGGGCTCTGTGGGCATTGTATGACATGGGTGTACTTACATTCATGCAGGAAAAATACTCATGCACATTAAAAAAAACACACTTAACATAAACTTTACCACTACAGTCATTTTTATGTAGAGTTCAATGGCAATATGTACATTTCAATTGTGCAGCTATTACAGCTAACTGAAACTCTCTGCTCATTAAACAATCCCCTTACCTCCATCAGCACTGAGCAATCACCATGAATTTGACTGCTGCAATTCATTTAATTACTCTAGATATATAAGTGCCTTTGTGTCTGGCTCATTTTATTTAGTTTAATGTCTTTAAAGGTTCTTCCATGTTGTAGCATTGCCATGATTTCATTTATGTGTGTGCACATGCACACGTGTGTGCTTGTGTGTGTGCACATACATGTGTATTGTTCCTTAGGTGCCATCCACCTTGTTTTATTGAGACAGAGTCTCTCACTGGCCTGGAGCTCACTGATTAGGCTATGCTGGCTAACCAGCCTGCTCCAGGGATTCCCTTGTCTCTGCCTCCCCAGCACTGGGGTCACAAGCCTGCTCCAACTTGATTGGATATTTTATGTGTGTCCTGGGGATCAAACTCAGGTTTTCAGGCTTGCAAGGTTCTCAGACTTTGCCAACTGAACTGTCTCTGCAGCTGAGGATTTACGGCTGACTAATATCCCATAGTCGCATATCCATTCTTCTATCGGGGGCAGTTAGCTTGTTTCCCAGATCACACTGCTGCAAACACTGCAGTATGAAGACTTGCTCCGAGTTCTGCTTGCAGTTCTCTTGGGTATGTACATGCTTGGCAGTGGAATTGCCGAATCACAATTTGATGGTTTGTTGTCTCTGTTTGAGGTATCATTATACTACCTTCCACAGAGGCTATACCATTTAAAATTCTACCAGCAATGCACAGGGTTCTAGTTCTTCTACATCCTTACAAACATTGCTCATTTCTGCTTTTTAACAGTAGCCACTCTCACAGACGTGCTGCAGCATCTCATTACTGTGTTGACTTGCATTTCCTTAATGATAGTGATGTTAGGCATCTTTGTGTCTATTAGCCATTTGTGTATCTTTCTTGGAGAAATATATATTAAAGTCCTTTAATTTAACAGATATTTTTGTTGTTGTTTCAGTTGTAGAAGTTTTAAAAAATATAGATTTTAGAAGGGACTGGAGAGATGGCTCAATGGTTAAGAGCACTTGTTGCTCTTGCGGGGGACCTGAATTCAGTTCCCAGCGACCACATCAGGTGGCTCCACAGACTCCACAGTCCTGTAACTCCTACCTGTAACTCCACATACTCCACAGTCCTGCACATACCCTCCACATATATACATAATTTATAATAAAAATGAATCTTAAAAATACGTGTTCTAAAGCCAGTCATGGTGGTGCATGCCTTTAATCCTAGCACTCAGGAAGCAGAGGCAGGTGGATCTCTGTGAGTTCAAGGCCAGCCTGCTCTACATAGTGAGCTCCAGGTCAGCCAGGGCTACATAGTGAAACCTTGTCTCAAAAAACAGCAGAAAAGTGTTCTGGATTATTAATTGTTTATTAGCTACATGTGTTTCTAGTATTTTATCCAAATCTCTGGCTACCTTTTCATTCTCTTGATAATTCCTTTAAAGTATAAAAGCTTTTTTAAATTTTCATGAAGTCCAAGTATGTTAGTTTCTTTTCTCACCACTATGACAGAATAGTTGACAAAACAACTTAAAAGAAGAAAAGCTTTATTTGGCTTACAGAGCAGAGCTTTCAGTTCACGGGAGTGGGAAGGTGTGGAGGGACCTAACAGCTCACATCATGGCATCCAGAAAGCAGAGGAGAATGCCTGCCCTAGTGGGCTTTCTTTGTGTGTGTGTGTGTGTGTGTGTGTGTGTGTGTGTGTTCTTGTGTGTACAGGTGTGTGTGTACATGTGCATATGTGTGGAGGTCAGATGTCAACTCAGGAGTTGTTCCTCAAGAGCATCATCCACTTTTTTCTTCTTTAGATAAAGTCTCTCACTGACCTAGAGCTTCCTGATTGGGTTAGGTGGCTGTCCGGTCAGTTCCAGGGATCTGCTTGGTTCCATCTCCTTGGTGCATTGCCCCCATGTGCAACTTTTTAACGTGGGTTCTAGGGAGCAAACTCAGGTCCTCATACTTGCTCAGCAAGCACTTTACTGACTGAGCTATTCTCCTAGACAAGGCTTTCTATTTTTAATCCTTTTATTATATCCAGGCCCCCAGCCTATGAGACAGTGCCAAATTCAACATGAGTCTTCTTCCTTTAGCCAGTTGTCTCTAGAAACACCTGCACAGACACACCCAGAGATCTATATGCTTTGTGAATCTCCTAGGTGCTTCCCAATCCAGTCAAGACTGTCCGTCATACCAAGTCACCTGTTCTTCCTCTTTTGTTGCCTTACTTTGGATGTCATGGCCAACAAATTATTGCCAGATACAGTGCCATCAAGTTTCCCCATTCTGTGTTTTCTTCTAAGACTTGTATAATTTTCACTAAGATCTTTCGTCCATTTGAAGGTAATTGTGTATGGTATAAGGTAAGGATCCAAATTCATTCTTTTGTACATGGATATGAAATTTCCCAGCACTCTCTGTCATTTCCAGGAACCATATTGAATGGTCTTGGAAGCGCTATCAGAAATCACTTGACTACATATGTGAGTGCCTATGTGTGGGCTCTCTGCTCCACTGGTGTTCATGTCTGTTTTCATACATTCCAAATGATTTTGATTATTGTACTTGGTAGCAACTTTGAATCTAGCAGTATGAGGCTTCCAACTCTGAAGTCTTTTTAAATGTGTTTGAGGTATTGCCTGTGTGTATATAAGTGTACCATGTACATGCAATGTCAGTAGAGGCCAGAAGAGGGTGTCGGGTCCCCTGGAACTACAGTTATAGACAGTTGTTAGCCACCTTGTGGGTGCTGGGAACTGAACCCAGGTCCTCTGTAAGAGCAGTCAGTGCTCTTAACCCCTGAGCCATCTTTTTAGCCCCAAGACCTCCAACTTTGTTCTTCTTTATAATTGTTTAGGCTATTTGGGATCCTTTGGGATTTCATATGAATTTCTGCAAGAAAATATCTGCAAAATGTTATTGTGAATTTCATAGGACTTTCATAAAATCTGAAAATTTCTTTGGGAAATATTGACATCCTAACAATATGAAGTCTCCCAATCCATGAACATAGGATGGCTTTTCCCTTTCCTTTCCTTTCCTTTCCCTTGCTCTCTCCTTTAATATTTTATTTATTATTTTTATTATTTTATTTTATTTTATTTTTGGTCTTTTTGAGACAGGGTCTCCCTGTAGCCCCAGCTGGCCTGGATTCACTATGGGAGACCAGGCTGGCCTTGAACTCACAGAGATCCGCCTACCTCTGCCTCCCGAGTGCTGGGATTAAAGGCATGCACCACCGCACCTGGCTTATTATTTTTATTTTATGTATATGAGTGTATTGCCTGCATGTGTATAAACGCACCCATGTTGTGAAATGCCTGTGAAGGTCAGAATACGGTGTTGGATCCCCTCGAATTGGAGTTAGAGATGGTTGTTAGCTGCCATGTGGGTGTTGGGAATCAAAACCAGGTCCTCTGTAAGAGCAGCCAATGCTCTTAACTGCTGAGCAATCTCTCCAGCTCCTCTCTTTCTTTTATACAGGGTTCCATATAGCCTATAACCCAACATTAGCCTTGAACTTGCAATCATGCTGCCTCTACCTCCCAAGTGCTAGGATTACTAGCATACACCACTGTTCCTGGCTTGAAGTGTGTGTGTGTGTGTGTGTGTGTGTGTGTGTGTGTGTGTGTGTGTTTGTGTGTGTGTGTGTGTGTGTGCATATATACAGGGTCTCACTATGTAGCTCTGGTTGGCCTGGCACGCTGTATGTAGACCAGGCTGGTCTCAAACTCAGAGAGACACATCTGCCTCTGCTGGGACTAAAGGCATGTGCTACCACACCTGGTTGAAATTATTTTCTTAATTTCATTTTCAGGTTGTTCATTGTTGTGCAGAAACACAGTTGCTGTATATCAACCCTGTATTCTGCAACATTGCTTGTCATCTCTAGTAGTTTTTTGGTCATTTGTCTATTTACTTCTCCTTGTATAGTCAGAAAATAAACAAGTGTGATATTGACAATGATGTTGATGACACTATTGTGGATGCTGTACAGGGAGGTACCAACAGCCACCGAGAAAGGTAAGACTCCCTGGAGGACACTGCCAAAGACCTCTAAATGGGCAACACAGTTCCTGGTCTTCTCTTCCTCTCTGGCTGCTCTTCCTGGGAATGGGTTGTTAGGATAGTGAGAGCACTGAGAGAACAGAAAAGAGAGCTACAAAGTGCGAGTTTCTAACTTACATCCTGTCTAGGTGGGAGCTGGCAGATCCCATCCCATGATGCCTTGGGCAGGGAGGATCCTAAGTTCTTTACACCAAACTGTTTTCTGCTTTCACTGGCATCCTTGGGGATCTGGGAGACTCCAAGACTCCTGGGGCAGGGGTCAGGCTGCAAGTAACCATAGAAAACACAAGGAGGTGCAGTTCATTTCCCAACGCTAAGCAAATGGTTTGGAAATGAATGGTGCTAAGACTGAAGTGGATGGGACTTATCTCCACTGGACTGTGATCTTGAGTCTCAGCTTTCTCACCTGAAAATTGGGACTGATGACTTCTTATAGGCTACTGAGACAGCTAGTTCAGAAGAAGTGTGGAAGGTCCTAACTCAGCACTGGCATGTGCTGAGCCATCAACAGTGCCAGCCTTCACTGTTATCACTGGGACAATCACTTGGCCTGCCATCAGTGCAGGACTAGCCCGTTCTTTCTGGTTCTTTCTTGCCTGGTCTGTGGCTGCCCTGCTCAATCCTGTCTTTGGGTCCTCCTGCAGTGCTAAGTCATGCTGCCAGACTCTGCCATTTGGCAGTGTTCTTTGTATGACCTTCACCGCCACATCCTAGTTTGTCTACTCTGACCTCTAAGGTTGGGCCAGCCAGAAAGCCTGCTACAGTCTGAATTGTTGGGGACCCCTGCTGTTTAGGGTAGCAGTCTCCCCATGTCCGGATAGCCACAAGCTGGCTAGGCGCAAATGGGGAGACTCCCCTTCTCAGCGGGGCGCCTTCTGCTCTCCTCCCTGACTTACTTTTGAAATGCCCGTCACAAGATACATGCCCTCCGGCACAGGAGCTACCAGGTTTTAATCAGGCGTTGTCTGATAGCCTGATAGAAGCCCACCGCCCTATGTAAATGAAGCATTCCAGGAGCACCTATCAGCTAAGGCTTTTTCTACTGTCTCCACACTATAAATAATCCTAGTTTTACCCCAATAGACCTGGAGCTGAATCACTGAGAACACTAAATCCTGTGATCCAGTCTCCCCGGGGGAGGCTATCCTTCCGTCATCGACTCACGAAGACCCTGCTTTCGCCGTTTCTCGCACCTCTCCTCGTGACCTGGTGGCCAACAGGTCTCGAACTTAGAGAGAGAGTGCATGGTGGAAATTGAAACGGAACCCAACCGGCAGCTGACAGCGGTCCTAGAGCTGCCAGCTCCGGTAGCAGAGACCCACGGCAACCCGGTGCGCAAAACCCCAGCGGCGGAGAGCCAGGGGCCTGAACAGCAGACGCGGCCCGCGGGACCTGCTGCACTCCAGCGACGTGTGGGAGACCGGTGCCACACCCAGCAGCTGGCGCCCCGAGATCCCCACACGCCCATATGAATGAATGTCTTCCAAAGTCCCATGTGTTAAACTCAGTCCCCAGGGTGTCATACAGGGAGGTGGTGAAACTGGAGGTGTGGCCTAGAGGGGATGTCCTTAGGTCACTGGGAATGTGACTTTGAAGAGAACTGTGGGACCTCAATCATTCTCTTCCTCTTCTACTTCCTTGCTTGTGACATGAGTGATGTTGCTCTGTCGCATGCTTTTATGATGTGCTGCCTATGCCAGGCATCCAAAAAGCAACAGGACTACCTGATTTTAGACTGGAACTTCCAGAACTATGAACCAAGGCAAACCTTTTCTCTTCATAAGCCAATTGTCTCAAGTACTTTGCTATGGCAAAGAAAAACTAACAGAGGCCCATGGTTATGGAGTCAGATATCTCTAGTTGTAGTTCTAGTATTGCCACTGAACCAGCCACTGTCTCTGAGGGCATGTAAAATGTGAAAGAGCTACTAGGTAAGGCAAGCCGTCAACAAATGATAACTATTATGTCTGGGCAAACATTATGGGAAGCATAGTCTGTACTAGCTGCTGGGATGAGTAGGGGAAACAGTGGAGGAAGATGATAGTTCTATCTTGTGGTGACCACTGGTTCTATTGCACTGCTGGTATGAAGAAGAGACCCTAACTGTGCTGGGGCTGGGTGGAGGTGGGACTCCAGGGGCCTGGACGCTTCACAGGACAATTTTGGGGGTGAGGGATTTCCAGATTGAGGGCATAGCACAAGCAAAGGTGGGCAGGCAGGCAGGAGGATCAGGAATTAGTAGATTCAGGTTGTCAGGTAAACTGGAACAGAAGGGCTGTGGCAGGTCCTGGAGGGCCATGCAAGACACCCAGCTTCCCCAGGAAGAGATGCGATCAGTTTTTCATTTCAGGAAGATTTTATGGCTTCCTTCTATAGTCTGGGTGGGAGGGCAGTAATAGACTTCTAATAACCTAAACTGGAGGTAGAGGAGGCCCTGGTAGGTCAGGGACCACGGGGAGGAAGACACAGTCCAGTTAGCAAGCAACAGAGCCAGGATCTGAACTGAGAGATCACCTCTTTCTGCCACTCTGGGCAGTCTCGAATAGCCTGGGCCTGGTGAGCTTGGCCTGCTGGACTTTAACCTGAGGGATAAAATGGTCCTTCAGTGAGGCAAATGGACCCCATTTGTGTCACCGGCGGGCAGAAGTATGGCTGACCCAACACTGTCCCCTGGTGGATGAAAGTAGAAGTTACATGGTCACAGGAGCACCTCTGCGCTCCCAGCTAGCCTGGTTGCTTTTTCTATGAAGCTACCAAGCCTATTCTCTCCCCATTTCCACGGGACAGATGGACTTAAGTTGGTGTGTTTTTTTTTCAGTACTAAAATTTGAACTTAGGGCCTGGCACATGTTAAGCAAGTGTTCTACAGAACTGTTTCTCCTGCCTAATTAATTCCTCAAGTTGATATCTTGCCTTCTCCTCTTTCTGTTGTGTGACAAGTCACTTCCTATCCCAAGCCTCACTCTTTTCATCTTTAAACTGGGTATGCTGTTTCCTGTTGCAGACTTGGCTGGGCACACAGTAAATTCTGAAGTTGGCATTGTTGTATTCTACCGAGAAACACCAACGTTTGACTCTGGCCATTCCTCAGTCCCTGGAACCCCACATTTCCCTCTCTCCCACTGTGTGGCCTCCACACAACCCTTCTTGGTAGGGGTCCACATGCTCACGTAAGCCTTTTCCTCCCAAGAGGAAATGAGGGTACTGCAGGCAGCTGATCTGGGTACCTGCCCCAGTCTGCCATCAGAGACAGTGGCTTTGATCAAGTCCCTCTGCTTGCTATGTCTAAGTGCCCTGGCCTGTAAAATGGGGCTGTCATCTCTGCCTGCTTCAGAATGCTACATAAGGAGTTGGGCAGACTATGGAACTCTGCTGAAGACATCAGTAACTCCCACAGTAACTCCCTTCCAGTATCAGGTCCTTGGTGGGGCGGTGGCAGGTAGTGGGGAGAGATATTTCCCAATTGCCATAAAAGACCTCTATACATGCCCTGCCTCCCCGCAAGACTGTGGGGTCTTTTACAGGGAGATGGGCTGGAGAGAGTAGGTCCTGTCTCCATTCCATGGATAGAAGAGGCCTCGGGTTTTCCAGTGCTGTGTTTGGAGCAAGAGTTTGAACTATGACCTCCTATCAAAAATTTGTCATTTCCCTCCTGACATACCAATACTGTTACAAACTGCTTCGTAACTTCCATTACAGCTGATTTATTAACATCTAGTAATATATAATGTATGCACAGTTATTCATGGGGAATAGCACACATTGTTGACAGCAGTGCCACGCGAGCCCAGGCAAGTGCTCTGGCCCCAAACTCCCCACTCCTTGCTCTAAAGGCTCATCTCCTTCTAGTCCTCCCCAATCCTTATGTGGTCACTTCCTTGAGTCAAAGCTTATTTGATCCCTTTCTCCATGAAGCTTCTTTGCTGGATATACCCCAAGAATTTGGCTCTTGCCCTCATAAGACACACAGTGACAACACACACATACATTTGATTACTGATCTTCATGTCATTTCTACCTCCTTCAGTGTGGGCAAGCTTCCTGTTAGCAGAGTTGGATCAGCCCAAGGTCCTACTGTCCCCAGAGCTGGGCAGATGCTCAATAAATGTTAAAGAATAAATGAAGACAAACTTTAGGCATGTTAGTGACCTTCTCTGGGTGGCTTCATTTTAAAAAAGAAAACAAAACTAGTGTTCTGGCTGGAGATGCAGCTCATAGGCAGAGTGTTTGACTAGCATGCACAAGGGTCTGGGTTCTATCCAAAGCAACACCAAAAAAAATTAGTGGCAATCCTGCAGTTGTGTCCAACCTGTGGCCTAGAGGCTACACAAGGGCCAGGATAGCTATGAACTTGACACAAAATCCATAAACTTATTTAAAACATTATGTAATTGTTTTTTGTGATTTAAAAAAAAAAAACCTGATGGGCATAGTACTTGAGTGTGAACTTTGTAGATGACAGCACTGTGTTGCAATGTCCCAGGTTAAACGCATGTGCCACAGGGAGGGTTTGCTGAGGACATGTCCCTTGCCCAGTTCTCAATGTGCCTCTGTTCACTTGCCAGGCAGGAGGTTCTGTCACTTCCTCAGGTGACCTTTGTGCACATTGCCTAACCCTGAGATGTTGAAGGACCTCCAAGAGGCAGCAAAGAGGGTGGCCTTGCCTGTCACATCTCAGACACAGGAGCAGCCCTTGGACTTCGGGGTGTCCTGTGGTTCTAACCTCACAGCTCCAAGCTGTCTCCTTGGAGCCCGCACAACCATAGACTTTTTTGTTCCTTGCCAATCTGCTTAAACTGATCTTGGACAGGATTTTTGCATGACACTGCCTCTAGGTGTTCAACTGAGTTCTGCAGTACAGTGGGGCCCCAATTCAGACTCTACATCCTGACTGTGAATAGTCCATCTGGCCCAGCTGCAGGGCATGAAGAGCCCCTCATTAAATCACATCATTTCTCCATTAAAATATGTCTCAGATAACGAAGAAATCTAAGAAGAGAAAATGAAATGATGCAGTTTGACAGCAGGAAAGAGACTGGAGACTTACTTCTTGCTTGCAAAGTGCCTGGATAAGGTGGTATGTGCTGAGGCTTCTAGGTTTCAGAGAGTCTTGGCAGCCAGGCCTGTGACACTTTGAAGCAAGAACCCCTTTTCCAGGGATGTCTCACTTCCAGGAACATAGTTGGGTGAACAGCACCCTTTTGTTCTTGGAACAGCAGTACAGTACAAAGAGGGCAAGATCAATGATCCTGAGCGAAGGTCTGAGCCACGCTGTGTGGTTGGCAGGGCTTCCATTCCAGCCTGAGGGCAGGGAGGGGTCAGGGCAGCACAGCCTGGGCTCCAAGGCCCTAAGTGATGGCTTCTCTGAGCCAATCCACAGAGCCACAACTTGAGAGTGTCTGCTCTGTTAGCAGAGCAAGTGGTAGGCCACCTGACTGTGGGCTGTGGATGCCTGGAGGACCAGCCTTTAAGATGTCATCACTGGCCAGCTCTGGGGTCACATGGGGAAGAGGTATTGACAGTTGATTTTCCTCTCTCCCCTTGGTGAGACACACAGTTGGAAGGAAAGATGGATGGGGTTCTGAGAAGCAAGTTAGAATCCAGGATGAACATTTGAGATGACAGCTCACACCCTGAACCCTGGCACTAGTACCTCTGTCTAGCTTAGCTTTGGCTCTGAGTCTATTCAGGCCAGAGCAAACTAAAGTTAGCCAAGCATAGTGATACATGCCTGCAATTCTAGCACTTAGGCACCTGAAATAATCAGATCAAGAGTTCAAGGCCAGACTGGGCATGGTGGTGTGTGCCTTTAATTCCAGTCCTCAAGAGGTAGAGGCAGGCAGATTACTGTGAAATTGAGGCCAGTTTGCACTACATAGTGACTTCCAGGTGGACTGGGACTAGGAAGACCCTGTTTGAAAAACAAAACAAAACAAAAAAACAGTGAGTTTGAAGACAGTTTGGGCTGGGCTACTGCCAAATGGAAGGGAGGAAGAAAGGAAGGAAGGAAGGAAGGAAGGAAGGAAGGAAGGAAGGAAGGAAGGAAGGGAAGGAAGGAAGGCTGAAGTTGAACACCAGTGGATCCCAGCAGGGGTTTTTGTTGGGTGTGCCTAAGTGTGTGTGCCTGTGTGTGCGTGTGCGTGTGCGTGTGCGTGTGTGTGTGTGTGTGCGCGCGCACACACACTGGAGATCCAGTTACCTACTCAACTTTGTAAGTCGAGTGTGACTGTGGCTTTTCCCCCTGATGGTTCCCCTACCACATCTTGCCCCTCCATTTCTGCTTTTCCTTCGGAAGGAGAGAGAACCAAAGAGATCTTGATATTCTATTGGAGCTAGGACTCTCACCTCTACCCCTAAGCCCACCCAACATCTGCTCCAGCTGACCCTACCCATTTTTGCTAACCTCCTATTGGAGAGCAGGGCTTCCCTGAAGCTGTGCTCCCTGCTGAACTTAAGTACCCCACCACAGCTGGGACACCCAGCACGACTGAGTCCTAGGTGGGTGTACCTATTTAGAAGAACACAAAAACAAGGACATGGTCCTTCCTCAGTAGATGTGTGGGCATCCTCAGCCCCATTCTCCAGGTACAGGGGATGAGATGTTGGTCTGAATTTCCTGCTGGACCACTGTGCCAAGTGGGCCTACCAGGGGGCTCATGTGGAGACAGGGGAAAGTGGCTCTCTGTAGCTACCTTCAGTACCACTCTGCCTGGAAGTCAGGGGGCAGGGAGGGTGTCTGAAGGAGTTGGAGGGAGCAGGGGCAGAGGTGGCCAGGGTCTTCATTGCCCCAAGGAGGGTCTCGTCCTCTTGAGACCCTGCAGCTTCTCCTCACAATCCTTGTCTGGGAACAGCACCTCCACCGTGTAGCTGACTTTCTTGGTGTGTAGCAGGCTATAGGTGTTGTCAAAGCGCAGGACATCTGCAAGGATGAAGAGGTGACAGGCAGCATAAACCCAGCTCATGAGTATGCCTGGTGATCTTGTGAACAGGCTGTCTAGGACCATAGGTGGGATGTGAGGGTCAGCTACCACCTTACCCCAAGCCCACTGTCTCCTGAGGATGCCTGTGCTACAGAAAGGGATCATGCTGGCCACAGAGGGGTGTGGCCCCTTCTACCCACCAGGCATCCCACAACTACTTTCACAGGTCCCTGAAACCCTTCTCAGAGCAGCCCCTGGGGAAAGGATGCCACCTCTGTGTGTTAAAAGGCTTGGGTTCAGGAGGCACCAACGAAGACAGCAGGAACTTTAGGAGGCAGGGCTTAAGGGGAAGAGGTGAAGCTTAAGGAGAGGTCCTTAAGTCACTGTGTGTGGGGGGGGTGTCCTTGAAGAGGATTATAGGACCCAATAAGCCTCTCTGTCTCTCTGTCTCTGTCTGTCTGTCTCTGTCTGTCTGTCTCTCTGTCTCTGTCTCTGTATCTCTGTCTCTCTCTGCCTCTCTCTCTCTCTGTCTCTCTCTCTCTCTCCCTCTATCTCTCTGGGTTTTTGAGACAGGGTCTCAAGAGTATAGCCCAAGTTGACCTTGAACTTCTGACCCTCTTGGCTTGGCCTTCCTAGTGGCTGGGATTGTAGGTGTGTGCTACCACACCTGGTTTCTTCCTTTACTTCCTTTTTGCTTCCTGGCTTGAGATGTAAGTGGTTTTGCTCCACCTGCTCCTGCCATGATGTGCAACCCTTTCAAGAAGTTCGAAGTAATAAGGTCACTGAATCTTGGACTATAGATTCAGTCACCTTCAGAATGGTGAGCTGAAAAAAAAATCTAAGTTATTTGTCTTGAGTGTTTTGCTACAGTATAGAACGCTGGCTAAGACACTAGGCCATGTTGTTTCTGGTGAAACTGTTAAATTGGTTCTGGACACCTCTTTGGGAAGCCTAAGTTGGGTGCTTCAGGCAACTGGGCAGGCCTTTTGCTGGAACCTCTGACATTACTCCATGGCTGCTTAGTTACTTGTCTCTTAGGCAGGTGTGTCCCTGAGCTGTTCTGCAATGTGTCTCTGCCTTTGTATCCACCCACGGGAGTCACATATCAGATCCAAAACCTTGAAGGCAGCACCCCTAGAGGCCCTAAGGTACAATCCCTGCACCCTCCCTGAGGGCTGAACACAGAGGAAACCCAGACAGGTCAGACTGGCCAGAGGTGGCTGGTCTTTTTCTTGTTTTTCTATCACACACAAAAAGAACAACTCCAATAAAAGCTTTAGCCAGCTCTTACAGACTCCAGCCTTGAGGCAGGTGAGGCTCCCATCTTCAGGGACCATGTGTGCGTTGTACCGTTGGCTAGATAGCACCTCTGTCATCTCCCCAGCCTTCTGCCGCTCCCCCATCCTGGTCTTCAGGAAAATCCCAAAGCCAATGTCTCCACCATCTGAAGCAAATTGCCACCTGTGGCAGATAGAGCCCCACTGATGACCTCCTGTGTGGCCTTGAGAGCACCCCCCTCCCCAGCTGTGCCCGGGTGTGGTGGCCACTGCCCCTACCTGAGCACACAGCCTGGGAACAGGATCTCGTTCTCCACCTGCTGGGAGGAGCCACGGCCCACGGCCACCGTGTGCTCATACTGTAACCGCTCCTGATTTCTCTGGTAGTAGCTCTTGGGCACGTCACCCCCATAGTTGATCTGTGGATCAGGGGTGGGTAGGTTGACACAAGGTCACAGCAGTATCTTCCCTCCCTGTGCTCTGGGCACCTTGTACCTTGGTCAGACACTTGGGGTTGCCATCAGGGTCAGTCATTGTCCCCCCAAACTCCACAGGCAGCTGGTCGGGGTTCATGAACTTGAGAAGCTCCTGTTTCCAATTGTCTGTGTGGGAGGAACTGGGGCCTCTGAGGGGCTCAAGGAGCTCAACGAGGGGGGGAGAAAAGATGGGGGGGACACCTGATATATCCCTGGCTTGCTCCCCTGAGTATCTGCTCCTCAGAGCACACATGGGCTTGCTTTCTGGCTCCCAGGCCTGAAGGATCTGGAAACCAAGGCCTCACTCTGTGTGCAGAAGTGAACAGGGCCAGGTCAGGGCCAGTGAGTGTGGAAGGAGGATGCCCCAGGCGAAGGGGTGTGGCTGTGTGCTCTACTTTCTAGGTAGATGCAGAGATGGGCCTTGCGTGGGGCTGACGGTCAAGTCACTCACCTCCCAGAATCACAATCTTCTTTTGTGTTGCTTCACCCATGAATGACTTGACCAGGTTGAAGGCCACTGGGAAAAGCTTAGGGGCTGAAACACAAAACTTCCTTGGGAAGCTGGACCACAGAAGACTCCAGTAAATGAGCTCTGGCCAAGGTCATGTGGGCCAAGTTATGTGCTCCATCTTCTCCTTTAATAGCCTGTCATTCAACATCTCAGCTATCTTATGGGGAGAATGCCACAGTGTCCCCACTTTATAACATGGAAAACTGGGCCTCCATGAGATAAAACAGACTTGCTCAGAGTCATAGGGGTAGCTGGAGTTGAACCCAGATCATCTGACTCCAGGGCATATGGAAATGAGTCCTCTCTACCCAGCTATCCAAGGCTATCCATTTCTGCTCACAGTGTATCTGAACCAGTGTGTCCCATGGCCAAGTCAACACTGAACTGAGTGAAGAAAATAGCCAGCAAATATTTAGAAACTCAGAACTGATTTAACATTGTTGCAACATGCCAGTGTAGGGTTTTGTGTATTACAAAAATGCCAGTCTGTGAAGGAATGGAGCTCAAAACATAAACAAAAACCTCATTTTTCACAGAGGATGGTTTTGAGAAGTTCTAACTCAAAGGTTTATCTACTGTTATCTCCTATTCCTGTTCTCTGTGCCTCCCTTCCTTGGAAGTCACCTCAGCTGTGAGCTCACCTCGTATAACAATCAAATTCTTCACTGTCTCCGGATAATTTGCTTCCAAGATGGCAAAAAACTGTGAAGTCAAGTCACATTGGTCATGGCTGTGCCTAGTGCCCTCAACCCCCAGACTTCTGATGCTGCTGAAGCATCCCAACCTTCCCCACAACATGTGCAGCTTCCACTGGGCTATTCTTGCTTCTCGCCCTCCTTATGGGGTGGCCTTATGGGTCCCTGGAGGGTATCTCTATTTTTCCATGGACTGGAAGCTGGTATGGGCTGTGGGTCCCTCTCGGCCTAGGAGCCATTGCTGTTCTGGTCTCCAGTCGGGTGCCTGTCTTACCTGTTGGTAGACCTCCACAGCTGGCTTCCACAGGTGCCTCAGGCTCAGTCCCTCCATATCAAATACCATCAGCATCCTCTCAATCTTCCTGCCCAACTGCATGGAACAGAGCAGGTTAGATCATTATTCCAGCCAGAGGATCCTAGCCACTTCTCCCTCTCTTTGCCACCCACACCCCCTGGCAGAAAGGCCTGGTAGCCCATGGTATATTCCAAACAGATGGTATTCTAGGATAAGGAGATGTCAAATCTGAGTCCCAACAGGGCTGTGGGTTCATGGGGCATCATCACAATTTGCTCAACACTATTGCCTAGAGTGTGCTAACGACATGATTAAAAATATGATTCGGGAGCTGGAGAGATGGCTCAGCAGGTAAAGGCACCTGCTGCCAGGCTGATGACCTGAATTCAATTCTTGGGACTCACATGTTGGAAGGAGAGAACTTATTCCCACAAGTTGACCTCTGACTTCCACAGCGTTCAGTGGAATATGAATAAATAAACCCCATTTGGTTAAAAAGACATGACTTGGGCTAGTGGGATGGCTCAGATGCTTGCCATACAAGCCTGACAGCCTAAACATACGGTAGGAGAGAACTGATTTCCAAAGGTTATCATCTGACCTCCACATGTGTACCATGGCACATGCACACCTGCATTCACACATACACCTCACACACACACACACACACACACACACACACACACACTTCACTGGGCATCTTCATGCACAACAGTATATAGTTGCCCTTTGGTATGTGTGGGGATTGGCATCAAGATCCCTAGCAGATACCAAAATATGCAGATGCTCAAGTCCCTTCTCTACAAGGCTGCAGCATCTGCACATAACCTACATTCATCTTCCCTTGTGCTTTAAGCCACATCTCTTTTGCTTGTGATGCTTGATATGATGTGCTATGGAAACATTGTCATGTTCTTTGGGGAATAATAGCAAGAAATCTGAACATACTTAGTACAGACACAATTTATTCCCCCAAATATTCTCCATCTGCAGCTAGTTGAATCTGCAGATGCATAACCTGTGGGTGTTGAGAGCTGGTTGAGGTCTGTAGTCCCTATGGATGAGTCCAGACCAGAGCTGTACTGCTGGCAGGCTGTGTAGCATTGAACAGGTTTTTTCTGTGTCTTCCTTTTCTTTATAAAATGGGGTTAATTGTAGGTTCTGATAGAATTGCTATGAGAGTTCGATAAAATGATGCTCAAACTGTTCAATGTCTGGGATGTAGCTGGCTGAGAAATACTGGCAGACATTATTGAGTCTTGTCATCACCCTAATTGTTGGCTCCACTTGGGAATATCTGTGGACTAGATGAAAATAGACCTACTATATAAAATCAGCCATGCATCTAATCCAACCCAGGCACTGAATACAGAACCTCATAACTCACTCATGATTGTCACAAATCTCTGCAGAGGATCTCTTGTATGTCCAGCATTTATGCCAGGTGCTGGTGACAAAGGCCTAGCTCTTGTGATGTGGAGTCAGCCATTAGTTAAATCATGTCCCAGTGACAGAACAGCTCCCCAGGGACTCCTTCCTGGTATCCTTCCTCGGATTCAGAAAACCAACAAAGCCACTTGCCTTCTGTACTGGATTCACTCTGAAGGATGCAAAGGGTCAGGGGGCAGCTCAAGGGAAAGACAAGATCTGTCCAAGTGGATACCAAGGCCTCATTCTTGAGGGCTCCATATGTATATTTTAATTTTAAAATTGCATGTATTTTTTTATTTGTAGGTATGTGTGCACATACCACCATGCCTAGGTCAGAGGATAACATTTGGGAGTCAGTTCTCTCCTTCAACTATGTGGGTTCTGGGAATTGAATGGAGGATTTTAGGCTTGACTGTAAGTGCCTTTATCCTCTGAGCCATCTTGCTGTCCCTAGAGTGGCTTCCTTCTCCTTCTCTCCCCCCTCTTCTTCCTCCTCCCCTTCACTTCTTCTTCCTTTTCTTTTTGAGACAGGGTCTCCCTGTAGCCCCAGCTAGCCTGGAACTCACCATATAGACCAGGTTAACCTCAATGTCATAGAAATCCACCTGCCTCTGCCTCCAAATGCTGGGATTAAAACCATGCCTGGTCCCCCCCCCCTTTTTTTTTAGTATCTCCCTAGTATCTTCTAGAGTCTCATGAGGGAATATACATGGCTACACTATCAGTATTCATAGTTATAAGACTTACAGTGGTGAGATTAGCTTTTCCATAAGTGAAGTGGGCTGTCCTCCATTCCCAGAGTTCCTGGGAACAGAGCTAAGAGCTCTTACTGTACCCATGGTCAAGGTCAGTGTCTCATGCAGAGGGGAAGTACTTTGGTAACCTTGACTCATAGACTTATGCCAGCAGAGAGTCACACACACACACACACACACACACACACACACACACACACACACACACGCACACCGATGCTCACAAAGGGATGACAGTGGGAGAAGCTCCCTTTGAGCACTGGGTGGAGGTGGAAGAACAAGGTACGTATCCTCCCCTAGATCTGGTGTCTCTGTTTGGACACACTAGGGACACCATTCACCCTACCTGTGCCTGGCCACTCACCTTCTGACTCTGTAGCTCACACTCATGCAGAAGCAGTTCACAGACCTTGACCCGCTTCCGGATCAACTCCTGCTTGGAGGCCGACAGGAGGAGACCCTTGGGGTCTAGGGTCCCGATGATGTCAAACCACACAGGACAACCTTCGTAGTCATAACCACACAAGCCACCCGAGTCATAGAGTTGGATCACCTGGGTACATGGGCAAAGTCCAGACTCAAACCAGCGCACACTGTGTCATCAGGTAGCTGGATATGGGGGTGAAAGTGGAGACATTAGATGGCCTGGGGGATACTACACGAGGCTCACCTCTGATGGCTTCCATGTGAGGATGTGGTCTAGGTCCTGCTGTTTCCGGAACTCCACATGCTGCAGAGACATGTAGAAGCTGCAAAATCTGCTTGCCCCTCCAAAGCCTCTGCAGGGACCTGGGGACACAAGGCCAGGTCCCTCTGCCCACAGCTGCAAGATTATCAGAGCATCTTTATGCTCCTCAGAACTGGGGGTAGAGGTAGGAGAAGGGTACGAAGGGTGGGACTCAGACCTCATGCAAAAAGGGACCCCAGGAAGAAGCTTCAAGGAACACTGTGTGGTTAGAAACCTGGGTCAGCAGGACACAGGGAGGCCCTACCTTCCGCAACATGTCCTCAGTTTTCTTTAGGTCAAAGTTCCGAGCTGCAGAAAGATAAGAAGGAGAGGTCAGATCTAGAATGAGCTGGGCTGGGGCTGGGGTGGGGGCGGGGGGGGGTTCTGCAAGATGGCTCAGAGAGTAAAGGCGCTTGTCACGAAGTCTGAAGATCTGAGTTTGATCTCTGGAACCCATGTGGTGGAAGGAGATAACTGACTCCTGCAAGTTGTCCTCTGACCTCTACATGGATACAGTGGTATATACACTCCCATTCCAAATAATAAATAAATAATAAATAAATAAATAAATAAGTAAATAGTTTAAGTTTGAGGATGAGCTGGTCCCTAGAGGCTCATGAGGACAATGAGGGTACACTACTTTTTCCTAGGCCCCAAGAATATATTGGGACCTGGAATTTTTGTGTGTTCATTTCTGTGCATGTGTGTGTGTGCATGTGTGTGAAGGATAGTGGTCGATGTTGGGTGTGCTCCTTAGTCATTCTCTCACTGAACATAGAGCTCACCAATTGGCTGGGATGGTTGGCTAGCAAGCATCAGGGATTGCCCTGTCTCAGCTCCCCAAGTACTGGGGTATAGACATGTCACTCCAGGCCAGCTTTTTACATGGGTGCTAGGAAACTGAACTTAGGTTCTCATGCTTGCTTGGCAAGTACTTTATGAGCTGAGTCATTGTTCATTGTTCATTCCTGGAATTTGTTTTTTAAGGATCTTTACTCTTAGGAAAGGCTCTGAAGAGTTTTTGATAGCTGGTTTCAGGTCTCTTGAAACACTGTATGTGAGTGTGTGTGTATGTGTGTGTGTGTGTGTGTGTGTGAGAGAGAGAGAGAGAGAGAGAGAGAGAGTCTTGCTATGTTTCCCTTGAGCTCCTGACCTCAAGGCATCCTCTTGACTCAGCCTCCTAAGTAGCTGGCACTACAAACATGTCCCCCAGGGCCTGGTTATACTCTGTTTTAGAAATGCCATGACACCAGCTTGCCAATGCCACTGGCTCACTCTTGAGTTTGCCCATTGATGGAGTGGAAATGAAATGCAAGGTCAGAGATGTTCTAATAGAAAGGGCCTGTCTAGCCAGAAGTCCTCTGCCCTGACCGTGACTCACTAGAACTAAACATGAAGGTTACGAGCTCAGCCTCAATTAAGTCCTGTGACAAGGAATTCATCACCTACATGAGCAGCCCAGTCCACTCCTTCACAGCTTTGATTGAGCTCAAATCTGCCTTATAATGGTGCCAGTTCCATAGGCAGAGGTCAAATAAATATATGTGGTGGCTTGTCAGTGGGGCATCTTTGCAAGTATCTAAAAACAAGCAGTCAAGTTCATCTGCCTGATCTTTCCACCGCACTATGAATCAAGTGGTGGCCAATAGAACATTCTATGATGATGGAATTATCCATTTCTGAACTGCTTAGTTTGGGAGTCACTAGTTGTATGTGGCTACTGAACAGCAAAAATGTAGCTAGTGTGACTGAAGACCTGAAGTTTCCACTTAATTTAATTATTTTTACATTTTTATTTATTTATTTATAGGTGTGTGTGTGTGTGTGTGTGTGTGTGTGTGTGTGTGTGTGTGTGATGGTGAGGAGGTCAGAGGACAATTTGTGGGAGTTAGTTCTCCCTTTCAATCACTTGGGTCCTAGAGATTAAATTCAGGTCATCAGGCTTAGAAGTAGTGCCCTTACCCACTGAGCCATCTTGCCAGCCCCTTTATTTTAACTTAAAAGTCATTATGTCTACAGGCTACCAGACTGAACAGAGCAGCTCTAAATCCGTCAGTAATTCAAAGGTTTTTTTTCTATGTAGCTCTTTTGTGCTCTAAGTTAAAATTCTAGGTATTTTATGAACTTAGTTGATTTGAGTAGCATGTGATTTTTTGTTATATTTTATAATTGGATATTGCTTCAAATAGAAATACTACTGGGGGCTGGAGAGATGGCTCAGTGGTTAAGAGGGTTGGCTGCTCTCACAGAGGACCCAGGTTCGATTCCCAGCACCCACATGGTGGCTAACAACCACCCATAACTCCAGTTCCAGGGATCTGATGCCCTCTTCTGACATCAACAGACATTGAACGACATGGGTGCACTTACCTCCATGCAGGCAATACACTCATATACATAAACTAAAAATAATAAAATATTTTTAAAAGAAATACTTTTTTATTATTTGGTAATAGTGATGAACTTTTTCTTTAATTCTCGATTTTTTCTGTTGATCCTATTAGCTTTTGAGGGAGATGAGTGACTCATCTGCAAAAAATTTAACTCTTAGTCTTTATGCAACTGATAATTCTTTTCTTATAGCATTGACAAATGTCTCTAGTTTGTATTCAACTAGTAGTGTAGATCAACAGGTGCCTCATTATCTTTTTAAAAAATATTTTATTATTATTTTTATTTATGCATAATGAGCATGTGTGTAAGTGTGCCCACGTCGTGCAATGCCTGTGGAGGTCAGAAGAGAATGTCAGATTCCCTGAAACTGGAGTTACATCATGTGGGCGCTGGGAATCAAACCTGGGTCCTCTGCAAGAGCAGCCAGTGCTCTTAACCTCTGGGCCATCTCTCCAGCCCCTCACTATTGGTTAAACAGAGGATTTTTACAGCACCAGTTGTCTTTGTTGAGATTGGCGATTTGGAGTAAAACCCATTGATTATTTGGAGTTAGGCTCTAGATGTTTGTATAAGACATTACAAGTCATGGGGTTAAGCTCCTAAGAGTCAGGGTCTGATTGTTAAAATGCAGAAATTTGGAGCCTGGGGAGATGGCTCAGTGGAGAAAGGGCTTGCCACATAAGCATGAAGACCAGTTGAGAACCCACATGACAGCCAAGTGGGCATGACGTAATGGGAGGCAGAGACAGAGGAGCCCCTCAGCAAACTGGATAGCTAAACTGGCTGAATCCATAAGCTGTAGGTTCAGCAAGACTTCCTCAGTAAAAAAGACTGGAGAGTGATCAAGGAAGACACCCAACATCAACCTCTAGCCTTTACATGCACGTGCACACAAGTGCACCTACACATACGTAAACATGCACACACATGCGCACGCATACATCACACACACACCAAAAAAAAAGTTCAGGAATTTCTGCCTTTATTTTTGACTTTTTTGTCTCTATGAACTCTAACTTCAGTTTAACTCTGCCCACCTAATAACTCATGTCCACTTTGTAGACAAAGAGACTAAGGCTCAGAGAAGATTCTGTGCTGCGCATTTAACACATGGGGGAAGCTCAGATTCTAGCCCAGAGCAGGCAGATCTAAAGCCCATGTTTCTGCAGCGCTGTCCACTTCCACTTCTTACCACTGTGCCCTTTCTCTCCTTTCCCTTGCTCTCTGCCTCCCTGACTCCTGTGGTCTTACCTCGTAGCCAGCGCAGAAGGAAGCAGTCATCAGTCTTGGGCAGGGTGGGCAGCACATCCTGGAGGTTCTCACGGAACTAAGGGAAGAGGGATATGATGGTTAGTGTTTCAGAGTCTTTAGGGTCAGTGCCTGGGCTCTGACAGCCCACACAAGCTAGGCTTAGTCACCTGTCCTCAACAGGCCAATTAAGAAACAAGTAATAGTGGGGACTGGAGAGATGGCTCAGCAGTTAAGAGCACTGGCTGTTCTTGCAGAGGACCTGGGTTTGAATCCCAGGACCCGTATGGGGGCTAACAACTATCTGTAACTCCAGTTCCAAGGGATCTGATGCCCTCTTCTGTCCTCCACAGGCACTGCATGACACAGGTGCACTTACATGCATGTATAACACTCATACACATAAAATAATAAATAAATAAACAAACAAGTATTATGAAAAGCAGAGAAAAGAGATTTATTTAATGTGACCACATTGGAAAGAGAAACAATAAAGAAGTCCAATGATTCCTACCCCCAAGTCTGTCTTTGGGGTCCTAGGATAAGGTTTATGTTTAAATAGAGGGCAAGAGGTATGTATAACTAAGTAGTCCTGGTCAGGGTGTGGTCCTGCCCATCACTGATCCATTATTGTCTGGGCTCCAGTATGCCCTGCAAGTGGTCATCCAAGTGTCTGACAAGCTGTTAGAACTGTATGAAATATCTCTCCCTGGAGACAAGATCCCCCTCTGGCTGGTACCAGGGCCCCCAGCCTTCTCCTTCCTTCCCCAGTGTAAGATTCCTGGAGAAGTTTCAGTTCCTTGGGGTCTGTTGTCTCAACAGACTGAGAGGTAAAGGGAGGGGTACAAGCGTCTGTCTTGAAAATATCTTCTCTCAGGCTGGAGAGATAGCTCAGCAATTTAAGAGCACTGGCTACTCTTGCAGAGGACCCTGGTTCAAGTCCCAGCACCAACATGGCAGCTCACAACTGTCTGTAACTCCAGTTCCAGAGAATCAGACGCCCTCTTCTGACCTCCTTGGGCATTACATAAGTGCACTTACACACATGCAGGCAATACACTTATACACATAAAAAAAATAAAATAATTTTTAAAAAGAAAATATCTTCTCTCTTTCTGGGATGGTTGCAAGAGGAATTCTTTGACCACCTGGGCCACTAGCCCCACCCTCACCCTTCTTGTCCCCATCTGCCTCTGCGCTAGATAGTTTTAGTGTCAAGTTGACACACCTGGGTTGAGGGAGCCTCAATTGGGGAATTGCCTCCATTGGACTGGCTTGTGGCCATGTCCATGGGGCACCTTCTTGATTGTTGAGTGCTGTGGGAGGGCCCAGCCCACTGTGGGTGGTGCCACCCCTGGGCAGGTGGGCCTGTGTTACATAAGAAAGCAGGCTGAGCAGGGGTCAGGGGAGCAAGCCAGTAAGCAGCATTCCTCCATGGCCTGTGCTCCAGCTCCTGCCTCCAGGTTCCTGCCCTGAGTTCCTACCTTGGGCTCCCTGATGAACTGTGACCTGGGAGACGTAAGACAAATAAACCCTTTCCTCCCTAAGTTGGTATTGGTCAGAGTGTTTTGTCACAGAAATGAAGAACAAACTAGGACAGCCTCTCAGGACCACCTGGATACTCTGCTGAGATCACAGCACCTGTCCTGAACCACTGTGGCACCTGGGAATGGGGCACCCTCCAGTCTACCATTGGAGGAAGAGTTGGTTCTGCCTCAAACTTTGGGGTGAATCTGAGATCCAAAAGGGAGGTTTCTAATCTAGTCCCTAAGTCTGAGACAGGAACCCTGGGTGATTATGATGTAAGGTAGACAGAAAATTCTAGAGATACTGTCCTTTGGAAATGAGTTTCCTCATTTTCAAAATGAAGAGCATGCTAAACTTGTCTACTCAAAGACTTGATATTTAAAATAAACATACACCCACTGTAGTGGTGCATGTCTATAACCCCAGTGCTCAGGAAGCTGTTAAGAAGATCATGAGTTTGAGACCAACCTGGGCTACATACAGAGAGATCTTATCTAAAACATTGCAAATAATAATAATATGAATGCATTTTGCTTTGCTACATGGTTAAAAAGGAACGTGTAGAGACAAATGACCAAAATTAGAATTTCCATATTTTAATAGTCAAATCATGAGCACTCGGACAAGCTCAATAACCCACAATGTCTCACATAAACATTTACAGCTTAATTCCTTATGACTCCAAATGGTCAGTCTGAAGAGAAATAACTGGTGCTATAAAATTTGCTACTTAAGTCAGCCTGTCCCCTCAGATACGGGCCCTGCACAAATAGATGTCTGAGTAGCCTCCTTGTCAACAGCTCTCAGAGACTTCCACCCTGCCAGTGGTCTGATCTTGTCTCTGAAGCTCACTACTGTAGCTGTACCACAGTGCATCTAATAAACTCTCTTCTTTAGCCTTTTTCTTTTTGGTAAATTCATCTGTAGTCTGAGTGTCACCAGCCTGTCACTGCCATCCATGGTCATCCACTCTCTCTAGCGTTAACAGAGCCATATGATCAACAGTAGGTGCGGCATGAATCCCAACAGGTAAAGGAAGGTCTCAAATTTGAAAGCAGCTGCAACCTCAGGGGACCCAAGAAAGTTTGTTGAGAGGTAGAAGGTGTGGAAGGGGACAGTAACACTAAGCTCAGGAAAACTCTAGAGGGAAATGATGCCGAGCACAGCTGTATAGAGCTCTAGGACCCTTGACAACCTTTCTCCCTCTTCCTCCTTTTAACTTTTACCCCTAATTTTTAAAATAGCAAGTATTCATTTTTTTTTTTTTTCGGAACTGAGGACCAAACCCAGGACCTTGTGCTTGCTAGGCAAGCGCTCTACCACTGAGCTAAATTCCCAACCCCCTATTCATTATTTTTAAATGATGGAAAATGTGGGAACAAAGTCTCTTTGCATTGTTTAAAGCTCTTGCCCTGCCCCCCCAGAGTCTCCATCAATTCACCCCCAGGGGCCAGGTGCCCAGTCCCTCTGTGAGCCTTTCGTGTGGCACTTCTTGAAGCCCTCAGCACTGGGAGGCTCACAAGAGGAGAGGGCCCCCTCCTCCAGTGAGGACCCTTCTTTCGCCTGGAGAGCCCTGGGTGAATTCTCCTCTTTCACTAGGGTCCTCATTTCTCCTTGTTGGGCCTTCCCCAGGAGAGACAAGTCATTCAACACGTCCTTTGAGACAGAGTTTCTCTAAATTCAGGCTGGCCTTAAACTTGGATCTTCCTGCCTGTGCATGTCAAATATTAGAATTATAGATCTGCACCTCCCTGATTGGCTTTCCCCCACAAACCTTCCCTTTCACAAGGCCAAGTGTGAGCCTAAGGCAGGCTCTTGACCTGGGCCCTCTCACTTTCCCCATGACCCTGTCCCTACCAGGTAGTCTCAAACTCACACCCCTACCCCTCTATTTCTCTGTAATGATAATAATAAGATAAATAACGATAGGGAGAAAGACTTGGAACCTGAGGAAGAGAGACCAAACCCAAAAAATGTCTGCAGTCTGGGCACAGATTGCAGAATCTGTCTCTTAGCAGCGGGGAACAGAGAGGCCTGATGGTGGGGCCTGCACCTGTGGAAGGCTGAATTTGTAGCCCCCCTCCCATCCCCAACCCACAGTCACCCAGAGAGAGGGACAGTGGTCCTGGTCCGGTGCTGCATGCAGTGGCCTCGCAACCATGCCTTTGCAGCCCGGACTTTGCAACTGGTCCCCAAGCAGGGCTGTAGCCCTCGATTCTGCGCCTCTGTGTGCTGTGCCCCTCACCCTGGCCAGCGTCTCCTGCTGCTGTGGACTCAGATCCCCGACTCGGCCGCTCATGGCTCCTGCCACCTGGCTTCAGCTGCCACCACTGGCACCAGATCTTGCTTGACAAGGTTTGGTGCTGGTGCCGCCCCAAGAGAGAGAGACGCTGCTCCAGTCCCGCCCTGCCTAGTGCTCCTGTCCCCTCCCCTGTTTGGTTTGTTTGTTTTTCCAGATCACCAAGCCCACCCTACCTGGGGCAGAGAGGTGACCGGCTCCCAAGAGGTGTCCCTGGAAGGGCAGATTTGAGTCTTGAGCCGTCTTCAGGCTTTCCTAACACTCAGGGCTCTGACTCCCAGTTGGAAGGGTGCGGGAGGGGGGTGGGGTGTAGGGGTTGAGGGTGTGTTCACTCAAAGGACTCTTGCCCAGGGTTCAATGTGCTGGGCTCACATGGAGGGTGAGGATGTCACCATCCGAGGTCCTTTTTGCCTGAGGCGCTCCCAACCCCCTTCCCCTGACCTTGAACACAGACTGGGCTATGTCAGTGCTCACTGGCCAGGAGATAAGCCCTTCTATGACAAATGGCTTCAGCCCTCAAGATGTAGGAAAAGATTAGATAAGACGGGTTCAGGTTAGCAGAATGCCTGGCATGTCACACACTCTAAGTGTAGGCTGCTAGGAGCAAAGTTTCAAAATTGTTATTGTCACCAGAACCAGGAGCTTCAGGGGTGAAAGGCTTGGACGGCCCAGGTGGTGAGCCCCTGGGTCGTCTGCACAGCTGGAAAGCCCAGGAATGAGTGGGCAGCGACCTACACTGAGTGGGCTGATCTCCCTCCATAGGTGAGGAAACACTGGCAGGCTTGGCATGGATTTTCCAATAAAGAGCAGGTGGTAGGGGAGGGAAAGAGGTGGTAAAGCAGGCCACTGAGACATTTCCCTCGTGTACTCTTATGGGGTCAAATCAAGTTCTAGATGTGAGATGCTCAGTCTTGAGCTCATGTGAGCCTGTTTGAGGATGGGAGATGGGATTCATCACTAGCAAGAATGGGTGTGCTAAATATAAAGAAAAAATTTCAAAGACTTAGTATCAACACCAATAAAATATTGTATCAATTTTTTTGCTATTGCTATTGATTATATGTTGATATAACTTTGGATATATTGGAATAAATAATTTTTTTCTCTTTTTCAGACAGGGTCTCATGTAGACCAGGCCGGTCTCAAACTCATTATGTAATCAAGGATAACCTTGAATTCCTGATCCTCCTGCTTCCACCTCCCCAGTGCTGGGATTACAGGCAGATGCTACCATGCTGAGTTAATGTGGTCCTGGGGCTCAAGCATAGGTAGGGCAAGCACTACTAAATGAGCTTCATGACCAGCACAAAATACATTAATTTTATTTGGTTTTTTTTCCATATTTGATTTTTTTTTTTTTTTTTTGAGACAGGGTCTCACTATGCAGCCTTGGCTAACCTGAAATTCACTGTGTAGACCAAGCTGGCCTCAAATTCACAGACATCTGCCTGCCTCTGCCTCCCAATTGCTGGAATAAAAGCATGCACCGCCACATGTGGCCTAATTTAGAATTTTTTAATTGATAAATTTTATTCCTTAGGGAAGTTTTGGGATTTCTTCAGGCAAATCAGAAAGTTCTGAGTTCTCATAGGTCCCCTGTCGTTTCTTTGTCTCCACTCCAGCACCGCTGGTACCATGGTGAGACACTTGCATAACAAACCAACGAATCTACACTGGCATTCTGCTGTTCCTCAGATTCTATGGGGTTTCTATTAGGCCTCACTGCTGCTGTATGTTCAGGGAGGTCTGACAACTGTGCAGTGACATGTCTGCTACTTCAGTGTCATATGGAATACCTTCATTGCCCTACAGATCCACTGGATTCTGTCTATTCTTTTTATTTTTCAGAAATACAGCTACCTGGGGCTGGAGAGATGGTGCAACAGTTATGAACACTGGCTGCTCTTGAAGAGGATCTGAGTGCAGTTCCCACCACACACATCAGTCATCTCACAACCACCTGTAACACAACTCCAAAACATTTGATACTCTATTCTGGTCTCCTTGGGCACCTGCATGTACATGGTGCACGTAATATATTCAGGAGCACATACACATATACATAAAAGTAAATATTTTTTAAATGCAGTTACCAAGCAGTATTTGGTAACACACACCTGTAATTCCAGCATTTGAAAGGCAGATTTGGGAGGATTGAGAATTTTAGGTCAGCCTGGGCTACATAGTAAGAGACTCTTAAATTTGTATCTATTTGAGACTTTCATTATATTTCATTTGACTAGCATTTTCTCTAGAAGAAATTTTAATTGAAAGATCCTAAACAAATGACATAGTCTACACTTGAAAGCAGTGTCAGAAACCACAAAAGGAAAATTAATTGATTTTACTACAGAGAAATATGAAACTTGTTGCACAAGCCTTTTCTTTCAGTGCTGGGGATTGAACCCTAGAGCCTTGTGCATGTTAGGTAAAGGCCCTACCACTGACTCATCAGGTGGCTCAGTCTCTGTTTCTGGGTCTTAAAAAACATCTCAGTTGGGTGTGGTGGTGTATGTCTTTAATCCCAGCACTTAGAAGACAGAGGCAGGTAGATCTCTGTGAGATCGAGGCCAGCCTGGTCTACATAGCAAGTCCAAGGCCAGCTGGGTTTACAGGGAGACCTTGTCTCAAAATTAACAAAGAAAATAAAAATAAAACCACAAAGTCCCCCTCTAAAGACCCACGTGTGTTCAAGCTGTGAGATGTCTTATTCCCGAAAAACATCAGAAAATAAACAACAAAACCCTAAATCAACACACACACACACACAAAAAAAAAAAACCTTAAAAAATGATGTTAGGCTGGGGGTGGTGTTGCACACCTTTAATCCCAGCACTTGGGAGGTAGAGGCAGGCAAATCTCTGTGAGATCAAGGCCAGCCTGGTCTACATAGTGACTTCCAAGTCAACTGGGGCTACAGGGAGACCCTGCCTCAAAAAGGTAAAAATAAATAAATAAATGATAGTGTTAGTTAGAAGTTGAAATGGAGATGTTCATGGACTGCTGATGGGAGTAGAAACTTTTTCTAGAAGACTATTTGACAACACTTATCAGATACATTAAACATTTTACCACTTGGCTCAGTGGTAATTCTGTTAGAAAATATTTAAAACCTAAAATTGTTCATAAATCGTTAACAGGAATTTGAAACAAGTTTGAAATAAACTATGGTACTTAATGTGGTTCATGAAGGGCTTGGAATACATGGGAAAAATATAGGACCAGGAAATTATGATTCTGGGAGGTGAAACAAAACTCATTTGGTGGAAAGAGGTTAAATACGAAAAGACTTTTGCTTGATCTTTCCCCTGTCTCTAAGGAATAAAGTCATATTTTAAAATGCCGCAAGTTGCCCACAAAGAGAAACCTGTGTTTAATCAGCAGTCTCTACTTACCAGGCCCTGCTCTAAGGGTTTGTCAATATTAGTTTAGCACTAACAGAAAAATCATACGAGCCGTACAGGTGACCTCAAATTCTCTGGCTACCAGAGGAGGGGAGAATCATTTATAGGCACTTTCAGTTGCTAGTAGCTACCTCCAAGGAGGAGGCTGTGGCATCCACAGATTTGAACTCTAGCTGGAATGATGGAGGTGTTTGCAATGACTACTGGGGAAGAAAGTGCTCATTAAATACAACACTGATCATGTCATCCCAGACAGCAAGAAACTTACTGATCATGGCTTAAAATGGCACTATATGGAATAAGCTTATTCTTAAGAACAGCACACAGTTTTTAGAGGCTGGAGAAATGGTTCCACAGTTATGAGCACTGACTGTTCTTACAGAGGACCTGGGTTTAGTTCTCAGCACTCACATGGCAGCTCACAGCCATCTGTAACTCCAGTTCAAGGGGATTCAATGCCCTCTTCTGACCTCCGTGGGCATTGCGTGCACGGGCGCACTTACAAGCTGGTAAAACACTGATATAAATAAACTACATAATTTTTAAGACTGATGTGTCTCTGGGAGCTGGGAAATCTCTGATGGAATGAAACTGAAGCTGTTACAGAGAATTCTTTCCCTGCACCACCCTCCTCTCTGCCCTTTTCTCTCCCATTTGTATGGGTGCTTGGTTTTATAAACTTCTTAGTGGCTGTGGAGATGGAGCCAGTAGGTAAAGTGCCTGCTGCATGTAACCACGAGGACCTGAGTTCGGATGCCTGGCACCCACACAAAAAGCTAGGTGTGGCTTTGCACTTCTGTAATCTCAGGGCTGAGAGGTGGAAACAGGAGGATAGAGGGACGGTGTTTCACTGACCAGACAGTCTAGCTGACCAGTGAAGACCAAGTTCAGTGACAGACCCTGTCTCAAAAACATTAAGGTGGAGAGTGATTGAGGAAGCTACCAGACATCTACCTCTGCCCTCATTAGCTGGGTGTGGTTTTACTCACCTGTAATCCTCTTACTTGGAAAGCTGAAGAAGGATGGAGAGGACTTTTTTGTTGTTATTTTTTGCTTGTTGGTTTTCTGAGATGTGTCTCCCTGTAGCCCTAGCTGGCCTGTATCCTAGGCTGCCTTCAGTCTCACAGAGATCCACCCACCTCTGCCTCTTGATGGCTGGGCCTTTAGTGGCATGTGCCACTACACCCAGCTGAGTTTGGGAATTTGAAGTCTTGGCTATACACTGAGACCCTTCCTCAAAAATTTAAAAACAACCACCACTATAAAAACTCATACTAATAAAAACTGAGAAGCAGAAAACATGTCTAGTTTTTTCCCCCATTTAGTTACTTGTTTGTTTATTGTGTGCATACGTCTATGTGTGTGCATGCCACAGTGCAGGCATGGAGGTCGGATGACAGCTTTGGGGAGCCTGTTCTCTCCTTCTACCACACAGGGCCAGGGGAGCAAACTTGGCAACAACACCTTTACCTGCTGAGCCATCTTGCAAGCCCCATACATTTTAAAGGTTCATTTCTATAACCAGGCACAGTGGTGCACACCTGCAATCCAAGCTACTCGGGAGTCAGAAGCAGGACTGCAAATTCCAAGTGCTAAGACATCCTGTCTCAAAAAAACTAAAAGCAAACAAAACAATACAAATCTCTCATATCGGTAAAAACTTAGATGCTGGCAAATTTTTAAAAATTCATTTTATATGAGGCTAGAGTGATGGCTCAGCGGTTAAGAGCACTGGCTGCTCTTGCAGAGGACTCAGTTTCGATTCTCAGCTTATAATTGTCTGTAACTCCAGTTCCGGGGCATATAACACCCTCTTCTGACCTCCGAGGGCATTGCTCCACACAGGCGCACTTAAATACATACAGGAAATAGTCTGTTATAAAGTAAAAATAATAACAATAATAAAAATATTTTAGAAAATTCATTTATACATCCAGGCACAGTGGCACATGCCTGTTATGCCAGCATACAGGAGGCTGAGGCAGGAGGATAGAAAATTCAAGTCCAACTTGCCCTGCACAATGAGATCTTGTCTCAAAATAAAATTTAAAAGAGGCTAGAAAGGTAACTTAAAGGCAGCACATTAGCACATTCAAAGCACTGATTTCAAACCCCAAATTATATCCACTGTATTTTCATTTCAACAGAATCAACAGATAAGGTAGATTTTCTCATGAATATTTCAACAATAGTGAGATGTTTTGTATTCCTTCTTGGCTCCAAATCTTGAAATCTGGTGTGTATTTAACACAGCACATTTTGACTTAAAAAAATTTTTTTTTGGTCTTTTTGAGACAGGGTCTCCCTGTAGCCCCAGCTGGCCTGGAGCTCACTATATAGACCAGGATGGCCTTGAACTCACAGAGATCCACCTGCCTCGGCCTCCCAAGTGCTGGGATTAAAGGCCTGTGCCACCATATCAGGACCTCTGCACATTTTAGTAGGCATATTTGACTACTGAGTAACCTGCATGTGGTATTATGGGTTAAATACTGCTCCATCCAAATAGGAAACTCCTAACACCCAGTAGTTCCAATTGTGACCTGAGTGGAAAATATGGTCATCAGAGATGTAAATGGTTAGGATGGAGTGGGACCATACCATTAGGGGTTCACTGGTGTAGGGTGGACCATAGTCCATTTTGACCTTCTAAAAGGAGCAACTTGCCTGGAGATCTAGCTCAGCAGTATAGTGTTTACCTAGCATGCATGAAAGACCCTGGATTCCGCATGCAGCACTGAAAAAAATGGGGAACAATGTGAACAACATGCAAACACAAAGGGAGCCACCACTTCATGAAGATGAACACTGAAGTTGGGGTGATGCTTCCATGAATCAAGATTTCAGGAAACCATCAGCAGCTACAGAAGGACAGAACGTTCTCCCTTCTAGTCCCCTTACGAGGAGCTATGCTAACTCCTGGATCTTGGACTTCCAGTCTCCAGGTCTTCAAGAGAATATACTTGTGTTGCTTGAGCCGCTCAGTATGGGGACTTCGTCCTGCACCCTTGGAGCAATGGAACAAGTGATGGGTGGCCATCACACTGGATCCTGCAGGGTTGACCTTTGGTGCTTCCTGACTTTACTATCCCCATTTTCAAAACAAAAAACAAGTTCAGGGTCTCCCATTGCTGAGACAATCCAGCAGCAAAGACGGGATTGGAACCCAGGCAGGTGGAGCAGAGCCAGGTAGGCCCTCATTACCATGCCATGCCTTTCTGTCAGTCAGTTCTTACATTCAAAGTTGCCCTCAAGCCCTTGTGTTTCCAACACAGACCAGATGTCCTCCCCTGAGCCTGCTGGTCTTGGCACCACAAATCTCAGCTGCTGTTGGCAGAGAGGACATTGACTTTCACCACCTGGGTATTAGAGGTTTGGAGAATGGTCACTGTGTCTTCTCTCCACACCTCATACCGTAGTCCACCTTGCCCTGGTAGCTGAGAAGGTAGACACTGGTGTTGTCATGATATGACCCAATTTCCAGGCCCATGACCGACACAGGTGTTCCTAAATTCCTGCCTCCCTCATGGGTCATAGGCGCTCCACTGGCATTTTCCTCTAAAGCTGGTGACCTGCCAACAGAAGGACATGTCTTTGGGTATACCATGCCAGTATGGTGATAAGCCCTGCCAGGCTTCAGCAGGGCCCCTATTGCTCTCCCCCCACACCATGGTTACATCGGTTCTACCCCTCAGACATCTTGGCTAGGTAGCTGTCACTAGATGTACCTCCAGATAGTAGGACTTGGTTTGGGTGACCCTGGGAGGAGGGTATGGAGGGAGTGTCCACAGGGCACAGAGCCTAAGCACGTGGCTTCATACCTGGACCTGTCTAGGAGGTGAAGATTTGGCTACAAGGCTGCAAGACCTAACCCTTCTCAAGCCATTTGTGCCAGGAGAAGAGAATGAGGGCTATAGATCTCCCCTTACTGCTTCCACATGGCACAGGGTCTTTGCACATGACAGTCTGTATCGCTGAGTACACCTGTCTCACTGAGTACACCTATCTCACAGCAACTCT
>NW_008344750.1:1983006-1984119 GCF_000622305.1 Nannospalax galili | reverse complement strand
CACCCCCTCTCTCTTTCTTTCTTTCTTTCTTTCTTTCCTTTCTTTCTTTCTTTCTTTCCTTCCTTCCTCCCTCCCTCCACCCCCTCTCTCTCTTTCTTTCTTTCTTTCTTTCTTTCTTTCTCTTCTTCTTTTGTGTGTGTAGGTAGGTCAGTGGGAGTATGTGTGCCATGGAGCACATGTGTAGGTCAGAGGACAGTTTGTGGACTTTGTGGATGTTGGTTCCCTCCCTCCACATGTGGATTCTGGGGATGGATTGTTAGGCTTGCTGACAAGCACCTTTACCTGCTGAATCATCTCACTGGCCCGTGTTTTGTTTTGTTTTTATTTTGATTTTATGTTCATGGGTGTTTTGCCTGTATGTATGTAAGTGACCTGTGTCATGCAACGCCTTGGAGGCCAGAAAAGGGCGTCAGATTCCCCTACAACTGGAATTATGTATGGTTGTTAACCACCATGTTGCAGCTGGGAACAGTACCTGGTCCTCTGCAAAAGCAGTCAGTGTTCCACCGCTGAGACATCCCTCCAGCCCCCACTGTTTTGGCTTTTAAGACAGTCTCATGTAGCCTAGGCTGACCTTACCTCACTATGTAGCAAAGGAGGACCTTCAATTCCTGATTCTCCTGAATCCAGTTGCCAAGTGCTGAGGTATACACCACTCACAGTGGGAAGTGGCCTTTTGATTTATCCTCCTTACACATTCACAATCAAGACCAGTGTTCCCAGGGCCCAGAAGACAGCTCAGTGGGTAAGTGCTTGCTGCAAAAGCATGAGGACCTGAGTTTAGATTCCTAGCACCCACACAAAAAGCCAAGCATGGTGGCACAAATCTGTAAGCTTGGCACTGGAGTGCAGGGACAGGAAGATCTCTGGGGCTTACTGATCAGCCAGTCTAGCCAAATTGGTAAGCTCCAGATTCAGTGAGAGACCCTGTCTCAGAAAATAAGATTACAAGATTGAGAAAGACATTTGACACCAACCTCTGACCTCCAAACAAGCACAAATGCAATACCCGTGCACCTGTATATACATTCACACATATGAACACACACACACACACACACACACACACACACACATACACACACACCCCTCTGGAAACATCCTCTTAAATAA
>NW_008344750.1:1980685-1982871 GCF_000622305.1 Nannospalax galili | reverse complement strand
TGCTTTGGCCATTTGTGTTCCTGGCCCTCTGTTGCATGAGGGAGCTTCCTTGGTGAGAACTGAAAGATACATTAGTGTTCTCTTCATCCTATGAGTCTTAGGTGTGGAGGTTGCATCCTGGATGTGCCACTTAGGCTTGGACAATTCACAGATAATCTCTGTGTGTGGCCAGTGGTAAAACTCTGTAATAATCTCTGTTGAAAAAGAAGCTACTTTGATGGGTAGTGCTTGGGATACTTGTCTGTAAATTTAAGGATACATATTTTGCATATAGTAAGAAATTACATATATCTAGGATAAGAGAGCCTTTGGGTTTTCCCTAAGACCTATGACCTCTCCAGCTATGTGTATTTGGCTAGATTTACAGTACCACTCATGAGTTTCCTCCCATTGAGTGAGCTTTAAGTCCAATTAGGTAGCTGTTGATTACCCCTAAGATAAGAGCACCACTACTGCACCAGTTCGTTTGCTATGCTGGTCATTGATGTGGTTTTTAGGCCTTGAAGCTAGAGTTGGACTATTGATTGATGTTCTCCCTTACCAGCTTGTATAGTGCTCTTGTGTAGCTATGAGAGCTAACCTTCAGGAGAGGTGGCTTCCAGGTCAGTTCTAGCTCCATTGTTCCAAATCCTGTGTCCAAAATATGTCCTGTCTTCAGCAATAGGGTCTTACCATCAGGTTCTGGAAGGCAATCAAGGACTGTGGCAATATCCTGTGTAATTTTGGGATTCTCTTGAACCACCCTGGCCAACAACTCAAAGGAAGGTTTCTCCTGTCTGGCACTGGTTCTTGTTATGTAGTCCTCAGCTATACTCATGGACTCAGGTGGGGATAGTGCACATGCAATTCTTCAGTAGGTCTCTGGACCAACACAATTCCCTCCAGTTCTATTGGCATTTTTAAAAAGATTTAATTATATGTTATGTATGTGTATCTCTGTGTGTGTATGTGTACATGAGTGCAGGTGCCCACAGAGTCCAGAAGAGGGAATTGGCTCCCTTGGAGCTGGAGCTACAGGCAGTTATGAGCCACTTGCCATGGGCGCTGGAAGTTGAATTCCAGTTTGCTGGAGAGTAGCAAACCCTCTTAACCACTGAGCCTTCTCTTCAGCCCCTCTATTGGTGTTTTTTATTTTGAGACAGGGACTCCTATAGTCCAAGCTGGCCTCAAACTGGCTTATGTAGCCAAAGATGACCTTGAACTCCTGATGTTCTTGGCTCACTCTACCAAATACTAGGATTATAGACAAGAACTATTATGCCTGGCCTCTTTGCTTTGCATCTATTTATTTATTATTTATTTTCAGTGCTGGGGAATTGAACCAAGATCTCAAGTATGCTAGACAAGAAACTAGATCATGGTGTATATTCAGGCTGGCTTTTTTTTTTCATCTAGAGATGACTCCTGGGAATGGGCCTGATGATGGTCCTTTTGGTCCCTTGCTGATAGTCACTCAAGCTGTTTCTAATCAAGGTGCCTTGAACTCACTTGTCATACATGACTTTATACATTTGTCCAAGTGTTTCCACAGAACAGTGACAGGTCAGAGAACTCAAACCTCCTTTGAAATCACTGCCCTCTGGAAACACTCTTCTGAGCCCTTGCTCAGCCTTACAGAGTGAGCAAGAATTTCTCATTGCCATGAGAGGGGCAAAATTCTCTCTTGGATAATTTCTGCCTCTGTAAATTGCCTTGTCATGTACTTTCCTGTGAGAGATATTTCTAAATGATGAACCACCTTGTCAGGGGTGGACCTGGAGAGTCTCTCTCTAGCAGTTGTAGGCACCTTGGGTGACTTTCCAAGGCCTCCTCCCCCAGGGAGGCTGCCTGGCTGTTTTGCCCCTAGGAGCACTTGGTAATGTGTCAAGCATGTATTCACCAGGCAGCACATATAACCTCTTGAAGCCTCAGGGGCTCAGGCATATGAGCTGGTGTGATGGCTAATCCTGGGTGTCAACTTGATTGGATCTGGGATTCAGTGAAATGAAAGAGATCTTCTTGATTGGATCATCTAAAGCCGAAGACACATCCTAAATGTGGGCGTTACCTTCTGACGGCAGCCGGTATAAAAGACCAAGGCAGAGGAGAATACCAGGCTTCTTGCTGCTTGACTTCTCTCTCGCTGGTGAGTTTGTCTTTCTGCTGTAGACTGAAGACTAGCTGATCTTTGGGAATTTGTCAGGCCT
>NW_008344750.1:1912553-1980218 GCF_000622305.1 Nannospalax galili | reverse complement strand
TTTTTATTTTTAAAAATATTTTATTTATTATTTCTATTTTATGTGTATGAGTGTATTGCCTGCATGCATGTGAGTGCATCTGTCTTGTGCAATGACCGAGGGGGTCAGACACGGCGTCAGATCCCCTGGAATTGGAGTTAGGATGGTTGTTAGCAGCCACGTGGGTGCTGAGAATCAAAACTGGGACTTCCACAAGAAGAGTTAGTGCTCAGAACCGCTGAGCCATCTCTCCAGCCCTAGTAAGCAATTTTAATATAAGTATATCCCATGCAATATTTGGGACACATACAGCTAAATATATATTTTTAAATTTATTGCTCATTTGAAACTCAAATCTAACCCAGCAGTCCTGCCTGCTGGTAGTCAGAGGGCAAAGGAGTGTGGTCTGGCTAAATGGGTGATCTGAGCCACCTTCTTCCAAGTGATGAGCCTTAGTTTCTCCATCTGCCTTCTCTCTAGACTGACCCAGAGGAGCAGGGGCTTCTCTCAGGGCAGCTGGGAGGGTGGTGCAGGGACAAGAAAGGCTAACTCTGCCTTCTGAAATAGAAAGAATTCTCTCCTATAAACAGACTGGTTCACAGGACACTGAGAGGGGTTCTTTTTGTCCTTTTCCCTAGGAATGCACTTTACTATAAAGCCCAAAAGGTCTACAAAGGAGGCAATGACCACTAATGTCTTCACCAAGCAGCTGACAATTAGAATCATGCCACAGAACATTCTCTCCACCCATTTCTCCTCCTCTCAGGGAGTTCAGCCAGTCTCCTGTATGTGCGTGTGTGTGTGTGTGTGTGTGTGTGTGTGTGTGTGTGTGTGTGTCCTTGTCTGGACCTTGCTGGGGTTCCACAGAGCTGGCAAAGGCAGATCCCTGCTGTGGGCCCTGGCAGCCCCTGGGGCCAGCCCCCTGACCCTTGCTGTATTCTGTCTGTGCTGTTCCCAACAGGTGCCCGAGATGCCGCTGCTGCCAAAGAAGCGCTGGGAGTCCATGGCCAAGGGGCTGGTGCTAGGAGCTCTCTTCACCAGCTTTCTGCTGCTGCTTTACTCCTACGTGGTGCCCCCGCTGCACCCCAACGTGGCTACCACGTGAGTGAACTGAAGAGTGGGAGTGGGGAGGGGCTTCTCCACAGGCTATAACAGCTGAAGCACCTTTCTGATCCAAAGCGTTCTTCTAGACAGCCGCTCTGCACCCTGCACCATGCTGTGCCAGCCAGACATTCTGGAGGAACTCCTGGTACAACCATGGTCTGGGTGTGCACCTTTGAGAAGAGGGGATAAGGACAGAGCCTGCCTTACAGAGCAGGTGTGTCACCTAACATTGAGTCCAGGGCTTGAATGATCACCTGAGGCTGCAGTAGGGCCACAGTGGGGGCAGGGGTGAAGTGTGAGTTGCCCAGAGCTCTCAGCTGGCACAGGGCCTGGATTCTTTTCAGTCTTGTGCACCCGACTATTTCACATCGTCCCTCACAGGGCTGCGCAGGATAGGCCTATGCTAGTTGGAGGGATTAAGTGAATCTGGAGACTACAGCCAGTGGGTGAATGCTTTTTTCCTTTAACTTTAAAATGGCAATTTCAGGCAGGGGATGCAGCTCAGTTGGCAGAGTGCTTGATAGCATACAGAGAGCCCTAGGTTCAAGCTCCAGGACTGCATAGACCAGGTACAGCTGCCCATGCCTGTAATCCTAACACTGGGGAGGTGGAGGTAGGATCAGAAGTTCAAGGTCATCCTTTAGACAGAAAGGCCAGGAATTCAGCAACAGCCTGCATGCCTGATCTCACTCGGATCTCACCCCAACACTATGAATGGGGCTTGTGTTTCTCCCCTATCACAGGTGCCAGAGAGACCAAATCACTGGCCCTGCCCCAGACTCCCCTGCCACCACTGTCACCAGCAGTCCTGGTGTAGAGCTCAGTCCCCCTGCAACTCCTGACACTTCTCCATCCTCTGTCTCCCCAGAACTTCAGAGTCCACAGCTCCCTGCTCCCCTGCTTCCAGTGAGCCAGAGACCAACAGGTCTGCCGGAGGGTGCCAACCCCAGCAAAACATCGTTTTCATGAAGACGCACAAGACGGCCAGCAGCACGCTGCTCAACATCCTCTTCCGCTTCGGCCAGAAGCACGGGCTCAAGTTCGCCTTCCCGAATGGGCGCAACGACTTCCACTACCCATCCTTCTTCGAGCGCAGCCTGGTGCAGGACTACCGGCCAGGGGCCTGCTTCAACATCATCTGCAACCACATGCGCTTCCACTACGAGGAAGTGCGCAGGCTGGTGCCGCCCGGCGCCACCTTTATCACGGTGATCCGCGACCCTGCGCGCCTCTTCGAGTCCTCCTTCCACTACTTCGGGTCCATGGTGCCCCTCACGTGGAAGCTCTCGAGCCGGGACAAGCTGGCGGAGTTCCTGCAGGACCCCGACCGCTACTACGACCCTAGCGGCTACAACGCGCACTACCTCCGCAACCTGCTCTTCTTCGACCTGGGCTACGACAGCGGCCTGGACCCCAGCAGCCCGCGGGTGCAGGAGCACATCCTGGAGGTGGAGCGCCGCTTCCACCTGGTGCTGCTGCAGGAGTACTTCGACGAGTCCCTGGTGCTACTGCGGGAGCTGCTGTGCTGGGACCTGGAGGACGTGCTCTACTTCAAGCTCAACGCCCGCCGCGACTCGCCAGTGCCGCGCCTCTCGGGGGAGCTGTACCGCCGCGCCACCGCCTGGAACCTGCTGGACACCCAGCTCTACCGCCACTTCAACGCCACCTTCTGGCGCAAGGTGGAGGCCTTCGGCCGCCGGCGCATGGCCAGCGAGGTGGCCACGCTGCGCAGCGCCAACGAGCGCATGCGCCGCATCTGCATCGACGGAGGTCAGGCGGTGGACGCTGCGGCCATCCAGGAGTCGGCCATGCAGCCGTGGCAGCCGCTGGGCGCCAAGTCCATCCTGGGTTACAACCTCAAGAAGAGCATCGGGCAGAGGCACGAGCAGCTCTGCCGGCGCATGCTCACGCCCGAGATCCAGTACCTGTCGGACCTCGGTGCCAATCTCTGGGTCACCAAGCTCTGGAAGCACCTTCGGGACTTCCTGCGGTGGTGACATCCCTCGGACCAGCGGCTTGCCTGCTCCCTTGGAGGGCTGGGCAGGGACCCGCTGGCGCTGGCCTTCCCTGGCCCCTCCTGGTGCCACCCTGGGAACCAGGGTGTGGCGGGGCTTCCCTGGGGTCATTAGCCAGCCTGGGGTCATCTCCCTGGGAGATCAGTATTTGACTAATTCTGCTGTTTTTGTTTTTTTGTTTTTGTTTTTTGTTTTTTTGTTGTTGTTGTTAAACCCCCCTCCCCTCTTTTCAGCTTCCTCTTTAACGGGAGATTCTGAAGTAAAAGAATTTTATGTGTTTTTGTTAATCGACTTCACTGTGGTGACTGGAAAGGCCCTGGGGTTGGGGGACCCAGAGAGCACAGTGAGACCTTTGGAAGGGTGATTGTAGAATGGAGCACAGTGTTGGGGAGGGTGGAGGAGGGTGTAGCGACCTGGTATGTGAAAATCATGTGTGTGACTGAGCACTGGTTATGTGCCTGGTACTAGGCTGAGTGTGCTTTGAACATTATCTCAACTCCACCAAAATTCAGTGGCTTGGGGATTTGAATTATCTCATGTAACAGACCAGGGAGGAGGGAGTATCACCGCACTAACATCACAGGGCACCTGGTAGGTGGAAATGGTGACTACATAGGAACACAGTTTAAGAATGAGCTGGGCATGGTGGTCTTTAATCCCAGCACTCCAGAGGCAGAGGCAGGCAGATCTCTGTGAGATCAAAGCTAGCCTGGGGTGGTCTATATAGTCAGTTCCAGGCCAGCTGGAGACCCTGTCTCAATGCCCCCCCCAAAAGAATAGATGTGTGCATGCATGTGTGTGCATGTGATAGGGAGGCTGTCATCTCTCTAATCCTCACGATTCCCACAGTAAACCTTTGAGGCAGGCACAATTACTGCTCCATTTCCTGTTGTGGGAATTAGGGGGGTAGGGATGATCCTAAGAGGGGTAGGGATGTGCTGCGGGAGGGGGGTGTCATATCATAGGGTGTATAAGACTCAGGACCACAAGTACCTTCCATTTTCAGTACCATTTCAAACCACTCCTCTGCCCCTAATCCTCCCACCCTTCACCAACAGCTTTTGTTTCCACTGCCCCTCTCACTTATGCTGCCCCACACAGCTGCTCTGTAATCTTGGAGCTATCTGGTATCCACCCAGTAGCACACATTTGTCTGGATCCTCTTGTGGACTGTTTCCAGAGGTAAAGATGACCACCAAGGCACCTGAGCATGGCCAGGTGTCACCAGGGTAAGGGTGTACCCGATTTATCTCCCTGAAGCCAGTCTCCCCAAACCAACGGTGCCCTTTTAGGAGTGTAGGACTCTGACGCTTCCAACTAGGAGCTGAATGACCAAAGTCACAGTCAAATGACAGTTGAGAACTTTGCACGGAGGTCCAAGCCAAGAGCCGGCATATGGAATCTGAATTTCCACAACCTCATGGCTTTATCGACCAAAGCTCTAAGAAGTGACATTAACTATCTGTGATGGTTTGAATGAGAATGTCCCCCATAGACTCCAAGTATTTAGACATTTTGTCCTCAGTTGGTGGCACTGTTTTGAGAGGTCTTAAAGGTGTGGCTATGCTGGAGGAAAAACTGGGAGCAGGGCTTAGAGAGTTCTTTTTGTTTTTTCAGGAAGGAGGTGTTTATTTTGACTCACAGTTCAAAGATACAGTCCACCCTGGCAGGGAATGAGGCAGCAGGTCACAGAGAGCTGAAGACTGGTGTTTAGCTTGCTGCTTTTATTCACCCTGGGCCCAGCCCATGGAATACTGCTGCACATTTAGGGTGGATCTCTCCACCTCAGTTAACCTCATCTAAAAAGTCCCTCACAGACATGCCCAGAGATTTGTGCCCTAGGTGATTCCAAATCCTGTCAAGTTGACACTATATTAACCATCACAGTGGCCAACAGATGAGCATTCGTTCAGCCGGGTAGACTCTGTCTCCAAATACTGAGTCTGACTATTCTGAAGATGGATGCCCCAGGGATACTCCATTGGTTTGTCCTGTTCTCTGCACCATCCCGGGTGTGAAGCTGCTTTTCTAGAGAAAGCTGTAACTTTACACCTGCTTGTATAACATGAAGCTGTCCTGCTTGAGACATGCTCACCCTAGAACAATCACCATTTCTTTGTCTTCATGGAATTTAATTTAGATTCTTAAACCTGCTCATTCTCTGTCCATGCAGATGCAGAGGTGACTCCTGCACCATCAGGTAGATTCAACACTGTAAATTTTCATCTCTGCAAAGGTGAAGATTTGCATCCTGACCTAGATGCTGGGATAATACCAGATCTCGAGTCTTTCTCTTGCTTCCTGTGCCTGCTTGAAGATGTGAGGGCTTAACCTCTGCTTCTCCTGCTCCAGCCACCTCTCCTCCCCCACCGTGATGGACTGTAATTCCCCTAGAACCGTAAGCTCTAATAAACTCTTCCTTCTATAAGTTGTTTTGGTCAGTATTTCTATCCCAGCAACAGAAAAGTAACTAATACACTATCTAAGGTCACATAGCTAATTAACGCCTAAATCAGATTGAAAACTGAAAGCAGTCAGCTCTTAATCTCTCACTAGGTTTGGGTTGATTCTGTCTCCTGGGACTAAGCCCAATCAGGATGTGGAGGGTTAAGGTGGCCAACTGTTCCAGTTTTTTTTTTTTTTTTTTTGAGATTGCCTTGGTTATTTGTTTTTTCTTTGTTGTCTTTCTGTTTTGTTTTGTTTTTGTATTGTTTTGCTTTGAGACAGAGTCTCACTATTTTGCCTGTGCTGGTCTAGACTTCTTTATGTAAACCAGGCTGACCTCAAACTCACAGAGATATGCCTGCCTCTGCCTCCCAAGTGCTGGGATTAAAGGTAGGTACCATGCCCAGTGACACTGCACTGATTTTGCCATTGAAAGTTCCCCATCCCAGAAAACCCTTCAGCCTTACACAGCAAGGTCTGGCTTCTTCAGGGCACCAGAGGTACATTCAAGATGTTCTGAAGGAATACTGCTCTCCAGAGCCCTCCCCCCATCAACTGATTTTGAAACCATAGAGGAAAAACCTGATGCAGGTGCTAGAGAAATGGTACAGTAGTTTAAGAGCACTTGCTGCTCTTCAAGAGCAACCAAGTTAAGTCCCCAGCACCCAGATTGGGCAGCTCACAACCACTTGTAACTCCAGCTTCAGGGGATCTGACCCCTTTCTTCTGCCCTCTGACTCTGTCTCTGTCTCTGTCTCTGTCTCTCTCTCTCTCTCTCTCTCTCTCTCTCTCTCTCACACACACACACACACACACACACATACAAATAAAATATTTTTAAAAAACCTGATGGAAGTAAGAGTATTCCTAGGAAAAGATGTTTCACCCCGAATTTATGAGCTTAGTTTAAGAGACTTCATAATTACATCTTCTTGGATATCAAAAGGCTTAGAAATGTCAGTTGATTATCAGGGTGTTACTACATTATTAATCATTATTATAATTGCAATATGTGGCCATTGAGAACCTAAGGTCGGCAAACTTAGCAAACAGCAGGTTCCAGGAATATGTTACATCCATGGTACTTAATGTTTCCTGGTTCTAAGGACATTTTAGTCATTAACTCATTTATATGACTAATATTTGATTAAGTGACTGATGGATAGTGAACCATGTGAGAAGATGGGTGATCCTCTCTACTTCCCCAAGACGGAGATGGAGACTCAAGGCTGAGCAACCAGTTCTGGGTCACAGAGCAAGGCAGCAAGAGAAGAAAAAGAATGGAAACTCAGACTCATTTGATGTTAAGACAGAGTTTAAGGCTTCCAGACCCTCAATACCAGTCTGGCTGGCCTCCACAGTATGAGAACTAATGTCCCAGAACAGCTGAAAAATGACAGACTGTTGCAGACAGGAGGCAGATTGCTCTTATCACACCTGCACAGCAGAGGGCGCCCTTGGACTGAATTTGATTTTGTCCAGCTCTGCCAGCACTTCGCAGTGACCAAGCATCTACTAATGTGGCATGTGATCCTAAGGCCAGGGTTACAGCTGCCCCCTTCACAAAATTCAGTAAAATCACCTTCTCCCCTTTGTTACTAGTTCAACTGTACCCCTACCCAAAGATGTGTTGAAGTCCCAACCCTTAGTATCCTCTGACTGGGACCTTATTTGGAAATAAGATCTTGATACAATAAAGTTGAGATCATCCTATGACTCCTTAATTCAATACCTCTGCTGTTCTTATACAGAATGGGTACAGAAGCCAGGCGTGGTGGCGTATGACTGAGGCAGGATGATCATGAGTTTAAGGCCAGCTTGAATCATACCTCATGAGACCTGTCACAAACAAACAAATAAACAATCACACATGTCATCCCAGCACTGTGGAGGTCAAGGCATGAGGCTGGTACTGGAGGTCAGCCTAGACTACATAGCAAGAACCTGGCTAACAAGTAAGTAAAAAGGGATGGGGATGTAGCTCAGTTGGTAGAGTACCTATCTAGTATGCAGGAATTTGCCTGGATTTGATCCCTAGTACCACCAAAACCAAGTGTGATCGTGTGTTGGATCCCCCTGAAGTTGGAGTTACAGGCAGTTGTGAGCTGCCTCATATAGGTGCTGGGAACCAAACTTGGGTCTTCTGCAGGATCAGCATGTACTCTTAATTGCTGATCCATCTCTCCAGCCCTGATTTCATTTTTAATTATGTGTATATGCCTGTGTCTGTGTCTGGGCATGTATACATGAGTGTGAGTGCCCTCAGACACCAGAGGTGGGCATTGGATTCCCTGGAGCTAGACTTACAGGTGATTGTAAGCCACTCAATTTGATTGCTGGGAATTGAACTAGGGTCCTCTGCAAGAGCAGTATATGATCTTAACCGCTGAGCTGTCTCTCCAGCAGCCAGCAAGTTTTTAATTAAATAATGAAAGACAGAAAAGACCAGAAATGTGAAAGTAGGGAGGAAGAAAGGAAAACATATAAGTGAAGGGTAAAGAGTTTGCCATTTCCCTTAGTTACAGCAAGGAGCCACAGGAGCCACAGGAGCCACAGGAGCCACAGGAGCCACAGGAGCAGGGTTGAATGTACTCAGAAGCCAGATGCCAGATGGGCCACAAATAAGTTGTTATAATGATGGAGTTGGTAGGTGTGCCCAGACCAAATACTGGGTCTGGACACAAGGCTAGTGGTTCAAGAAGAGTACTGGAGTTTTCTGTTCCACAGTCTAAAAGTACAGAGCATTGCTGAATTTCAGGGTTTGGTTGGGGATTGTCTGCTCATTGAGCATCTCCAGTTGAACAAGCTAGCACCTTTGAGCCTAAGAGCTCCCTCAGCCACAATGAGATGATCCTCACTAGAAAGGAACTAACTGTCCCTAAGCCGGAAGATGATCCTGGAGAGAAGAAAAGCATATCCTGGCCAGGAATGTGGTGCCCGCCTGCAATCCCAGACTGGAGAGTATGAGGAAGAGGATCTTGCGATTGAGCCAGCCTGGGCTACACAGTGAGACCTTGTTGAAAGAGAGAGGAAGAAGGAGAAGGAAGAGGAGAAAGAGGAGGAGGAAGAAGAAGGAAGAGGAGGAGAGAAGAAGAGGATTTAGGAAGTGGAGAGAGGAGGAGGAAGAGAACAGGAGGGGAGGAGGAGAAGGAGGAAGAGGAGGAGGAAGGGAAGGGAGGAAGGAAATCCCATAAGAAAACGAAGAAACAAAAGCCTTATGGCACAGGAATATAGTTAGCATATGATGAATGCAAATAAAAGTTGTTGGTTTTTAAGATGAAGGTGGGTCAGAGGTGTGGTGAGCAAAGACCCAAGGACAGCAATTAGAGCCTGGACCAGAGCAGAAGCAGGGAGAGTCCCTGAATTTGTCCCTTGTGACTAAACTCAGACCTATAGGCCTGTAGGGAGCCCATCTCTGCAGGAGAGGCAGGTCTGCCACCTACATGCTTGCTCTCCCTGGTGCTGGGCACATGGGTTAGGGAGTCCTGATTAGGCACCAAGCCAGGACAATCCTAATATTACTCAGTCACTGCTTGGCTTAGGATGCTGCTGCTTCCTCCAGGTTCTGTCAGAGAACAGTCTGGAACTCACAGATGTCCTAAAGACTGGCCCAGACCTTGATCTTGACCTCCACGCCCTGGCTTCCACCCCAGTTTTGTTGCCTCCCAGCTGTGTCACCTGTATCTTGGCCAACATCTTTTTTTTCTTCAACCTTCGGAGTTCTGTGCACCGCAGACCAGAAGTATTAGCCCGTGGAGCAAAGCTTGACCCCAGACTATCTTGGGTTGATGTGTCAGAACCTTAGCTACCTCCCTAGGGAGTGGTGATGCTGGAGCGGAACTCTGAAAGGCTTATTCCACCTGGGAAGCCCTTTCTGGGATGGAGCCCTCCCTGTATAGCTGCCTCACTTCCTCCATCATTTGCCTCCACTTTCTGGGATTGCCTCCCAGACACGTTTCTTGTTCTGGGCCCCTTGCCTATGGGTTTTTTTCTTTGTGACTCAGACTAAGGCAAGCGCCTCCTGTGTGCCAGATCCCAGACACACAGAGTGATGTCATGGGTGGTTAAGGACACAATTCTCATCTCAATAAATTCATTGATTCACCAATTTGAGCTTTGTGGGATCTTTACGTTGCTCCGAAGTTGGTTCTTTTCTGCGTCAGTAGATGTTTGTTCATGTTTCCCTAAGAACGGTGTCACCCAACACAGGACTACACAATGAAACCCTGCTTTTGGGGATTTTTTGGTCTTTTTGAGACAGGGGCTCCCTGTAGCCCCAGCTGGCCTGGAACTTGCTATGTAGTCCAGGCTGCCCTTGAACTCACAGAGATCCACCTGCCTTTGCCTCCCAAGTGCTAGAATTAAAGGCATGCGCCACCACACCCGGCTGTGAAACCCTGTCTTTAAAAATAAATAAATAAATAAACAAACAAATAAATAAACAAACAAACAAATAAAATATCTTTCTTCCTTTTTCAGGCTGAATAGTATTCCATTGTGGACATCCCATGTTTTGCAAAGCCATTCATTTGGCTACATGTGGGTGGCTTGGCTTCTTCATGTTACTCATTCTGAATGGTATTGTTTTGCATATGGGTGTACAGACACTGTTTCCAGACTAATCTTGCAGACTTTTGTGGGGACATAGGGTTGTGAGACAGGGTCTTAAAAGGTAGCTCAGGCTCGCCTGGATCTTATTATATAGCTCAGGCTGGCCTCAAACTCTCAATTTTCCTGTCTTAATCTCCTGAATGCTGATTACAGGTGTGTGGACTCTTCATTGTGTTTTCATGTACATACAATGACATATATGCATGCACATATAATATATACAAATATACTACACATATGTAAATATACTGTCATGTACTTCACACTATGTAATACATACATAGATACGTTTTAAATTTTTTATTATTTTTATCTTATGTGTATGCGCATATTGCCTGTATGTAGGTAACTGCACCCGTGTTGTGCAATGCCCACGGACGTCAGAAGAGGCTGTCTAGTACCCTCCTGGTACTAGAGTTACGGACAGTTGTTAGCTGCCATCTGGGTGCTGGGATTCAAACCCAGATCTTCTACAAGAACAACCAGTGTTCTTAACTGCTGAGCCATCCCTCCAGCCCCCATACACACATACTTTAAAACTTCAATAAAACAAACTGGACGTGGTGGCTCATGCCTTTAATCCCAGCACTCTGTGTGATTAATTCTGTGACGTCATTCATCTCACTTTGGATAAGGACATTCCATGGTGTTCACTCAAGGGAGTCACCTAAGGACACATTTCTCAGGGTGAATCTTGTCCCCACATAACAGTAGCTTGAACAGCAAATGCAGGAATTCCATATCAGAGTCCACCTTCACTGTCAGGTTTACTGTATTTCACCCAGTGCTCAGGGACCATTGCAGAAGAGGTGACAGAAAGAGTCCATCTTCACTGTCAGGTTTACTGTATTTGGAATTACCTATGTGCCACACCTCTGGATGTGTTATTTATGAGGATGTTTCCAGAGGTGTGTGTGTGTGTGTGTGTGTGTGTGTGTGTGTGTGTGTGTGTATGTATGTTCATGTGTGTGAATGTATATACAGGTGCACGGGTATTGCATTTGTGCTTGTTTGGAGGTCAGAGGTTGGTGTCAAATGTCTTTCTCAATCTTGTAATCTTATTTTCTGAGACAGGGTCTCTCACTGAATCTGGAGCTTACCAATTCGGCTAGACTGGCTGATCAGTAAGCCCCAGATATCTTCCTGTCCCTGCACTCCAGTGCCAGACTTACAGATTTGTGCCACCATGCTTGGCTTTTTGTGTGGGTGTTAGGAATCTAAACTCAGGTCCTCATGCTTTTGCAGCAAGCACTTACCCACTGAGCTGTCTCCTGGGCCCTGGGAACACTGGTCTTGATTGTGAATGTGTAAGGAGGATAAATCAAAAGGTCACTTCCCACTGTGAGTGGTGTATACCTCAGCATTTGGCAACTGGATTCAGGAGAATCAGGAATTGAAGGTCATCCTTTGCTACATAGTGAGGTGAGGTCAGCCTAGGCTTCATGACACTCTGTCTCAAAAGCCAAAACAGTGGGGGCTGGAGGGATGTCTCAGCGGTTGGGAACACTGACTGCTTTTGCAGAGGACCAGGTTCTGTTCCCAGCTGCAACATGGTGGTTAACAACCATACATAATTCCAGTTGTAGGGGAATCTGACCCCCTCTTCTGGCCTCCAAGGCATTGCATGACACAGGTCACTTACATACATATAGGCAAAACACCCATGAACATAAAATCAAAATAAATTAAAAACAAAACAAAACACAGGCCAGTGAGATGATTCAGGAGATAAAGGTGCTTGTCAGCAAGCCTAACAATCCATCCCCAGAATCCACATGTGGAGGGAGGGAACCAACATCCACAAAGTCCACAAACTGTCCTCTGACCTACACATGTGCTCCATGGCACACATACTCCCACTGACCTACCTACACACACACAAAAAAAGAAGAGAAAGTAAGAAAGAAAGAAAGAGAGAGGGGTGGAGGGAGGGAGGGAGGGAGGATGGAAGGAAAGAAAGAAAGAAAGAAAAGACAGAGAGACAGAGAGACAGAAGGAAGGGAGGAAGGAAAGAAAGAAAGAAAGGAAAGAAAAAAAGAAAGAAAGAAAGAAAGAAAGAAAGAAAGAAAGAAAGAAAGAAAGAAAAAGAAAGAAAGAATCCTTCCCAATATTGTTAACAACTTGAACAAGCTGGTGTCAGTCTCTTCTCTTTCCGCATCTTGGTGCACAGTCTCCTTAGGACTCTCAAAGAGGACTGTCCAGTAATGTTACCTCTTAAGATACACCTGAGAAAACATTTCTTAGGGTGACTGGTTCAATAAGTGATGAGACTCTATACTATGAAATACTACACAGCCATTCTAAAACCTGCTTGAACAGAGAGATCTCCAAGCAATATACAATGTGTAATGAAAAGAGCCATCACAGAATAATGCTTGCAACACGCTGAGTGAATAACTACATTCCTGTTTCATTGATTTTTTTTTGTCTTTTTGAGACAGGGTTTCCCTGTAGCCCTCGCTGGGTATCATTATGCCCTGTGTATTTGACGAACTCAAAGAATCATCTAAAATGAACCAGTAATTTACAAGCCGATCATCCACCTTGACCAGGCGATCCCTGGCCTCTGATAGTCCCTGATTAAGCTTGCCAAGAAAGTGCCCGTGTGGGGCAGAAGTGAGGTGCTGAGACTCCCTGTCTCCTGATGGCTCCTCCAACATTCCCTCCCACACTCCCACACCCACCATGAATTTTTGTAACAGCCTCATGACTTGTTTCTCTGCTGTGAGCATCGATGATCCCCAGGTCATTCTACACATTAGGTTTTCTTCCTGTCACAGAACTACATTGGTGTCTTCCTCTGAGTCTAGCACCTTCACTGGCTCCCAGCTACTGAGGCAGCCCAATGTCAGGGCCTGGAGTTCCTTGGTGACCTGTCTGCCCTCCATCCCTTTGAGCTCTGGGACTTCACGGCACCTCTCCTCTTTCTCATCTCTCTGGCTTTTCTTCTTTCACCTAGAATGTTCTCTTACCATGTCCACCTAAGAGGTTCAGCTCAAAAGCCATTTCTTCTGCAAGGCATTCTGGGACTTGCTAGTACGGTGCTCATGCTTAAACCTTGACTAGACTAGCCATCTTTCAATGGCCAGGGTAGAAAGTTGTTAAGGATGCAGGACTTAGGGTTAGAGAAGGCAAGGGTTCAAGCCTTGCCTCTGGTCCTTCCTAACTTCTGCCACTCAATCCCTGGATGCGTAACACAGGATCATGTGTATGAAGATTAGCACAGTGAATATGGCACATGCTTCATAAGCCTGACAGTTAAGTGAGTGAGGAAAATGGTCACAGTAAGCAGTGCCGACTCTGAAAAAGATGCAGGATTCTGATTGAGGAAGCTCCATCAGAAGAGTTGCTGTGAGATAGGTGTACTCAGTGAGACAGGTGTACTCAGCGATACAGACTGTCATGTGCAAAGACCCTGAGCCATGTGGAAGCAGTAAGGGGAGATCTATAGCCCTCATTCTCTTCTCCTGGCACAAATGGCTTGAGAAGGGTTAGGTCTTGCAGCCTTGTAGCCAAATCTTCAACTCCTAGGCAGGTCCAGGTATGAAACCACGTGCTTAGGCTCTGTGCCCTGTGGACACTCCCTCCATACCCTCCTCCCAGGGTCACCCAAACCAAGTCCTACTATCTGGAGGTACATCTAGTGACAGCTGTCTAGCCAAGATGTCTGAGGGGCAGAACTGGTGTAACCATGGTGTGGGGGGAGAGCAATAGGGGTCCTGCTGAAGCCTGGCAGGGTTCATCACCATACTGGCATGGTATACCCGAAGACATGTCCTTCTGTTGGCAGGTCATTGGCTTTAGAGGAAAATGCCAGTGGAGTGCCTGTGACCCATGAGGGAGGCAGGAACTGCCCCAGGGTTCTCTGCAAGAACAGCCAGTGCTCTTAACTGCTTGAGCCACCTCTCCAACCCCCAAGTAAGCAATTTTTAAAAATATTTTATTATTTTAATTTTGTGTACGAGTGTTATGCCTGCATGTAGGTGAGTGCACCCATGTTGTGCAATGCCTGAGGAAGACAGAAGAGGCTGTCAGATCCCCTAGAATTGGAGTTATGGACAGTTGTTAGCTGCCATGTGGGTGCTGGGATTTGAACCTGGGTCTTCTGCAAGAACAGTCAATGTTCTTAACCACTGAGCCATCTCTCCAGCCCCAGCAATTTTTAATATATCTTGTGAAACATATTAAATATACAACTAATTTTTAAAATTTTATTGCTCTTCTGAAACTCAAATATAACCCAATAGTCATGCCTGTTGACAGTCAGAGGGGGAAAGTAATGTATGGGCAGTGGCCTAGCTAAATGGGTGATCTGAGCCGCCTTCTTTCTTTCTTTTTTTTTAATATTTTATTTATTTTTATTTTATGTGTATGAGTGTATTGCCTGCATGTATGTGCACCCATGTCATGCAATCCTGTGGAGGTCAGAAGAGGGCTTTGGATTCCCCTGGAACTGGAGTTAAGGATGATTCGTAGCCACCATGTGAGTGCTGGGAATCGAACCCAGGTCTTCTGCAAGAGCAGTCAGTGCTCTTAACCGCTGAGCCATCTCTCCAGCCCACCCCCCGCCGCCTTCTTTCTTTCTAAGGCTTCCAACTGGGAGCTGAATAACCAGTCACAGCCAAGAGACAATTGTGGACTTCTTTGTGCCAAGTTCTATGTCAAGAGCTGGCATATGGAATCTGAATATCTACAACCTCCTGGCTTTATCGACCAAAGCTCTGAGAAGTAACATACTATCTAAATCACGTAGTTAATTAGCACCAAAGTCAGATTGAAAACTGAGAGCAGTCAGCTCTTAATCTCTTACTAGGTTTGGGTTAATTCTGTTTCCTGGGACTAAGCTCTGTCCCAAGCAGGATGTGGAAGGTTAAGGTGGCCAACTGTGCCAGTTTTTTTGAGACTGCCCTGGTTATTTGTTTTTTCTTTGTTTTGGGATGGGGAACTTTCAGTGGTAAAATCAGAACAGTGTTCCTAGCCATGATGGTGCCTGCCTTTAATCCCAGCACTTAGGAGGCAGAGGCAGGCAGATCTCTGTGAGTTTGAGGCCATCCAGGTTTACATAGAGAGGTCTAGTCCAGCACAGGCTACAGAGTGAGACTCTGTCTCAAAAGAAAACAAACAACAAACAAAAAACAGAAAAACAACAAAGAAAAAACAAATAACCAGGGCAGTCTCAAAAAAACTGGGAAATTGGCCACCGTAACCCTCCACATCCTGCTTGGGCCAGAAGCTTAGTCCCAGGAGACCTAATCAACCCAAATTTAGTAGAGATTAAGAGATGACTGCTCTCAGTTTTCAATCTGACTTTGGTGCTAATTAGCTATGTGGCCTTAGATAGTATGTCATTTCTTAGAGCTTTGGTCGATAAAGCCATGAGGTTGTGGAAATTCAGATTCCATATGCGGGCTCTTGGCTTGGACCTCCGTGCAAAGTTCTCAACTGTCATTTGACTGTGACTTTGGTCATTCAGCTCCTAGTTGGAAGCGTCAGAGTCCTACACTCCTAAAAGGGCACCGTTGGTTTGGGGAGACTGGCTGCAGGGAGATAAAATCGGGTACATCCTTACCTGGTGACACCTGGCCATGCTCAGGTGCCTTGGTGGTCATCTTTACCTCTGGAAACAGTCCACAAGAGGATCCAGACAAATGTGTGCTACTGGGTGGATACCAGATAGCTCCGAGATTACAGAGCAGCTGTGTGGGGCAGCATAAGTGAGAGGGGCAGTGGAAACAAAAGCTGTTGGTGAAGGGTGGGAGGATTAGGGGCAGAGGAGTGGTCTGAAATGGTACTGAAAATGGAAGGTACTTGTGGTCCTGAGTCTTATACACCCTATGATATGACACCCCCCTCCCGCGGCACATCCCTACCCCTCTTAGGATCATCCCTACCCCCCTAATTCCCACAACAGGAAATGGAGCAGTAATTGTGCCTGCCTCAAAGGTTTACTGTGGAAATTGTGAGGATTAGCGAGATGACGTAGCCTGGGCCCTGCTGTCCACACCCCAGGAAATGTTCTCAGCCTCCCTATCACATGCACGCACATGCACACACACATGCATGCACACATCTATTCTTTTGGGGGGGGGCATTGAGACAGGGTCTCCAGCTGGCCTGGAACTGACTATATAGACCACCCCAGGCTAGCTTTGATTTCACAGAGATCTGCCTGCCTCTGCCTCTGGAGTGCTGGAATTAAAGACCACCATGCCCAGCTCATTCTTAAACTGTGTTCCAATGTGGCCACCACTTCCACCTACCAGGTGCCCTGTGATGTTAGTCCGGTGATACTCCCTCTTTCCTGGTCTGTTACATGAGATAATTCATATCCCCAAGCCACTGAATTTTGGTGGAGTTGAGATAATGTTCAAAGCACACTCAGCCTAGTACCAGTCACATAACCAGTGCTCAGTCACATACATGATTTTCCAGCTTCTGCATGTAACTCACATACCAGGTCGCTGCCCTCCTCCTCCACCCTCCCCAACACTGTGCTCCATTCTACAATCACCCTTCCAAAGGTCTCACTGTGCTCTCTGGGTCCCCCAACCCCAGGGCCTTTCCAGTCACCACAGTGAAGTCGATTAACAAAAACACATAAAATTCTTTTACTTCAGAATCTCCCGTTAAAGAGGAAGCTGAAAAGAGGGGAGGGGGGTTTAACAACAACAACAAAAAAACAAAAAACAAAAACAAAAAAACAAAAACAGCAGAATTAGTCAAATACTGATCTCCCAGGGAGATGACCCCAGGCTGGCTAATGACCCCAGGGAAGCCCCGCCACACCCTGGTTCCCAGGGTGGCACCAGGAGGGGCCAGGGAAGGCCAGCGCCAGCGGGTCCCTGCCCAGCCCTCCAAGGGAGCAGGCAAGCCGCTGGTCCGAGGGATGTCACCACCGCAGGAAGTCCCGAAGGTGCTTCCAGAGCTTGGTGACCCAGAGATTGGCACCGAGGTCCGACAGGTACTGGATCTCGGGCGTGAGCATGCGCCGGCAGAGCTGCTCGTGCCTCTGCCCGATGCTCTTCTTGAGGTTGTAACCCAGGATGGACTTGGCGCCCAGCGGCTGCCACGGCTGCATGGCCGACTCCTGGATGGCCGCAGCGTCCACCGCCTGACCTCCGTCGATGCAGATGCGGCGCATGCGCTCGTTGGCGCTGCGCAGCGTGGCCACCTCGCTGGCCATGCGCCGGCGGCCGAAGGCCTCCACCTTGCGCCAGAAGGTGGCGTTGAAGTGGCGGTAGAGCTGGGTGTCCAGCAGGTTCCAGGCGGTGGCGCGGCGGTACAGCTCCCCCGAGAGGCGCGGCACTGGCGAGTCGCGGCGGGCGTTGAGCTTGAAGTAGAGCACGTCCTCCAGGTCCCAGCACAGCAGCTCCCGCAGTAGCACCAGGGACTCGTCGAAGTACTCCTGCAGCAGCACCAGGTGGAAGCGGCGCTCCACCTCCAGGATGTGCTCCTGCACCCGCGGGCTGCTGGGGTCCAGGCCGCTGTCGTAGCCCAGGTCGAAGAAGAGCAGGTTGCGGAGGTAGTGCGCGTTGTAGCCGCTAGGGTCGTAGTAGCGGTCGGGGTCCTGCAGGAACTCCGCCAGCTTGTCCCGGCTCGAGAGCTTCCACGTGAGGGGCACCATGGACCCGAAGTAGTGGAAGGAGGACTCGAAGAGGCGCGCAGGGTCGCGGATCACCGTGATAAAGGTGGCGCCGGGCGGCACCAGCCTGCGCACTTCCTCGTAGTGGAAGCGCATGTGGTTGCAGATGATGTTGAAGCAGGCCCCTGGCCGGTAGTCCTGCACCAGGCTGCGCTCGAAGAAGGATGGGTAGTGGAAGTCGTTGCGCCCATTCGGGAAGGCGAACTTGAGCCCGTGCTTCTGGCCGAAGCGGAAGAGGATGTTGAGCAGCGTGCTGCTGGCCGTCTTGTGCGTCTTCATGAAAACGATGTTTTGCTGGGGTTGGCACCCTCCGGCAGACCTGTTGGTCTCTGGCTCACTGGAAGCAGGGGAGCAGGGAGCTGTGGACTCTGAAGTTCTGGGGAGACAGAGGATGGAGAAGTGTCAGGAGTTGCAGGGGGACTGAGCTCTACACCAGGACTGCTGGTGACAGTGGTGGCAGGGGAGTCTGGGGCAGGGCCAGTGATTTGGTCTCTCTGGCACCTGTGATAGGGGAGAAACACAAGCCCCATTCATAGTGTTGGGGTGAGATCCGAGTGAGATCAGGCATGCAGGCTGTTGCTGAATTCCTGGCCTTTCTGTCTAAAGGATGACCTTGAACTTCTGATCCTACCTCCACCTCCCCAGTGTTAGGATTACAGGCATGGGCAGCTGTACCTGGTCTATGCAGTCCTGGAGCTTGAACCTAGGGCTCTCTGTATGCTATCAAGCACTCTGCCAACTGAGCTGCATCCCCTGCCTGAAATTGCCATTTTAAAGTTAAAGGAAAAAAGCATTCACCCACTGGCTGTAGTCTCCAGATTCACTTAATCCCTCCAACTAGCATAGGCCTATCCTGCGCAGCCCTGTGAGGGACGATGTGAAATAGTCGGGTGCACAAGACTGAAAAGAATCCAGGCCCTGTGCCAGCTGAGAGCTCTGGGCAACTCACACTTCACCCCTGCCCCCACTGTGGCCCTACTGCAGCCTCAGGTGATCATTCAAGCCCTGGACTCAATGTTAGGTGACACACCTGCTCTGTAAGGCAGGCTCTGTCCTTATCCCCTCTTCTCAAAGGTGCACACCCAGACCATGGTTGTACCAAGAGTTCCTCCAGAATGTCTGGCTGGCACAGCATAGTGCAGGGTGCAGAGTGGCTGTCTAGAAGAACGCTTTGGATCAGAAAGGTGCTTCAGCTGTTATAGCCTGTGGAGAAGCCCCTCCCCACTCCCACTCTTCAGTTCACTCACGTGGTAGCCACGTTGGGGTGCAGCGGGGGCACCACGTAGGAGTAAAGCAGCAGCAGAAAGCTGGTGAAGAGAGCTCCTAGCACCAGCCCCTTGGCCATGGACTCCCAGCGCTTCTTTGGCAGCAGCGGCATCTCGGGCACCTGTTGGGAACAGCACAGACAGAATACAGCAAGGGTCAGGGGGCTGGCCCCAGGGGCTGCCAGGGCCCACAGCAGGGATCTGCCTTTGCCAGCTCTGTGGAACCCCACCAAGGTCCAGACAAGGACACACACACACACACACACACACACACACACACACACACACACACACACACGAGACTGGCTGAACTCCCTGAGAGGAGGAGAAATGGGTGGAGCTCTGTGGAAACCCAGCAAAGGCCAGACAAAGACACACACACACACACACACACACACACACACACACACACACACACGCACATACAGGAGACTGGCTGAACTCCCTGAGAGGAGGAGAAATGGGTGGAGAGAAGGTTCTGTGGCATGATTCTAATTGTCAGCTGCTTGGTGAAGACATTAGTGGTCATTGCCTCCTTTGTAGACCTTTTGGGCTTTATAGTAAAGTGCATTCCTAGGGAAAAGGACAAAAAGAACCCCTCTCAGTGTCCTGTGAACCAGTCTGTTTATAGGAGAGAATTCTTTCTATTTCAGAAGGCAGAGTTAGCCTTTCTTGTCCCTGCACCACCCTCCCAGCTGCCCTGAGAGAAGCCCCTGCTCCTCTGGGTCAGTCTAGAGAGAAGGCAGATGGAGAAACTAAGGCTCATCACTTGGAAGAAGGTGGCTCAGATCACCCATTTAGCCAGACCACACTCCTTTGCCCTCTGACTACCAGCAGGCAGGACTGCTGGGTTAGATTTGAGTTTCAAATGAGCAATAAATTTAAAAATATATATTTAGCTGTATGTGTCCCAAATATTGCATGGGATATATTTATATTAAAATTGCTTACTAGGGCTGGAGAGATGGCTCAGCGGTTCTGAGCACTAACTCTTCTTGTGGAAGTCCCAGTTTTGATTCTCAGCACCCACGTGGCTGCTAACAACCGTCCTAACTCCAATTCCAGGGGATCTGACGCCGTGTCTGACCTCCTCGGTCATTGCACAAGACAGATGCACTCACATGCATGCAGGCAATACACTCATACACATAAAATAGAAATAATAAATAAAATATTTTTAAAAATAAAAAATGCTTACTCTTTCATTTTAATAGGATGTCTTGGTGTTTTGCTGTTGTTATTGTTGTTTGTTTATTTGAGGGGAGGTTTGATCTGAATGCAAGGACCACAGGGGACCAAAATGTGGGTGGTCATGGGCAAGGTTCAGGCTTTGGAACTGGAGTTCAGGAGAGAGCTAAGGCTTGGGGGGTGGGGCTTTCTACCTCCCCTTAGCTGTAAAGCCAAGGTTCAAAACTTTCCATTTCTATCCCAGCTCATGTGCCTGAGCCCCTGAGGCTTCAAGAGGTTATATGTGCTGCCCGGCGAATACATGCTTGACATATTACCAAGTGCTCCTAGGAGGCCTTGGAAAGTCACCCAAGGTGCCTACAACTGCTAGAGAGAGACTCTCCAGGTCCACCCCTGACAAGGTGGTTCATCATTTAGAAATATCTCTCACAGGAAAGTACATGACAAGGCAATTTACAGAGGCAGAAATTATCCAAGAGAGAATTTTGCCCCTCTCATGGCAATGAGAAATTCTTGCTCACTCTGTAAGGCTGAGCAAGGGCTCAGAAGAGTGTTTCCAGAGGGCAGTGATTTCAAAGGAGGTTTAAGTTCTCTGACCTGTCACTGTTCTGTGGAAACACTTGGACAAATGTATAAAGTCATGTATGACAAGTGATTAGAAACAGCTTGAGTGACTATCAGCAGGGGACCAAAAGGACCATCATCAGCCCCATTCCCAGGAGTCATCTCTAGATGAAAAAAAAAAAAGCCAGCCTGAATACACACCATGATCTAGTTTCTTGTCTAGCATGCTTGAGATCTTGGTTCAATTCCCCAGCACTGAAAATAAATAATAAATAAATAGATGCAAAGCAAAGAGGCCAGGCGTAATAATGCTTGTCTATAATCCTAGTATTTGTAGAGTGAGCCAAGAACATCAGGAGTTCAAGGTCATCCTTGGCTACATAAGCCAGTTTGAGGCCAGCTTGGACTATAGGAGTCCCTGTCTCAAAACAAAAAACACCAATAGAGGGGCTGAAGAGAAGGCTCAGTGGTTAAGAGGGTTTGCTACTCTCCAGCAAACTGGAATTCAACTTCCAGCGCCCATGGCAAGTGGCTCATAACTGCCTGTAGCTCCAGCTCCAAGGGAGCCAATTCCCTCTTCTGGACTCTGTGGGCACCTGCACTCATGTACACATACACACACAGAGATACACATACATAACATATAATTAAATCTTTTTAAAAATGCCAATAGAACTGGAGGGAATTGTGTTGGTCCAGAGATCTACTGAAGAATTGCATGTGCACTATCCCCACCTGAGTCCATAAGTATAGCTGAGGACTACATAACAAGAAGCAGTGTCAGACAGGAGAAACTTTCCTTTGAGTTGTTGGCCAGGGTGGTTCAAGAGAATCCCAAAATTACACAGGATATTGCCACAGTCCTTGATTGCCTTCCAGAACCTGATGGTAAGACCCTATTGCTGAAGACAGGGCATATTTTGGACACAGGATTTGGAACAATGGAGCTAGAACTGACCTGGAAGCCACCTCTCCTGAAGGTTAGCTCTCATAGCTACACAAGAGCACTACACAAGCTGGTAAGGGAGAACATCAATCAATAATCCAACTCTAGCTTCAAGGCCTAAAAACCACATCAATGACCAGCATAGCAAACGAACTGGTACAGTAATGGTGCTCTTATCTTAGGGGTAATCAACAGCTACCTAATTAGACTTAAAGCCCACTCAATGGGAGGAAACTCATGAGTGGTACTGTAAATCTAGCCAAATACACATAGCTGGAGAGGTCATAGGTCTTAGGGAAAACCCAAAGGCTCTCTTATCCTAGATATATGTAATTTCTTACTATATGCAAAATATGTATCCTTAAATTTACAGACAAGTATCCCAAGCACTACCCATCAAAGTAGCTTCTTTTTCAACAGATTATTACAGAGTTTTACCACTGGCCACACACAGAGATTATCTGTGAATTGTCCAAGCCTAAGTGGCACATCCAGGATGCAACCTCCACACCTAAGACTCATAGGATGAAGAGAACACTAATGTATCTTTCAGTTCTCACCAAGGAAGCTCCCTCATGCAACAGAGGGCCAGGAACACAAATGGCCAAAGCACAGAGAATAAGAGTTGGCAGAGTGTCGGTCCTTGGACAGGACTCCTAGAGGTGCATGACCATATGGAAATAGTCCTACAGGCTCCTGGGACTCTTTTCATACAAACCTACAGCAACGGTGTCAGCATGCACAAGACCCATGAAACTTAAGCAGACAAAAACCCAGCACAGAACTGTGGAAATGAACAGCAAGCCCCAATCTTAGTCGAAGAATTATTGGCAGCTGATTACTGCTGAGTGATGAAGAGCTGATCTTCTTGAAGGGAGAGACTCTGGATAGGCTGTCTAAATCCAGGTCAATGAACTTGCACTGAGGGACATCTTGGATAGTAACTTTACATAATAGGCCTTAACACAAATGACAGAATGTATGAATTCCAGTGCGGGGGGAGAGGGTCTATGGGAGGGTGCTAAAAGGGAAGGTGGTATAAAGATGATTTTATGTGTGAAATACACAAAAATTTAATAACCTTTAAAAAAAATACCAATAGGGCCGGGCGTGGTGGCGCATGCCTTTAATCCCAGCACTCGGGAGGCAGAGGCAGGTGGAGCCCTGTGAGTTCAAGGCCAGCCTGGTCTACATAGTGAGTTCCAGAACAGCTGGGGCTACAGGAAGACCCTGTCTCAAAAAAAAAAAAAAAAAAAAAAAAAACCCAATAGGGACTGGAGGGATGGCTCAGCAGTTAAGAACATTGGCTGCTCTTGAAGAGGACCTGGGTTTGGTTCCCAGCATCCACATGACAGCTAACCACCATCTGTAACTCCAGTTCCAAAACATCTGACACCATCTCCATCTTCTGGACTTCATATGCACTGAACACGTGGCAAAACATTCATATGAATAAAAATAAATTAAAAATTAAAAATATATTTTAAAAACCACCAACAGGGTGGAGGAGACAGAGACATTCTAGAAGCATAAATACATGAAGGCCCCCAAAAAGCAAAAAGCACCTGAAGGACTGTGCAGATTAAATATCCCTGACCAAAAATGCTTAGGAACAAGTGTTTCAGATTTTTTCATTTAAAACTTTTTAAGGATATTTGTATATACATAAAGAGAAAACTTGAAGGGCCTGGGTAGATAGTTCAGTTGGTAAAATGTTTACCACACAAGCATGAGGACCTGAGTTCAATCTCCCAATACCTACATTTTTTAACGATCCAGGTACAATGGTACACACCTATAATCCTAGCACTGGGGAGGTGAAGACAGTGGATATCTGGAGCTCTCTGTCTAGCCAGCTTAGCCAATCAGTGAGTCTCTGGGTTCAATGAGAGACCTTGCCTCAAAAAATAAGGTGAAGAGCATTTGAGGAAGATATCCTTATGTTGACCTCTAACTTACATGAATGTGCATACATGTACATATGTACCCACACAAACACACACATACACACGTGTACACACACACACACACACACACAGAAGATATCTTGGATATAGGACCCAAGTCTAAACATGAAATTAATTTTTTTTAGTCTTTTTTGAGACAGGGTCTCCCTGTAGCCCCAGCTGGCCTGGAACTCACTGTATAGACCAGGCTTGCCTTGAACTCACAAAGATCCACCTGCCTCTGTCCAAGTACTGGGACTAAAGGCCTGTGTTTCTTATTTACCTAAAATGCACAGCTTGAGATAATTTTTTATAATATTTGCAGGATACCTGTGTTTTGACTGTGACTTACTACATGAGATCAGGTATGGAATGTTCCACTTCCAGCAATATGTTGTTGTTCAAAAAGTTTCAGATTTTGGCTGGGCATGGTGGCACATGCCTTTAGTCCCAGCACTTGGGAGGCAGAGGCAGGTGGATCACTGTGAGTTCAAGGCCAGCCTGGTCTACGTCGTGAGTTCAGGTCAGCTGGGACTACAAGGAGACTCTGTCTCAAAAAGACAAACAAAAGAAAACAAACAAACAAAAACCCTCAGATTTTGGAGCATCTCCAATTTCAGATTTTGGGTTAGAGATTCTCAACTGTATTCTACATTCAAGAGTGCTTTCCTCCCAGCGCAGCTGGGGAGAGGCATAAAAATGAGGATTTCTCTAAATTGTATATTTTCATAATAGTTGCATTTTTACAAGGAACATAATACTACTTTTTAATAAGAAAAGACAAGGCAGGTGTGGTGGCACATGTCTCTAATCACAGCACTTGGGAGGTAGAGGCAGGTGGATCTCTGTGAGTTTGAGGCCAGCCCAGTCAACATAGTGAGTTCCAGGGTAGCAAGAGCTATACAATGAGACCCTGTCTCAAAAGGAAAAAAAAAAAGAAGAATAAGGCACTATATTACATTTAATTTGGGGGTGGGGGGAGGCAGTGTTGGGATTAATCTAGGGCCTCCTGCATTCCAGACAAGAATTCTACCGCTGAACCACATACCTACTTATATTTTTTAAAGTTTACCAAGTGCTAATCAGGTATGGTGACATATGACTATAATCCCAGGGAGGGTGAAGGTCCAGAGTTCAAACAAACAAGCAAAAAACATCAGCAAATTAAAGTTTGCTTGAAGGGATGAGCCCATCAGGAGGGTCCCGAAGGGGAAGGTGTTAACCTCAAGCTCTGGATCCCTCGGGCCTGGGCTTAGACTTAGCACTGAGCCTTCAAACAAATCAGGAACCTCCTTGGAGTCTGTTTCTCATCTATAAATTAGAGAAGCTGAGGAGATGAGTCTGGCTGGGCCCATAGGAGCCTTCTGAGATGGGCCAGTACATCAACATCACTCAGAATACTGGCTGCAACCCTCCTGAGCCCCTGAGGATCTGCTACGTGCTTTCAACAAGAAGTGGTGGGGGTAGGAAAGGGGATGTCACTAACCACAAATCTGTCACTCTGAGTTCCTGTCAGCCACCAGCCTCCTCTTCTTCAGGAGCCTAGCACAAAGTCAACTCACAGACAGTCCCAAGCCCCAAACAGACAGTGGAGCCAAGGGTCTTTGTTTTTCTGGCATTAGAATGGAGAGGGATCAAAATTCTTATAGTTGGCCCTCTGGAAATCCTGAAGACCCACCTTACCCAGGCAGTGCACTCACCATGGTCCTTTCCGGAACTCTGAGAAGCTGCAGTAGTGGAGGTCTGGAGTGGAGGTCTGGCAGCAGGGGGCAGACCAGACTCTTGAACTGCCAATCAGGTGCCACCTGGCCCTACCCAGGGCAGAGTGTCCCCTACTGGCTCACTCCTTCACTCATTCTCCCTTTTGGCCTTTCTCAAACCCTGTCATGCTTCTGTGTGTGCCAAGCCCTGCTGGCTGCTGAATCTTAGGCCATTCCACTCTCTAATGACACTTTTGAACTCCTGCTAAGAGGAACCAGGCCTAGGACAGGAGCTTCTCCATAGCAATTAACTGATTCCACTTAGTGAATGCCACTGTACCCGATGGTCACCCCATTTTAAATGCACATGGGTAGATTGAGGTTCTAGGAGGTGACATGGCTTGCAGAGTCACTCACCAAGGTAAAGAGGGGGCAGGATTTTGAGGTCAGGTCTGTGAACCTCCATGATATCCAGTGTCCTGCTTTGTTCACAGCTGCCCCTGCCTGGGGTAGCCCAAGCCTGGGGGAAGGACATGGTGAAGAAGGCCAACATGACCAGGGGCTCTGTCTCAGGGACACAGAATAGTCTGGTCTCAGTGGGCAGAGCCAGTCAGCAGTCAGGAAGAAGGGGACCTGGAGGCAGGTTCTTCTGAGCTAGTCTGCTGAGATATCCAAGGTTAGTCACCCTCTTCCTGCATGGATTCTGTGAAAATTGGCCACAACCCTCCCCCTCTCTGAGCCTGTCTCCACCTGCACATGGTGGATACACAGTAATAGGCTCAGGGCCCCTCCACGAGCATTGAAGAGCCCCTGTGCAAACTGAAGCTGCACAGAGGTTGACCAGCAGCCAGGAGCCCGGACTGATAAATAGCCCTAAGGCTTTGGAGTTCTAATGACAGGGGTTCAGAATTAATTATTAATAGCAATGACAATTACCCAATCATCATCATTATTAACTAGGGTGCAGTCCTGCCTCACAGGAGATATTTCCCCCGTAGTTAGCTGCAGGTGAATCATCCCAAGATTCCCGAGCCTGGTACCTGGTGAATGTTTGATAAATGACACTCCAGGCTTGGACAGTTAAGGGAAGAGTATGGATAAAACCCTGGGTCAGGCAGTTACCACCTCAGTGACAGTCACATGGGAGATGGCCTATGGGTGAGACAGACACATGGTGGGTCATGCGTGTGAGCCCTGTATATGTCAAAGTCCCCATGAGGGAGATTTGCTCAGTATGTGCAAGCCCCTAAGTTCTATCTCCAGCACCACAAAAGACAATAATAATAATAATAATAATAATAATGGTTGTAATAATGATTACAAAAATATCTAATATCCGTTTGCTGGGTATGGTGATACTTGCTTATAATCCTAGCACCCAGTAGGCTGAGGATTTTGAGTTAGAGGCCAGAACAAGCTACAGATCAAGACCTTGTCTCAAAATGCCAAATAAATAAATAAATGGGCCTGGAGAGATGGTTCAGTGGTTAAGAGCACTTACTGCTCTTGCAGAGGACTCAGGTTTGATTCCCAGCACCTGTATGGCAGCTAACAACTCCAGTTCCAGAGGATCTGATGCCCTCCTCTGGCCTCTGAGGGCACTGTACACAGGTGGCACACATATGCAGGCAAAACACTCATTCACATACAATAAAAATAATAAATATTTTTAAAAGGGTTTAAAAACAGATAAATGACCCCTATGAGTAAGCTAAGTAGGGAAGTCAAATATGAAAATCACACACACACAAGAACACGCCTGTGAGGATGAGGTATGTGAAAGACACATGTGAGAGCCAGAAAGAGCAGCACCTCAGGCTGGGGGTCTAGTTTGAAATCCCAGCTCTGAAGCCTGGTGTGGTGCCACACACCTGTAATCCCCAAAACTCAGAAGGTAGAGGTGGGAGGATGGTAAGTCTGAAGACAGAATGGGCTACACAGAGAGACCTTGTTTCAATAAACAAAATATAGGGTCAGCGAGATGGCACAGCAGGCTCAGTACTTGCCACCTGAACTGAAGATAGGAGTTTGATCCCCAGAACCCACATGGTGGAAGGAGAAAACCAACTCCCACAAGTTGTCCCTTGACCTCCACACTTGTACTATCCCCATGTGCCCCTTCTCTACAATAAAGAAATAAATGTAATTTAAATTTTTTAATATAAAAAAAGGGGGAACTAGAGAGATGTCTCAGCACCTAAAAGCCCTGGATACTCTTGCAGAGGACCAGGGTTCGGTTCCCAGCACCCATATGGTGGCTGATAAACATCTGTAACTCCAGTTCCACAGGATCTGACACCCTCTTCTGACCTCCGTGGGCACTGCACGACATGAGTGCACTTACACACATGCAGGTAATACACTCATACACATAAAATAAAAATAATAGGAGCTGAAGAGATGGCTCAGCGGTTAAGAGCACTGGCTGCTCTTGCAGAAGACCTGGGTTCAAATCCTAGCATCCACATGGCAGCTAACAACCATCTGTAACTCTAGTTGCAGGGGATGCAACACCCTCTTCTGATGTCTGGGCCATTTCATGACACAGGCTCACTTACTTAAATACATGCCTGCATAACACTCATACACATAAAATAAAAATAAAAAAATAAAAATAATAAATAAGATATTTAAATAAATAAATAAATAAATAAATAAATATCCCAGCTCTGTTGTTTCCTTGCTGTGCATGTTAAGCAAGGCTTTGCCCTTCTCTGGGTCCCAGTTTGTCCTCCAAATAATATCAACATTTCCTCCATCACAGGGTGCTAACGGGGCGGAACATGCAGGCCTGGGGCTGGCACAGAGCAGACACTGACTGAGTGTGGGCTGCCTCTAGTTACTCTTAGTATGGCTATCCCAGGGTCCTAGGCTGGCTCCATCCAGTTGTGTGCCCACTAACCCAAGACAGTCATATGAGTGACTAATGGCCCCAAGTTTAAGGTCGAAGGTTCAAGAATGATCTCAGTGCAGTCTGAGCTTTATGGTCTCTAGGGGAGCAGGGAGGCCAAACCCAAGAGGACAGGAGAACACTCAAGGTCACACAGCACTGTGGCAGTAGAATCAGGACCAGAACCTGGGTCCCTACCTTCTCTGCCCATGGTGGTGACAGATTGGGATACTCAGGACAGACGCTTCCCTGTTATTATCCCCATCTATCCCTACTCTCGTGTTACCCCAGCCATGCTGGCCCCCATCACTGGCAGCAGGCCAGACCCAACATCCTCCCATTCAGCTAGGACCCTGCACGACTGAAGGAGAAGTGGGACTCATCCACTACATCCTGCACACCATGAAACCCAGCCAGAAAGGTAAGCCTGACTGAGAATGTTACCACCATGCAGAACCCCCTCTTCCCCATGCTGGGGGCATAGGGGATACACTCACCTTGGGCTGTGACTGGCTGCCCCTTTCTTCTCCCAACCTGAGCCAAGTCCAACACCCAGGCTGCCTCTGCAGTCAGAGACAGGAATGCTCCAATGATACCCAGCAGGCACCTGGCTGGCTCCTGCCACCCTCTCCAGTGTGTATGAATATTTATGAGCTCCCTCCCAGGGGATAATGAGTGGAATCCCCAGCACCTGGCAGGCGCTGCTCTGGTCTTCTCTCCCTTCCTTTGGCCAGACAGCCCTGGCTGATCCCTGTCTCTCTCTGGACACCAACAGCCAGGCAGCTCTTCCACCCAAGGGCTCAGCAAAATTTTAGATGTCCTTGGGCCAAGGGCACAGCAACTGCAGAGCCCTGCAGAGAGCCCTGGGACAGGCTTGTAGATTGTGAGAGGAACTGGGAGGCAGGATGTGAACTGATCCACCTATGGGGGCACCTCATTTAAGCCTCCTCGTTGCTCTGTGCTCTTTTTCCCCAGGGAAAAGAGACCAAGGCTCAGGAAAGCAAAGGCCATGCCATTAGCAGAGAACAGCTAATCCAGAGTTCAAATACATGCATGCCAGGTTCTCAGACTTGAAGATGTGAGACAGCCAGGGACTGAAATTCATCAGCACCTACAAGAGTCTTGAGGTATGAGCAGCTAACAGCCTGGGAGGCCTGCAAAAGTACAAGGCCTTCACTAAAGGGTATGAGCCACCCCAGGTAGCCGATATGGGCAAGTAATGGGGGTCACACACAGCCTGAACCAGCCTTGTAGGTGTGAGGATGGCTGAAGATGCTGCTTTTTCCCAGGACTTCGGCAAGAAGAGACAGTGCTAAGCACCTTGGCCCTAAACCCCAGGTGCAGACTTAGTCAGCACAGCAATCTTAGGTTCAGTCCATTTTCCTCTAAGTTGTGTCCCTGGTCAGAGGAGTCTCTTTATATCCAGAAAGGCCTCCTACATTCTCCCTTCAGCACTGATGCCTACACCCCTGTAATGGCTCACACAGAAGGCTCTAAAGATGAAGGAGGTCACCATTAATTAATAGTAGTTTGCAAGTCTGGGCATAGGGATATGCCAGTTTTGGAAGGTAGGGTAAGAGGATTAGGAGTTTAAGGTCAGCCTCAGCTACATAGAGAGTTGATGTCAGCCTGTTTCATGAGACCCTGTCTAAAAATTTTTAAAAGTCAATAGAGCTGGATGTGGTACTACACACCTATAATCTTAGCACTAGGGAGATGGAGGCAGGACTGGGAATTCCACGCCAGGCTGGGCTTACATAGTGAGACATTGTGTCATATAAAACAACAGCAATAATAGACTATTGTATAATAATTAATAAACTATTATATTACTATAATTAAGTATTATTAATAATAATAGTCAGTGGTGGGGCATGGTGGCATATATCTTTAATCCCAGTACTCAGGCAGTTGAAACACTGAGTTCAAGACCATACATAGTAAGTTCCAAGTTCCAGGTCAGCCAGGGCTACACAGTGAGACCCTGTCCCCCTCTGCCACCACCAAAATCCATAATAATAATAATAATAATAATAATAATAATAAAATTAAAAAATAAAGAAGGAAAAAAAGAGTAGTATTATGACAATCATTTATCCCCACTGAGCACACAGCCAGCAACTCTGTCAGGAAATGGAGCATCCGACACTTGCTCTGAGCCCTTCCTCCTCCATGCAACCCCTTCCTCACAGCAGCAGCCCCAAGGAACCCTCCAAAACCCAGAGATCCAATCTCACTGAGTGCTAGAAGCAGGTTTTCACTTATTAGATCATGGACCTGTCCCTTTAAGATGCTGGTCACTCTAGGAGGCCAAATCCCACAGCCTGAAAAAAATGAGGCCACACCAGTCCCTCTCACTGGAACAGACAAAACCTTCTGTTTCTTTTTAAAAACATTATATTTTTATCTATGGGGGGGGGGGGAATGCATGTGCCATGGTGCTCATGTGGAGGTCAGAGGACAACTTGTGGAAAACAGTTCTCTCCTTCTACCATGTGGGTCCCTAGGACTGAACTCAGAGCTCAGGTTGTCAGGTGTGGTGGTTAGCGCCTTATTCAATGAGTCATCTCGATACCCCTGTGTTGTGGTTTTTGTAGATTTTAATTTATGATCCTGCCCTCTAGGATCCTCCATGATCCTTGTTGTGAAGGCTATTCCAGACTAAATCTCGTGGTGTAAAACTTCCCCCCACTCCCTGAAAGGATGTAGAGGCCAGGTATTTTCCTCTGGTCCAGGGATTTCTCTGAAGGCTCGCTTCTCTTGGCCTCGCCTCCTCATTCTGCCCATGATGGCTCTTTCACTCTTGCTTCAAGCTGTCCCTCGTAATAAAATTCTGCTCTGGATTTTAACGGGAAGCCTTTCTTTCCCTTTTATGTTGTCCTAATGTATTGTACTGTTCCTTTTCTGCCCCCTCCCACCTCAAAGCCCAATCATGGTCTCATGGCCCTTTCTCCTAATAAAGCTAATTTCTAAAGGGTCACTATGTGTCAGGTCTTTTCAAAAACCACCTGCCATGCACACAGCACTAGGCTATGCAGCTGTTCTATTTTTTTCCTCTAACATTCAGTGGCTCGTCTGTCTTTTGGATTGGTCTATTTTGAAGATGGTTCTATGAAGTGAATCAAACAGTAGGAATGTGGGAGCTGGGGAGATGGCTCAGCAGTTAAAAGCATTGGTTGTTCTTGCAGAAGACCTGGGTTCAAATCTCAGCATCGACATGGCATCTAACAACTGTCCACTTCCAGGGGATCCAACACCGTTTACTGTCCTACAAAGGCACTGCATGATACAGGCACACTTACACACATGCAAGCTTAACATTCAGATACATAAACTAAAAATAAATAAATTAAAAAAAAAAACAGTAGGAATGTGATTTACAGACATGGACTTTGAACTGAGCAGTGTCCTGCTGTATTTTGAGGAATGGATATACCCTCACCCTCCTCACTAGGGACTTTCTGCTGTCACCTCCATATGGCAGGAATGGAGTGGAACCCAGATGTCCCAGCAAGGTGTGAAACAATGGGTTGGGTGGGAAGGCAAATAAAGACAAAATAGACCTGGGCCCTCAGCCCTGTGGAAGGGTCAGGTGATTTCCTAGGGTATCAGTGACCTCATATGTTCACCACTCTCCCTATAAATCCATATTTTAAATGTTAAAAGCAGTATAGGTTCATAAAAAGTTCTGGAAAACACAAAAAAAGAAAAGAATGAATACTATCAGCACTTGGCTAAGGCAGGGTGGATCATGAGGTTGAGTCAGTCTGGACTATATACTGAGACCTCATCAAAAATAACAAAGCAAAACCAACCATGATGAAGAAAGCCCCATTCAGATAGTGTGCTGTTATTAAGATTTTGGCTCTAGCTGCTCTGTGCTTTTCCTATATTCATGTAGATGGTGGCAGGGGTCTTTTGGGAGAAGGCAGACTTCCTTTTTGTTAATTTTTTTTCAATTATTACACTTTTTTGTGTGTACGTGTGTGAACGTGTGTGGGGGTGTGCTTGTAACATGATGAGTATTGTGGAGGTCAGAAGACAACTTGCAGGAGTCAGTTTTTTCCTTTTAACCTATGGGATCCAAGGATCCAGGATCCAGTTCAGGTTGTCAAGCTTGACAGCAGGAGCCTTGACCAGTTGAGCCATTTCACTGACACACACACTTTGTTTTTAACTTGCTTTCCCTCCTACCTATTAATAAATTGTGGGCATTTTCTTGTGATCATCATAGTTGTATACTAACCCATAGATGTGCACTGAGGCACGTGATACCTCCTGCAGGAAGTGTGGAGTTCCCAGTCCCAGGGGAGACAGAAGAAAGGACAGCTGCAATGGAGGAAGCATTAGCTGAGGCTTGGTGCGGCACCAAGGACACCTGACCCAGTAGGGAAAGGGCTGGGGTGTCCTCAGCAAGGCTTCCTGGTGGAAGAAATGTGTGCTTTCCAACTTCCAAAGACAGTGCACTTTCCTCCATGGCCACATAGACTGCAGTTCCCATCCTCCCTTGCAGTTGAGGAGACTCAAATGACTGGATCCTAACCAAAGAAATATGAGCAGTGACAGCAAATGAGGTAAAGGAGGCTAATCTTTGTGGTCTCATTTCAAGATTGCAGGGTGAATCTAGTGGTCTCTACTAGATTCACAGTTTTTCCAAAGTTCATTATGTCCATTTTGATTCTGTAAATACATATATATATATATATATATATATATATATATTTTTTTTATATATATATAATACATTCATTTTACCAGAGTCTATATTACTTTGGGGAAAAGTAAAAATTTAAAAATAACACGCCACTAGTTAAGACCACTGGCTGCTCTTCCAGAGAACTCAGGTTCAGTTCCCAGCACTGACGTGGTAGCTAACAACCATCTGTAACTCCACTTCTAGGGGATCCAGTGCCCTCTTCTGTCCTCCATGGGCATTGCACACACGGTGCACTTACACACATGCAGGCAAAACACTCATACACAAAAAATAAATAAATAAATAAAAAATAAATAAAAAGCTAAAAAAAAAAAAAAACTAACTAAAATTAGCAGACTGAACAGACTGGCAAGCAGGTAAAGGCACTTGCCACCAAGACTGATGACCTGAGCTTGATCCCAGGAACCCGCATGGGAGGAGAGAACCGACTCCTTTAAGCTGTTCTTTAATTTCCACACTCATTTATATTTTTTATATTTCTTGAAAACCTAGGCTAGCTGGAGGGAGCAGTGGCTAGTAGGAGTCAGGCCTCCACCTCATTATTTCTAAGGCAGGTCTCCTAAATGGGAAGGAGCTGCCAGTGCTGAAATAGAGCTGGGAAGTATGGGGTGCTTGGCAGAAGGTGCAGTTGGGAGAGGTTGGGTCTGCTGAGTGACTTGTAGGGAGCTTCATCACTTGGGCTCTCTGGAGTAGGGGACTAGAACAGAGATAGGGAGTACCACTCAGCAGGCATTTTATCTGAGTCTTAACTTGCTAGTTCACAGGACCACCTCCAAGCTCGCAGCCCTGATATCTTGTTACCCTACTGCCCCTTGTCTGGAGTTATGGATCCTGAGTGGTTCTAGGCCTGGTGACTGAGAAGAGAGGGTGTTCTTCGATGATTTGGAAGGCAGTTTTTTTAAAAATATATATTTTATTATTTTTATTTTATGTGTATGAGTGTATTGCCTACATGTATTTAAGTATCCTCAAGCTGTGCAATGCCTGTGGAGGGCAGAAAAGGGTGCTGAATTCCCTGGAACTGGAGTTACAGACGGTTGTTAGCCACCATGTGGGTGCTGGGAACCAAACCCGGATCCTCTGCAAAAGCAACCAGTGCTCTAACTAATGAACCGTGTCTCTGGCCCTGTTAGTTTTAAATTTTGCAATATTATCTACACCTTCCCATTTCTTTCCTCCTCTGTCTTCCTCCAGGGGTGAGTATGTAGGAGTCAGCAATAAACATTTTGTGTACTTTGTGATATGCCTATGGTAGTATTTAAAGGTTGGTGATCCACTTGTCTGCCTAAAAAGTGGCTTGGTAGAAAGGGTTTATAGATATGGATAAGTTGCCATGTACCCACTGTTCTACCCTACACTCTAAGGTGCCCTAATTATAAGTCCTGCCCCCACAGCTCCCCAGCTGGATGACCTCTGGCAAGGGATTTTTCTCTTTAACAGGTGCAGTTACACTCTTGAAGGTTGCTGGGAAGATCCAATGGTGTGAGGCATGCACAGCCTTTGGCATGGTGCTTGGCACACGTAAGTAAATCTGGTTACAATCATGACCCTCTTAGATTCTTCTAGATCTCACCTGGCATGGGATGTAGGATCTGTCGGTCTACATGCCTTAGAATGCCATCTTGCCCTTCCAAGGACCTATATTTCCCTTGTTCCATATCCAACTTGTCCTAGCCCTCATATTCCACATCCAACAAAACTGATGCCAAGAGGGATGGACTAGCCCAGCATGTCACTGTAAGTCAGGGCACCACTGGGGCCCTTATCTGTGCCCTGAAAGAAGCATGTGAGAAGACAGGTGTCCCCTGGGCAATTCTTCCCATTAGCCCTCACATGTGATTCCAGACATCCCCAGTCTGGTGACTCTTAGGGGGCATTTCCACTCCATCCTGCCTTGCCCTATCTAGAGTCAAGGCAATTCAAGAAGCCTGTCACAAGCAGGATGCCCCACTCTTCTCCCTGTGATCCCTGTTTCCTGTACAGGGTGGCTTACTCAGTGCCTTGAAGCCCAGGGAGAAGCACTGCAGGGGACATACTTAGCCCTTGTTGGATGACAAGACAGCACAGAACCCAGTAAGGGAAAGGGATGCAGAGGAAGCGGGCGTTCTTTGCCCATAGGGAGCTTCCTTTAGGCAGGGCTGTGCCTGAGCAATACGCAGGGGATGAAGCAGCCTGAGGTGACAGCTGGGAACAGGGCTCTGTTGTTTCTGCTCCTAGGGTAACAGCCTGCTCACCCCGGAGTGTCAGGCAGAGCTGGGAGCCAGGCAAGGGGGAGGGGTCTTGATATGGCTCAGGAAAATCCAAGGGGCTAGGATGCCTCAGTCAGGCAGAACTGGGGTCCTGAGATAGGGACCATGCAGAACTGCTCGGATCTGGAGTGAACTCAGCCACTTCTGAACTATGTGACCTTGAACAAGTCACTGAATATCCCTGAGCCTCAGTACCCTCGCTCTAGAGAAGGAGCAACATTCCCTTGTAGGGCAAGGTACAGAGCAGCTTTTGGGCTCAGGTTTGCCCTGCTGTGCTGCTCCAGTGACCTTGGACAACCCTCATACCCTCTGGATTTCAGTCATACCTTCAGCAGAGGATAGTATTCTGGTTGGACCTCCCTCCACACCTCTTTCCTCTTGAGGATTTCCATGGCACTGGTCACCACAGTAACCCCAGAGATCAGGTGTCAGGCCAGCTTCCCACCCTCTAGTGTGGATTACTGCAGCCAGATGTGTGCCTGTCACCACTGACAGCTAGGGAGCCAAGAGAGAGTCTCCACTGGGAAGGGACCAGTCATACTCTGCTGTTACCAAAGTGCTGGCCTGCCATCAAGGGAGCAGACCAACCTTGATGAGCACTGGTTCAGGACCCCAGAACTGTGCAAATGCATGTAGGACATTTCCTGTCCTACCTCCACAAGCTTCTCCTCAGTGGTCTTTCTCCCCCAGGGGCACATACCAGCAAGGCCTTCAAGCACATGGGTTTGTCTCTGGTCATGGCCATGTCTCCTGCTGAGACAGCCCCTTCTAGGGAAGGCAGGTGGGGAAAGGGGAGAGTCCTGCCCTTCCTCCTCCACTAGGGCCCGGACCACGGTGTCCAAGATTAATCATTAACAGGATCACAGCTCCCGCCCAGTTCTGCAGCCAGCCTTCTCCAGCCCCATCCACCCCACTGGGGGTCTGGGGAAACAACCTGCACGGGGCAAACCACTAACCTGAGCCTGCAGGACACAGCCCCTGGAGTCACTGAGGCACTCCTATACCTCTCCGAGTAGGGGGGCAAGCATACTGTCCCAGTTTGGTGACTTGGACAGTGTATTCAAACAGTAGACTGAGGCATCATCGCACAAGCCAGCAAGGGTGTTGGACCTCCCGACATACCTTGGCCCGGTTCTCCTTGGGCTCAGCGTGGCGGGTCGGCCCAGGGGCCCCGCCGCCGGGGCGCTGACCAGGGCGCTCACTGGGCGGCGGGGCGCGCGCTCCGCCAGGCCTGGTCCGTGCCTCCGCCCCGCCGCCGCAGCGGCTGCCGCGCCGCTATCACCACTCTCAGCCAGGTGAGGCCACCAGCATGGCCCGGCCCCTGGCGCCACCGCCAATGGGCGCCTTGGCCCCTTCCCCCATCCGGTCCCCTGCGCGCCTGCCCAGGAGGCACAGAAGCCGTATTCAACTCCTTTGGGCGCCCCCGCCACCAGCCCAACAAGGCCTACTTGTCTCCAATGGGCCAGAGGGACCATTGTCCTGCAGCCAGTCCTTTGGCTTGGCAGAGACCTCAGCCAGCCACAGAGGGGATGGAGGGTTCCTGTGGCTTGGTGGTAGTGCTGGGGAGGGGAGCCAGGGCTCTGGGAAAAAGGTGGCTGCACTAGCTGCCTTAATTTTATTGTAAATATTGGAGCCTCTTTAAGACCCAAGGCAGGCAGGCCTTCCTGGCTCCCGACTCTCCAAGCCAGGGACACATTTTTGGTAAAGAAGCTGGGGTTAAAAGTCAGGACCTCTGGGGGCACAAGGGACTGGACTCAAAGGGTCCTATCACTTGGTTTCAGTTGACTTCCCTCACCTCGATGCCCATTAGGGCTGAGAGCTGAGGTTCAGGATGTCCTACTCCACCCCACAGATCTAAGGTTGGGGACTACACTGAATTTTCAGCTCCAGCTGCCCGCAGCACAGAACCAGGCAGCCACCCAGTGGAACACCGGCCTCGTCGGAGTCCCACTGCCCCCGCCATTTCTGGGTGACTTTGGAATGGGAAAAATTCCACATCAGCATGGCTGCCAGGCATTCTTCCATATCTGATGGGCTTGCTCTTGACCTCGTGGGCCTGAGTCATCTCCTGGGGTGCGGGCTGTGGCTCTATAAGGCTCAACCCTCTGTTCCTGCTTCCCCCAACTGCCATGCCAGAGCTGGTACCAGATATAGTCCTCTTTCCCACACATACAGTGAGGCCCACCAGGGGAGGCCCTAGGGGCCCTGGGTTCCCTGGTCCATAAGCCACAGTTTGCTAAAACTTGCCTTCCTCTTGCACAGGGTGGGTTGAGCACTGCTGCAGAATCATTCTCCAGATACAGAGCAGCACACAATTAACAGGCAGGCCAGGCCACCAAACCCTTAGGTTCAGAGAAGCCCAGCCTCAGGCCTGGTCATGGCAGTACAGCCACTGGGAGCCTTGGGAAGGTGTCCAGGGAGGGACTGAATAACTATTCAGAGCACTGGCCCTGTCATGATGCCATCAGTCCCAGGCAAGGGCTATTCACCTGGGCACTTGCAGAAGTACTGCAGGTAGAATGAGAAGCTGTCCACAGAGGTCACAAGTCGGGCTACCAGCAGTGGCTACACTTGGGTGCAAAGGTAGATTATACCTGCCTTTTGGTTCTATCCCTCAGGCACTGGTTTTTACTTTCCAGATTAGCTCCAGCAGGAGGTAAGAGAAGCCAGTTAGTGTTTATAGAGCACTAACTGAACAAGGGACACTAGTTTCCCCTGAGCCCTCAGTACAGCACTTTCAGGAAGGTTCCAGAACTTCCCCATAACTTATGAGGAAGCAGGTTCAGAATAAGCATCTAAGTTGGAATAAGAACCAAGGTCAGGGTAACTGCAGAGCCCAAGCCCAGAAACTGTCTTCTTCCCAGTGTCATGGACCTGGAGGGGTTCTGGGACACAGAGTTCTGAGTATATCTGAACCCATCTGGGTCTGACCGGGTGGCCCTTCTCCAACTTCAGAAAAGCATCTAGACACAGAATCTAATTGGCTGCAGAAGCCCAGCCATTTAATAACAAAAGCTCCCCATCTTCACCCCATCACAGCACCCTGAGTATCATGGGTCCAACTGTTTAGGAGGCTATGGAAAGCTGGGGGGGTGGGGGTGGGGCAACAAAGCAGCTTCTTTTTTGCCCAGATACCAGCAAGAACTCCATGGGAGGCTAGAGCTGCCCACACATTACCACACCCTCTGGGTGTGTGTGTGTGTGGTGTGTATGAGAAATGAGAGAAAAGGAGTGAGACAGAGAGAAACAAAATAAGCAATTCTAGTCTGTCACCAAGCTTAGGCCCAATGACTTGGTTTTGCCATGTCCAAATGCCAGGGGGTGGCCTTCTCTCAGTAAGGGGCCACTGGAGCTCACATGGGCCTTGCCCTCTTGGCCTTCTTCACAGGCCTCACAGCTTCATCATGGGCCTTTCGTTTCTCTGCCAGCTTATTGGCCTGTGAAGAGGAAGGGAGAAATCAGGCTGGGGGAGGGAGCATGTATCCAGACATAATTACAGGATCATAAAAGCAGGGGCAGGGAATCTTTCTCCTACTAGGGCTATCCCTTATAAGCAGAGCTTCTAGAAAAGCTAACAAGCAAATCACCCAAGAGTAAAAAAAACAACCTCCACCATTGCCTTTACAACTCGTTATTTTATGGCCCACAAATCTCCAGCTTAAGAGAATCTAGGCTCCCAGGGCACCTCTGTCACTCAAACCTTCACTGGGAGCTGGCAGAGATAGTACAAAGGAAGTCCTTCCTGGGCTAGAAATATGCTCCTACGAGCATCCAGAGGTGGAGAGAGTCTGCTAGGGATGTTTTCTGAGCACTACTGAAAAGAGAAAGTATCAAAACCCACCAGCAAGAAACAGGTCACTGTACAATGTCATAGAGAAAAGTCCATGTTATGGCTAAGTGAGGCCACAATGTTACTCTACACCTATGAGAAATCTGTTGAGCTGTTCCTAAGATCAATCTGGAGGCAGGAGTCACTTCTGTGCCATAGATTACAGAGTTCTCAGATGTACAACTGCTTTGATTTTTCAGTGTCAGGGATCAAATCCAGGGTTCTGTGCATGCTAAGCAAGTGCTGTAGCACTAAGCTATCTCCAGCTTATTCACATGTGGTTTTGTGAATAAAAAGAAAATAGAGAAGCTTCATAAAAACTTCCTAAGTCTGCTGGGATAGCTCCGTTCCCAGACCCAATACTCAGGCACAGATAACAGGAGGAAGGGATCTTAAGAGATTAGTAAATGCTGCTCAGTGGGAAAGTAGTGGCCCGGTACAAGTAAGATCCTAGGTTCTATTCCTAGCTATGCCAAACCAACAAAAAAATGAAGGCAGGCCTGGGCCAAGGGGCAACCTCAGGAAAAAAAACTCCAAGAGACCCAGAGTCTGCCCAGTGTCCTGAGCTCATCTGTGCAGCTGCACAGTGGCCACTCCAAAAGTACAGGCCTTACCTCTCGGATTTTACGCCTCTTGCCAAACATGATCTTCTGATAAAGGTACTTTTCCCGCTTCTTCATCATCATGATGGCCAGGCGCTTGGCCTCACTTTCCTCCTCTTGGGCCAGCCGCTGCTTGTCTTCCAACTTCACAGTGCCCGCTATCACCTGGGGCTTCTGGGAACACAAGGTAGCTGCTCATGATGTCCAGGGTCTGCTGAGTCCTGGTCTCTACACTAAGAGGCTGCTTCCTAGGTAGAGCCCTTGGCCTATTAAGTCCATACCTTTCCTTCTATCCTCTGCTCCTCCAAGGCTGACAGGTGCACCTCCTCCTCTTTCTCTGAACCAGTCTCTGCATCTTCCTCCTCCTCATTTTCTTCTCCATTATCATCCCCTTCATCTTCTTCCTCTTCTTCCTCCTCCTCCTCTGATTCTTTCAAGTTTCCTACAAATAGCCAATGACTTTGGAAAGGCCTGGATGTCTATTCTTTCCCTTGTAGAGTGAAGGTGAGTCCCAGACACCAACTTCTCTGACCCTGCTGCCTGGCTACTTTCCAAAGACAGCTCAAGACCGTTGGGGCTGGAGAGATGGCTCAACAGTTAGCAGCACTGGCTGCTCTTGCAGAGTACCTGGGTTCAATTCCCAGCACCCAGATGGTGGCTAGCAACCATCTATGCAACTCCAGTTACAGGGGATCCAATGCCCTCTTCTAGCCTCCTCAGTATTTTACACATGGGTATGCTTACATACATGCAAGCAAAACACTCATATACATAAAAAAATAGACTGCTCCCTGATGGCCCCAACAGCTCCCACAGCTCCAGCTGAGCTGCTTTCAAAGAAAACTTTCCAAGGCCCTCTGTTGCACTTCTCATGCAAACACTGACAACTCTGGCTCACATACTCTGAATGTCAAATAACACCTGACTAAAATGCAAATGCCGAGAAGTGTGTTCAGAGGGCTTTCTGGGGCTGGAGTGCTAGCGCAGCCATTAAAGACTCAAGCTCACAATAAAAAAAGACAAAGGGCTTTCTGCTCCCAACTTTCCTGAAGTCTGTCATATCTGTAGCAGAGGGAAATGGCTAGTTTGGGCACGGCGCCAGGGCCTCAGAGGAGTGTATCCACCCTGCTAGCCAACCCTCTAGCTTACCTGGATCTTCTCCCCGCTGCAGAGCCAGCAGCTTCAGCTTCTCAGGGGGAACATAATCTCCTTCCTTCTCAGATACGAAGGGCGAAAGGTGTGGGGGCAGCTGCACCCCAGGGAAATAGTCTGCCACTGGGAGGAGGAGCCGGGCATTCACACAGTCAAACACCCACTGGGGCTGCACATAGTACCTGATGCAGAATGGCCAGCAAAGACAGGTCATGAGGGAACAACCAGAGGTCCCAATGCATCCCTAGAGAATTCATGAGGGCCTTAGAGTCTACCTGCCAATGATGGGGGTTTGCTGCCCAGGCCGATCAACAATCTGATGGGTGATGCAGGAGTCTGTGACATCATAAGTGGCTCCGATGCACAAAGACTTGTCCCAGGACACGTCCCCACCAAAACTCCTACAGGCACAGGGAGAGGTGACAGGGCCTTTTCAGCATGAGCTGCTTGCCCTGGGAGTTGGTTCGTTGGATCCACTTCCCACAAACCCACCTCCCTAGAATGTACCCTGGCCCATCCCTACTCTAGAGCCTCCTGTCTGTGATGACACTTGCAGTTCTAGTCCAGTGAAGAAGGACCTCAGCCAGTAATAACAGAAGTGCAGCTCTTCCCTCAGTTTAGAGCTTTGAAGGTGTCTGAACTCAGGCCAAGCATCTTGCACACACTGCTTTGTGAGAAGTAGACCCATCTCATGAGGTTATCATTAGGCCTACATGCAAGGATGGAGACCAGACCACAGTACAGCGAGAGCTATGGGCTGCTATCAGCTTCCCCACCTGATGATGAAGGCCAGAGCCTCACGGGGAACCTCTCGGTTCAGGAAGAACTTCAGGCCCTCGAAGAGTTTCTTGTGCTTTTCCTGTGCCTCCAGCTCCTTCCTGCGGTCTTCCTCCTGTGCTGCCATCTCCTGCAGAGAAGAGGCCAGGCCTCACACCACCAGGGCCATCCCTTTCCACTGGGAGGCAGGAGTGTCCCACTTTCCCAGCTTCCTTTTAGATGTCATAGCTTCTAGTACTGGCCCCATGCCTTGTCCCATCTTGAACCCTCCCAGAAGGCAGCATAGTGCTCACTTACCCCATCAGCAGGAAATTCGTCGGCCTCGGCCTCTTCCTCCACGGCAGGCACCACCACACGGGCCAGGCTGGCACTGAGGGCTGCCAGTTTCTATAGATGGGAAGCATAGCAGCAAGGTGGTCTGATTACAAGCAGGGGACCTCACTTGGGTGTGTGGCAGGGTGGGAGGAGGAGCAGCAGCAAGAGCTCTGGGCCACATATGGGTCTGGGCTCTAAGGGCAAGTTCTGAGACCACCTACTTAGCCAAACCCATAGGCCAGAACACCACATGTGTTGGGGACCAAGACCATCCTTCTGGGGCCACGTAGGGCCAATGCCGCTGAAGCCCCTCTTACCTCCATAGAGCTCTCAGAGTCTAACGCGTATGTGTCCTCACTGGCCTTTGTCTCTGCTTGGGCCTGACCCTCAAGCTGGGAGGAAGGAAGAGGAAACCTATAGCCCCTTGCCTCAGTGTGGGAGAGAAGGGCTAGAACCAGGCTAGGTAAGAAGGAGCTAGGCTGGGCTGAGGCTCTACCTTGGGTGGGTAGTGAAGGTTGAGTGACTGGTAGAGGCGGAAGTTGACAAAGCCCAGAAGGGTGGTGTAGAACTCAGTGAAGGTGGCCATGACCCTGTAGTCCACGTCCGTTGGATGCTGGGGGCACAGGAGATGCATCAGCAGGGTCAGCACAGAGGTAGAGGCAGGTGTTATGTTCTCAACTCATAGGCACCTGAACACAACAAGGTTCTAGACAGAGGCCCCAAAGGCTATGGGTATGTGGAAGTCAATGCCAGACCCCCATGTGGTAAAAAGGGAGCCAGAACAGTGACAAGGAGAACTAGAGTATGCTGTTGACATAGGTGGCCTGCCCTCCCCTTCCCTGCCCACTCCTTTGTCACATCAGTGTGAACTAGACAGAATCAAGCCTCTACCACCCATCTCAACATCTATTTAAAATCTGGTCCAAGGCCACCATGAACACTAGGAAGGCAGCCTTTCCAGAACACACTAAGGTGCCTTGGGAAGCTAGCTGTGGCTAGGAGCACATGAACAGGATTCAATCTATCCACACCCCAGAAGAGTCTTGAGACAAAGCTCAGATTCCAGCATTCCCATCTCAGACCCAGCCTAAGAGCCGAGGACTAGGCTGAGGCACAGCAGACTGACTACCTTCATAAGCTGCCAACCTAGCAGGCAAAGAAGTGAAATCATCTTTGCCAATGAGGAACTGATCGACCTAGACAAAAGTACTTCAGTTCTAGAATGGTCCCATCCTCTAAAACCAGAGAGATCTACTCCAAAGCTCCTCCCAGCCCCGACAGCCCCTGAGAGGCAGACAGGAAACATTTCCAAGAAACGTCAAAACTGATAATGATCCCAATATCGCCTGTGCAGGGGGCACCCACAACTCAGCTGTTTCTCAATCTTGCTACCAGGCAGTAAGTAACCAATGCCATGACACTTTGCCTGGTGGGCACTTGGGCACCAACTCCATTTCCCACAGCACTAAGCAGGGTAGGTACCCTCTACCCCTCGCTCTGCCATTGTCTGGGTCCCATAACTGTACATACAGCACTGGCTGTCCAAGTGAGGGGCACAAGAGGGTCCTAGTTACAACCTAGCACTTGTCAGCTACCCTTTGCTGCAGCAAGCTGGGAGGAAGGCGACATAGACAGCCTGTGCCCTTCCCCCAGGGCCAGCTGTGAGGAGACTGGCCCTCCCCAGTGCCCTATTCACCATCCCAGAGGGCACACAAAGACCAGTCTGAGCAGCGTGGGGGTAGGACATCAGAGGGAAGGAAGGACAGAGAGGGCCAAAGAGGAAGGAAGGCAGGAAGGAGGAGGAGGAACAGGGAAATGGAGAGAAGGAAGGGGCCATAGGCTCTGGCTCCACAAGCCTGCCCCCAAGGAATGGGGAAAGGGACTGCTGAGCACCAAGCATGGCCCTCAGCCACAAACAAGCTCCACCACCAATGTACTACAGACAGGGCAGGTTCTAGCCTTGGCACCCCCAGTACCCGGGGGCACAGATCCTCAGCTTACTCTGCAGCATCTGCTATCCAGTTCCTGCTCAAACAACAAGCAGGAAGGTGGATCAACTACAGCCCACAGAAGGTTAGGTCAGCGGGGCAAGACCAGCTAGATCAGATCCTCTGGCTGACTGGAAGCTAATGATACTTCCACAGGAGCCAAAACAGGACTCCTCTCTGCAGGGCCCTACCACCAATCCCAAGCACTTAAAAAGAGGTCAAGGGGCAGCACCATGTGCTAAATGCCTCTCTTGTCTTGTGCTCCCTTCTCTGGAGTCACCCTGTCCTCTAGACTGTGGGGAGGATGGAGCAGACAGGAGAAACAGGAGTGAAGCAGCTTGCATATGGTATGGCCATTGTTGATGGCAGAGTGGGGACAGGGACCCCAGGGGATCTGAGAAAAGGGGTGGGCTCTCTACTTGGTCTAAATGGGAGTCGTACACAGTACTGGGCATACATGGTCCCTAGAGCTGCCTTTACTGTCCATTTGACCACAAAAGGCCAAGCGCCCAGCTTTTGAAGGCAAGTCTTCATGACAAGACTGAGAAGATGGAAGCACTGTAACGGGAGGCAGAGAGGAGAAGGAATATATCCAAAGTCATCTAGCAGAAGTTCTGGAGAGGGACAGGCTTAGCTAACCTTTAGGTCTGAGTATACATACCAGACTAAGAATTGTTACTGGTCCAGTGGTACTGATATCAGACTGTGGAACACATTCCCAGTGCTGCCCCACCCACCCACCTTGCACAACAGCCAACAAACAGGAGCCCAACAAGGACTTGACCAAAAAAGACAGTACCCTGCCCCCACATCTTTCTAGAAACCAGCACAAGGCCTTTCCCAAAAGTGTACTCACATCATGGGAGAAGGCATAGGGTGTGATCCACACAATGGGCTGTCCTAGCACCTCAGCCTGGTAATAAATGCCTTTGATGGACAAGAAGACCTAGAAAGGGGGAAGAGGGGGGTGGAGATGAAGGCAGACAGTATGAAGACCAAGGGGTGGCAGGAAAGGGCCGGGGCTCCCCAGGGGAGCCCTAGTTCACCTTGCGCAGGGCACGGGCAGCAATGACATAGTGCAGAAACTCCACAGTGAGCCGGCGACACAGCTGAATAGTCTGAACATGGCACTTGCCTGTGCGTGGGAAGGTGGAAAAGAGGAAGCACATGGACAAGGCGTCATCTAGATCCCGAAGAGCATCGATAAATGTGGGGTACCTACAGGACACCAAGAGCAGTGATCATGAGCCCATTACACCTGGGTTCCAAGGGTCCCTTACGCATCTTGCCTCTCCCTGGTAGCTACTGCAGAGCCCCTGATCCCCAAGCCAGGCATTGCCACTGATACCTCCTGATGTGGGGGTGGCAACAACAACGTCCCCACAGCTGGCCACAGACCTGGAAACAACCCTGAAGCCACTGAACTGTAAACCAGGCTGGCCTTGAACTCACAGGGATCCACCTGCTTCTGCCTCCCAAGTGCTGGGATTAAAGGTGTGAGCCACCACGCCCGGCCCCTGCTTTTTCTTTTTTGTGATTAAGGGGACACTAAATTGGTGGCTGTCTGACTCTCATTGAAGGCAGAATCTTCAAAGGCTAACCATGACTAATGGGAAAAAAAGGGCCCCTGCCGTAGAGAGCCAAGGAAGGAGCAGGGACTGCTTTCCCAGCAGCACCTGTACCTGGGCTTAGTCACCAGAATGAGTCTTTTCTTCTTGCCGCTCATCAGCCAGAACTGTATAGCTGACAGAACCTTAGCCAGTTAGAGTTAAGAACATGTTTCCAGGAATCCCATGGTAAATGAAGAAGCAGACTGGAAAGCATCACCTGGGCAGGAGTCACCGCTGCATAGCTGGCTACCCAGCTGAGGAGGTGTGGGGTGCAGAGAAGACACTGAACCTCAAGTCACGATACCTGGATTCTAGTCCCATTCTGAGCCGTGACTCTGACTAGGTCACTGGGCCTCATCTAGCTCCAGCGTCTTCTACAAAACACTGCTGGACCAGCATGCTGATTTAGGCATGGTGGCATACACATGTAATCCTGGTACTTGGGAGGCTAAGGCAGGAATACTCCAAGTTCCAGGCCAGTCTAGACTACATAGTAAGAAAGACCTTGTCTCAAAACCAAACTAACCAATGAACCTACCCACCCTTTGCAGCTCCCTAAAGACACGCTGAGCACAAGTTAACATGCAGGGCTTCCAGTTCCCTCCCCCAGCCAGGTAGTCCCAGAGCTGCTGGCATGCCAACCACATTCTAAGTAGCTTCCTTTGAAGAAAAGGGGCTTTTGTGTCCTAAGTCAGCCCTGAAGGGTACACCACCACACACTGCTAACCTCCCTACCCCCCACCAGATGGTATCACTCATTGCAGTGAGTCAATATGTTTGCTAGGTCTTCGAACCCAAGCCAACATGGAAAAGCCTACAGGTGACAGGACAGCTGTTTGGTGTTTCTGGGGCAGAGGCAGGTACCTCCCTTAGTCCCCTTGGTGCCTCAGAGTTCCCCAACTTTCTACTTCATAGACAAAGCTAACATCCCAGGCCCTCTAAGGAATAGCACATGCCATTTCTGGGCTACCTGGTTTTCTTTACACTTCGGTTCTGGCTAAGGAGTAAGGAGACGGAGTATCATTTGCTTTGGGAACTAATGCAAGCCCTTGGGGTTTTTTGGTTTTTTTTTTTTTGCAAATTTCTTTCATTGATTCCACAAAATAGCTGTGTCACAGGCAGGACAGGAACCACTAATGCCTCTCTATTAGTGATGAGTGCTTGTCAGAACAGGCACTGTCCTCTGGCCATCTAGGTCATGAGCCACAGGGCCAGGAGAATACCAACTGCTATCTCCCAGGCCAGGAAGAGCCCTTTGCATGATAGCCCAGGAATAAAGCTAAGCCATCCATTCTAGAGCTGAGTATGCCTAGGCCATCATCCCACAGAATAGATATTCTAGGCCAAAATGTTCTGCTGTAGGAACTACTATGGGCACTGCAGAATATAGAACAGCAACCCTGGCATGTAGCCACAAGATATCAGAAGCACCCTGGCAGCAATACTCACCTCTAGCCACAAGAAACCAAACATACTCCATCTAAATGGTGGGAACCACAAACCTCCAGGCATTGCCAAACACTGATCAGCCAATGGAGAGGGACTTCTGAGAAGCCTGAGCTAATTAAGACCAGAAGTATCCTACCACATCTTCCAAGTCTTACCATGTGACTCTAGCTCGCTCTCACCCAAAGGGTCTCTGAACTTGCTGCTGTCTCTGCTTGTAATGTGCCTCCCTGCCTGGCTCAAACAAGTAATTTTCCAGAGACCTTCTCTGATTGTGTGCAATCAACATACCTCTCTCTCTACCCCCCAGTTCTTTCAATGCTGCTTACAACCTCTGTGGTATCCAATGCACTTGCAATTATGACAGTGATTTGCCAGTTTGGTTTTTGGTCTGCCTCCTTCAAAAGGATGTGAGCTCCGTCAGCCAAATCTTGGGTCTTGTCCCCCATTGTGTCCCCAGTACTAGGACACTGCCCACCAATGAAACTGCATCATTCTGAGGGGCATCCAGCTCACCGCTCCTTGACAATGTGGTCAAGTTTGTAGTTGGGCTTATTGTCCTTCAGGCGCTCCACAGCATTCCATTCGCTCTTCCCATAGGCCTTCCGGAGCTTCCGAACAAATACCTGGAGGAAGGGACTGGCGATGTTGTAGCTGAGGACTACTGGGCACCCCTCCTCCAGAGGATAAATACACTGAGCAGTGAAGCTCTTAATGCCTTCAGAAGCTAGCCACAGATGTCTGCTTGTGCCATAAGCCCCCTCAGCCCAGAAGATGCCAACAGCCAATTCCACAGAGCTCCAGACCCATGATAATGCCCAGGGGTAGAGCAGGGCACCCTGATGATGCATGGATGCACTGACACCCCATGTCTACATGGGAGGGTCCATTAGTCCTGTTTTTCACCTGCAAAGAGGCCAAGTAACCTTCCACTGAGGCGGATCACAGCCAAAAGGGCTGACCTTTGTTCTCAACTCCTATCTGCATCATATGAAACTAGTTGTGGGTCTCCACGGAGCTACCCAGAAAAAGCAACCAAGATAAATTGTGAGGCCAGATCTTCCAAACCAATGGATGCTGTTCTTCCCAAAAATTTCTGTTCAGGTCCAGTCCCAGGGCTCCCAGAAGCTCAAACAGCATGTGGGTTTATAAACAGCAGTTCTGGAACAGTTATTTCCCACTGCACCTTTTAAAAATTATTTTTACTTTATGTGTATGAGTGTATTGCCTGTTTGTGTGTAAGTGCACCCGTGTAATGCAATGTCCATGGAGGTCAGAAGGTGTCAGATCCCTTGGAACTGGAGTTACAGGCGGTTGCTAGCCGCCACATAGGTGCTGGAAATAGAATTCAGGTCCTCTGCAAGAGCACTTAGTGCTCTTAACCAATGGGCTATCTCTCTACCCCACCCCCTCACTGCACTTCTAATAGCGAGTTCCTGTGGTTGAAAAACCAGCCACAGCAGTTGCTGAGTCTCCTGCTAGCCACCAGGTGGCACCCACTCCTTGTAGTGTCTGGCTTGGAGTCAGAGGGACCAGCAACAGCAGTTCACTTTCAATTAGTCTACCTTCCATTATCTGCACACAGTGGAAATAGCTTATTGCCCTCCCTGTGGCATCTAAGCATTAATGATTTCTATCTGTGGAATTGAAGCCTGGGTCTCATGGGCACAATCTTACAAAGAAGTAGAGTAAGAGTGGGGAGGTGAGGGGCAGAAAAAGCAAGGGAAAGCCCCTGAAATAGCATCAAGTTTGCCTTGGGGGCAAAATTTTTTTAATCTCAGAGGGAAAAACTGCTAATAGATAAAGTACTAATTATTTGCCAGTTCCTGTGAAAATTTTTTCCAGACACAAAATCTCAGTGAACCTTGGCGACATCCCTCCTCCTTCCCACAGGACTGCTCACAGAGGGTCAGCAACCTACCCAAGGTCACAGCTAGTGAGCCACAAAGCTGCAAACACTAGAAGCCAGATCTCACCTTGTATTCCCGGAACTTGTTGACAATGGGTTCATGGAGGAGAAACTTGATATCTTTGATAAGGTAAAACGTTCGGGCTGCTGTGGAGCCCTTGTTAACTTTCTTCTTATGTTTGGGTTCATGGGGATAAATGCCCTTCAGGATGCACAGCCGCCTGAAAGACAATTCATCTGTTCAGTTAGCAAAGGGGCCTGAGATTCTGCATGTGGGAATCTGATCATAAGTCCCTAAACACACAGTGCATGTAGACAGTCACAAGCATCAGAAAAGGACACTGACAAAGGCTGGTAGACACCTAAATCAGGAAAGGCTATCTGAGAAGTCAACATTTTAGCCCTATATAAGGTAAAGGGATGAACATTCTAAGGGGGGTAGCCAAGCATGGTGGGGTACACTTGTACTACTAGCACCCAGGAGGCTGAGGCAGGAGGATCATGAGTTTGAAGCCAGATTGAGCTACACAGTGACATCCTGTCTCAAACAGAAAAAAACAGGCCTAGTGACAGAACACCACAGCACAGTGCTTGAGTACCATGTACGAGACCTTGGTTCCATCCCCAGCACTGAAAAAAAAAAGAAAGTCCCCCCAAAACCTGCAACTATGACACACACGCACATGGGAGGGAGGGAGAGAGGGAAATAGAAATAAGGACAAAGACTGTAAGGTCAGAATGAGTTGGGCATGTGTGAAGGATTAAAGTGGGCTGGGAAGCTACAGAGGTCAGGGTTAGCCTGATGGAAGGGCCCACAGACTGCAGAGAAATCTAAACTTGCCCCTAAAAGGAGACTCCCTAGCTGCAGGATCAAGGACATGTTCTTCCAGGAGGGAGGGGTGAACAGCAAAGACCCAGGCAGCCCAATCTTAAGTCCCAGTTCTCTGGCTTCTTCTCAGACCACACCTGACAAAGGACAGCTCCCTAGCAAGGCCAGGTAAGAAAAAGGAAGAAGACTACAGAGCCTGACAAGCTCAGGTAAGGCTGGGATGTGGTTAAGTTTTCACTGTCCATTTCCCTGCTGGATTTCCAGCGGATCCCTATTCAACTCCTTTCCGACCTCACCTGAAGTCAGCCAGGCTCAGCTGCAGCTTCTTCCGGGCTTTGTTTCGGGTGATATAGTTGGTGGCAGAACCTCGTTCATACTTAGGGAGGAAAAAAACAAACAGCTTCCATTAGTAATGAATGCAGTGATATTCAATTCTGTGAATGTTGAGTTCCAGAGGCAGCTAACATTCTGGGTAGCTGGCCAAGATGTTTCTAGGATTCAGACTGCTGTACAAAGTGAGCTGACCTGCCCAAAGGAGCTGTTTACTGTCTGTAGCTGCAGCATAGAGGACATATATTCCACATGATGCTGGGACTTCGAGGCTACTGTGAATTAGATGTGCCAGGTATTTAGTACTAGCTCTATATCCTGTTCTGTGCGGTTTGTGATGGCTGCATTTCACTAAATCCCCACAGTCCTGTGAGAGAGCAATGCCATCAGAACCCTTGCTTCACAGCCAAAGAAACAAGCTCAGTGAAATAGCCTGTCCAAGTGACATAGCCTAAGGGCTGAGATTGAGACTCAACCCAGGTCCGAGGACCAGAGCCTGCCTACCTATTAATCCTGTGTTCACAATCTTATTTGCCCTCACCATCACCAGACTTTTTATGAAATGTTAGTACCACAGATTTACTAAAGATCCTCTTACATAGTATGTTCCTTTGAGGTGGACTGCAAGTCATTTTAACTTCTAAGATCTCCTCCAGCCAAGTTTTGCTCCCTTAAAAGGTGATACCATGCTAATTCAAGATCCATACCTTAAGTCACACATACTTTTACCTGCCCCAGTGCATTCACCAGACAGTAACTATGTTCAAAGCACTAAGTTAGAGGCTATGAGGGCAATAAAGACAACAGGCCTAGTTTCTACTTGCCTCCAGGCAGCACATCGTCTTGTTCAATTGTCTGGATGCCTGTGATGCTAAAATACTGCTTCACATTCACATCATTGCTAGAGGGGAACAGTGCCCTATGCCAAACACCCTGCAATGCTAACCACCCATGTCCTTTCCAAACAAAAGCATCCTCTGAAGTGAGACAGCAGAAGCCTCTACAGCCAGGTCCTGCTCTCAACAGTCAAAGCTGAAGCCTCCTGACTATGCATGTTTATAAATGACTCCACAGCATTCATTCTTTCTTACAAACATTCATTAACTGTCTATTGGGGAACAGGCCTGTGTTAAATCTGAGGGAACCAAAGATGAGCTTCAGATTTTTTATTAGAATTGTTTTCCACCAAGGCGGATGACATGACTCAGTGGGTAAAGGCACTTGCCACCAAGCCTAATAATTTGGGTTTGATCCCTGGGACCCACAAAGTGGAAGGAAAGACCTAACTCCTGCAGTTGTCCTCCGACCTCCACATGTAGGCCATGGGGTACCACGCCCCACCCAATATATAAATGTTAAAATAAAACAAGGAGGGGCTGGAGAGATGGCCCTGGGTAAGACTGCAGAGGACAGGCTTGGTTCCTAGCATCCACATCAGGTAGCTCAAAACTGACTGTAAGCCAGTTCCAGGGGATCTGATGCCTTCTGACCACTGTGGGTATCTGTATACACAAGTGGTGCACATAAACTAATGCAGGCACATATAATTTTAAATTTTTGAACTTTAAAAAAAAGTAGTATTTTCCACTGAGCCAGGCACAGTGGCTGGTTCACACCTGTAATTCTAGTACTCAGGAAGCTGGAGCAGGAGGACATGAATGAGTTCCAGGATAGCCTGTGGTAATATACAGTGAGACCCTGTCTCAAAACCCCACCCAATACCAAAAAACAAAGCAAAAAATATTTTTAAGTCTTCTGCACCGTATGTATTTCTCGTTACTAGACGTATCCTTTTAAACATTAAGGAAATAACTGGCTCTTAACATGGTGATTTTAGGTCCTGGATTGGGGGGGGGGTGTCCAGCAAATGGACACACTTCTGGTTGTTGGGTGCCACTAGCACAGTATGTTCCTAAACATCCTACAATGCATAGAGCAAGCCCTTCCCACAACAAAGAATTATCTGACCCAAAATGTCAAACAGTTTCGAAACTCAGCTTGAAAAGTTTAATGATTCATTAATGAATCTACATCTGCACCTCAGGGCAACGTTTCTTTTCTTTTTCCTTTTTTTGATCAGGGACTCACTATGCAGTCCCAGGCTAGCCTGGAACTTGCTATGTGGACCAGGCTGGCCTCAAACTCAGAGATCTGCCTGCCTCTGCCTCCCGAGTCCTAGGATTAAAGGTGTGCACTACCACACCCGGTAGGTTTTCTTTCTTATAGTTTTTAGCTCCAGTGGCTGGCACATACTGGATGCATAACAGTGTGTTGGGATACAAACAAAGTGGTACCAGAAACTTGCAAGCTGAAGGAAATGCTTTGGCCAATCCTATCTCCCTCATCCCCATCCCCTCAGTCCCTTCATGCCAAGGAGATTCTCCTTACAACAGAATTTCTGGATCATGTCTCTCTCCCTTTAGCTGTTTTCATTCAGAATCATGATACAGTCCTTGTCCAACTCCATCCTCCGCCAGATGACACTTCCCTTGGTTTATTACATCCCAGTCATGTTTCTGTCCTTCCAAAACCTTGCATACCCTGATCTACCTTCTGGCCTTGGCATTCGTTTCCACTAGAGACTCCCGCTAAGCACTTTCAAATCCCATCCAAGATATTCTGATCCAGATTTCCACTAAAATGTGCTTCAAAGAGCGCTCCACACTGACTGAAATAGGTGTCTGTTTTTTCACCCTATTATTTATTCCTCGCTAGCTTCCTTCAGAGCACACTTAGTGGCCATTTCATCTGGTTATATTCGTAACCACCGGGACAAGGGCCACATCTGATTGCTTACTCCTCCATCCCCAGCGCCTAGGACCGGACTCGGCTCAACCCCTCAGCCCGATTTCACAATGTCTTATGGAGAAAGCACTCCACAGGTCTTTACGGAGTCCCACCCGCCCGCAACCCTTCCGGCGGCTGTCTCCGGACCTGTCCACCGAAGCCCGGGGAAGGGGTCCGCAGGCCCCGCCAACCCCGCATTCCACCCCTGGCAACCAGCTTCAGCCCACTCACCTTCTTCTTCTCCAGGCCTCCCATGGCTCCACGTTGCGGGACCGACTAGGGCCGAGCGGACAGGGACACTTCCTCCTGCACGTGCCCCGCGGGGCCCCAAGGGCCCCACGCCACAGCTGAGCGGGCTGCCCAAGAGGATGACTGTGCGAAAGACCGAGCTTTGTCCTTATATACGGCCACGCTCTCTAGAGCTAAACTGTAGGCCGCTCTTTCTCTTTCTCAATCCCATACAGACACGCTGTATGGGATTGAGAAACCCAATTAAACCTTTAAACCAAGGTGGGAATTCAGGCATTTTTGTAACCACCTTAAGGACGGTTCCTTGACAATGTGAGCCTCGTTGCATTTCGGGATGGAGGAAGTCGAAAGGCTTAGAGAGAGCGCAGTGCCTTCTGGGATGCAGTGGGGATGTTTGTGGTCGCTGATTGGACTTGTGTCGTGTTGGAGTTATGTTGTGGCAGCCGCTACTGTGCGATGTAAACTGTCTGGCTCTATTTTGCACCGTTCACCCTCGCTTTCAGCATCTCTTGATTCACTTGCTTACGCAAGGATAAAATCGAGCAAAAGCCCACTTTTTTCCATCACACAGTAAAGAGATCGGAGGGACCACTTAAAATTTTTGAGTGAGGGACTGGAGAGATGGCTCAGCGGTTAAGAGCACTGGCTGGTCTTGCAAAGCACCCAGGTTCAGTTCCCAGCACCCACATAGTGGCTGACAACCTTCGGTAACCCCAAGGGATCTGACGCCCTCTCCTGGCCTCCGTGGGCATTGCACGACAGGGGTACAGGCAAAACATGATACACATAAAATGAAAATAAACCAAAAAAAATATTTTTTAAATTTTGAATGAGTTCAAAAAGAATGGAAGAGCATAATGGTGTAAGCCTGTAATCACAGCTCGCAGGAGCCTGAGGCAGAAAGATCACAAGTACCAGGCCAGCCTGGGCTAGAGACCCTGTCAATAAATAAATAAATATAAACAAACAAAACAAGGCTGGGGACTTGGCCCAGTGGGTAAAGCGCCTGACATGCAAGCATGACGACCTGAATTCGAATATCCAGCAGGCACATTGCTGCAGCTGATCGTGACAGCGGGGGTCGATAATACCAGGGTTTGGGTGGGGAGGTGGGGGGTAGAGGAAGATCCCTCAAATTCGCTGGCCAGGCAGCCTAGCCTAACCAAATCTATGAGCTCCATGTTTAGTGAGAAATCCTTGTTTTATTTTTATTTATTTCGTTATTTATTAGTTTTAAAAAATATTTTTATTTTAATTTTATGTGTAGAGTGTATTGCCTGCATGTGTGTAAGTGTACCTTGTTGTGCAGTACCCGAAGAGGTCAGAAGAAAGCAGCAGATTCCCCTGATCCCCTGGAACTGGAGTTACAGACGGTTGTTAGCCACCATGTGGGTGCTGGGAATCGAACCCAGGTTCTCTGTAAGAGCAGTCAGTGCTCTTAACCGCTGAGCCATCTCTCCAGCCCCCTTTTATAGTTTTTTTGAGATGGTCTTCTTGTAGCCCCAACAGGCCTGGAATTTGCTATGTAGACCAGGCTGGGCTCCATCTCCCAGAAATCTCACAAAGATCCACTTGTCTCTCCTCCCAAATGCTGGGATTAAAGGTGTGTGCATCCATGTCTGCTGAGAAATCCTGTTTTTGTTGTTTTTTTTTTTTTTAAGGTGGAAAGCAAGTAAAGAAAACACCCAATGTTAACTCCTGTCTTATACACAATCACCTGAACATATAAGTGCACATACCCATATAAACACATGCATAAGCATACAACATATGCACACCAACTAAAGCTGAGCAGAGTTAAATAAATCATGGTGTATTTCAAATGTATATTTAGCAAATTTGAGCTTTTATTTTGAACATAGAAGTTCCATGTTGGGGTTGGGGAGATGGCTCACTGGATGAAGCACTTTAGGGCAAGTGTGAGAACCAGAATTTGGATTCCCCAGAATCCTTGTAAAGCTGAGTCTGTAATATGTACCTACATGTACATACTACATACATGTCACACATAAAAAAGACAAGGAGGTTCATGTTGCATTCCTTAAGGAATAAACACAGGATTTACATAAATCTTCACATGTGGTTTAGGTGGTTGTTATATGTGTGTAATGTCAGAAATACAAACAGGTATTTGTATGTCTTTTCATAGTGTCAAAATTTATTAAATAAACTGGATGTGGTGATGCATGCCTTTAATCCCAGCACTCAGGAGGCAGAGGCAGGTAGATCTCTGTGAGATCAAGTCCAGCCTGGTCCACATAGTGAGTTCCAGGTCAGCTGTGACTTCAGGGAGACCCTGTCTCAAAAAGATCAAAAATTTATTGAATAATCAATAAATTAACAACAATCTCAGTTTCTTTGCCTTTGATTTGCCAATGACTCACAATTTTGCACCCACACATGTACACATACCCCGCCACACACACACAGCACGTTTTTAAATAAAGTTTAAAGTTGAGGCCCTTGTGAATTTGACCTGGTCCAAGGTCTTGTTCATAGAAGTCATCCCTCAGAAGTAGAGGCATATTTTAAACATTGCTGAATGCCTGTATACTTAGACTTTTATTTTCCACTTTAAAGTTAAAAACAAATAAATTTAAACAATTGTGCAAACATGGAACATCAAGTGAAAAATTGGGAACCAGAGCATGAGCTGGAAAACATCTGGAACTTTCCAGATAGATGTGAGGGAAATCAGAGGCATGGGATATTCACAACATAAGACCAAGGAGAGTGTTCCAGAAGGAATTTGAGAACAAGTCCGGGTGGAGTGCTTGCCTGGCATGCCCACAACCCTGATTTCTATTCGCAGCACTGGAAGAAAAAAAAAAATACAAGGAGAAAAGAAGAGGAGCTGGTAGATGAGGAGAGGAAAATGCCTAGGCCAGAGGCAAAAGTTCAGGAACTCAGGGAACTTTGAGAAGTTAATTAAGCCTGGAACATGGAAGGAGTGATTGGGTAAGAGGAGAGGACTGGAAAAGGCAGCAGCAGCCACTCTTGAAGGGAATGGAAGGGCAGGGCAGGGCCAGTGTCTTGGGCATGTGACCTAGGCAACTGCCAGGGTGCTCATATTGGGTCCAATGCCGCCACTGTCTTGAAGCTAAATATTTTTAATTTTTTTTTCGGAGGCGGGGGGGCTGGGTCTCATTATGTATCCTTAGCTGGCCTGGAACTTGCTTATGCAGACCAGACTGGCATCAGACTCACAAAGATCTACTTGCTTCTGTCTCCTGAGTGCTGGAATTAAAGGCATGAGCCATCACAACCAGCAGAACTCTAAAGTTTGAAAGGCTTGGCTGATCATGCATAGGAAGGATCATAGTTAGGGAAAGAAGATCAACTATTGAGGGGTCAGAGAAAGACACAGGTGGAGAGAGCAGTTGAACAATCCGATCTGGAGTCCAAACAGAAGTCATTGAAGTGGAACCCTTTATAATTAGGGAAACTGAGATTCAGAGAAGTGAGGATCCTTACCCAAGTTCACTCAGCTGGTCAGAGATTTTTCCCAAACATCTGTCTGGCTTTAGAGTCCACTACCAAACTCAAACACCACTCCCTCCTGACCTGGATATGCCACATTAGGTCCCTGCCCTCTGTCTTGTGAAAGATGACTGTATGATTCCAAGAAAGTGTCAGGAAGATTTTAGCTCCATAAAGAGAAGCGGTGGAGCCGGGCGTGGTGGCGCACACCTTTAATCCCAGCACTCTGGAGGCAGAGGCAGGCAGATCTTTGTGAGTTCAAGGCCAGCCTGGTCTACATAGTGAGTTCAGGTTAGCTGGGGCTACAGGGAGACCCTGTCTCAAAAAGACAAAAACAAAAGAGAAGAGGTGGGAATGGTGCTGGGCTGTTTCATGGTGTGCCTGAGAGCCGGGAAGCAGAGCTTTGCATCCAGCTACGTAGCCTCAGCTCACCAGATCCCACCTGTTTGACAAGCAGGGCTGGTGATGACAGAACCCACTTTGTAAGACTGAGAATTAGAGGATGAAGAACAGTTGAAATGGCAACTATAAAAAATGCCCAGTTAGAGCCTCCTAAGAGGAAGTCTTGTTTCTCTTTCCTCTTTTGATGGAGTAGGAGGGAAAATGAGGCTTCAGTGGGAGTCTGGGGACTGTGGCGTGTCAGAGCAGGCCTAGCCAGAAGTTTCTAGAAGCTCTGAGGGAAACACATGCCTAGGGTAGGGTTCCACCATGATGGGAATGCTGTGGAGTGGCTCTTTGGGCAGCAGCTTCCCTTTAATTGAAAGTGGAATTGCCAGTGGCCTATGAAAACAAAGGGAATGATCTTATTCCCCCATTACCATAACTGACCTCTGTGGGCATTTCACAACACGAGCGCACTGACATACAAACAGGCAATACACTCATACACATAAAATAAAAATAACAAAATATTTAAACAATAAGATGGAGAGTGATTGAGGAAGACACCCAGTGTCGACCTATGGCCTCCACATGCTCATGAACTGCTCCCCCAACCCCCAAAGAAGTGAGTTATCAAGGCACGAGAAGACTCAGAGGAATAGTTAAACGTATATTGCTAAATGAAAGGAGTCAGTCTTTGAAAGCTACTATTTTTGTGTTGTTTGGTTTGCTTTTTGAGACAGGACCTCATTATGTAGCCAAAGCTATCCCTGAATTCATGATTCCTGCTTCAGCTTCCTAAGTGCAGAGATTACAGAAGTGTGCCATCACACACAGCCAAAAAATTACTATTTTATGATTTCAATTCATGGCATTTGGAAAAGGAAAACTATAACAACAACAAAAAGATCAGTAGAAGAGTCTGGGGCTATAGTTTAGTTGTTAGAGTGCTTGCCTAGCACCCACGAAACCCTGTGTTCGGTCCCCATTACCATATAAAATCAGGCTTGGGGTGCATGCCTGAAATCTAAGCACTTGGGAGGTGGAGATAGAAGGTCAGAAGTTTAGGGTCATTCTTGGCCATGTAGGACATTTGAAGGCAGCCTGAGCTACATGAGATCCTGTCCTCCCACCCCCCAAATAAGCAGTTGCTAGGTCTTAGGGAGAGGTTGACTAAGTGACACACAGTTTAGGGGGTTGGCGAAACTATCCTTGGACACATGACACTAATGCATTTATCAAAATCTATAGACTATCATACTATAAAAACTGTGTCTGGGCTGGAGAGATGGCTCAGCTGTTAAGAACACTGAATGTTCTTGCAGAAGACCGGGTTCAGATCCCCGCACCCATATAGCAGCTAACAACTCCAGTTCTAGTGGATCCAACGCCCTCTTCTGATCTCCACGGGCATTGCACAATACGGGTGCACTTCCATACATGCAGGCAATGCACGCATACACATAAAAATAATTTTTTAAAAACTGTGTCTTGGCTGGGGAGATGGCTTAGTTGGTAAAGTGCTTGCCACTCAAGCATGAAGACTTTAGTTCAATCCCCAGTACCATATATAAAGCCAGGAGTGGTGGTGCATACTTATAAAACCAGTGGGGAGGTGGAGACAGGAGGATCTCTGAAGCTCACTAGCCAGGCAGCCTAGCCTAATTGGAGAGCCCCAGTCCCAGTGAGAGACCCTGGCATGGTTCCTGAGGATGACACCTAAGGTTGACTTCTAGCCTTCACATAAAGGTGCAGAAGCACAACCATGAACACACCTGCATGCACATGCAAAAAAGACTGAATCTTAAGCCAGGTGTGGTGCACAGGACCAATTCCAGCACTTGAGAGGCTGAGGCAGAAGGACTACTAGGAGTTCAAGGTCAGTCTAAACTATACAGCAAGACCTTGTCTCAAAAAGGGGTGGGGAGCAAGACAAGAGATGGCTCTGTGGTTAAGAGCATATGCTGCTCTTGCAGAAGACCTGATTTGGTTCCCAGCACCTACATTCAGAAGCTTACAACCACCTCTAATTTCAGCTTCAGGGGGATCTGACACTTCTGGCTTCAATGGGCACCTGTATTCATGCACAACCTCCCACCATATACATAATTTTAAAATAAGGGCTGGTATGGTGGTGCATGCCTTTAATCTTAGCACTTGGGTGGCAGAGGCAGGCAAATCTCTGTGAGATCAAAGCCAGCCTGGTCTCCATAGTGAGTTCCAGGCTAGGTATGGCTACCGGGAGACCTTTTCTCAAAAAGACCAAAAATAAAAATAAATAAATAAATGAACAAATAAATAAATAAATATAAATCATGATTTTTAAAAGAGTGAGTCTTTATGCAAAGCTAAAAAAAATCAGTTTAAAAAATCACTTCATGCACGACATGGGTGCACTTACCTACGTGCAGGCAATACACACATACACATAAAATAAAAATAAATAAATTTTAAAAAATTTTAAAAATCACTTCAGGGGCTGGAGAGATGACTCAACGGTTAAGAACGCTGATTACTCTTGCAGAAGACCTGGGTTTGAATCCCAGCACCCACATGGCGGCTAACAACTGTCTGTAACTCCAGTCCCAGGGGATCCAACAGCCTCTTCTGACCTCCTCGGGCATTGCTGGACACGACACGGGTGCACTTACCTACGTGCAGGCAATACACGCATACACATAAAAAAAAAAGAGAAATAAAAATTTTTTAAAAATCACTTCAGAGGTTCATGGAGTCCTAGGATGAAATACAAAATGTCGGCTGATGAGATGGTTCAGAAGGTAAAGGCAGTTGCTGCCAAGCCTGATCTAAGTTCAGTTCCCAGGACAAACATGGTGAAAGGTGAGAACTGACTCCTGGAAGTTGTGCACGTGTGCACACACAGTCACACACATTATGATATATGTCTGCCTTTTCCCCAAAATAAATGTATTTATTTATTTTATGTATATGAATATTATGCCTACATGTGTGTAAGTGCACCTGTGTCATGCAGTGCCTGAGGAGGAAAGATCCCCTGGAACTGGAGTTATGGGTGGTTGTTTGCCACTATGTGGGTTCTGGGATTTGAACCTGAGTCTTCTGTAAGAACAGCCAGTGCTCTTAACCACTGAGTCATCTTTCTAGCCCCCAATAGCTTTTATTTTTAAGATGTATTTTTTATATTTTAAGATAAAATTACATATTTTTTGTTTGAAAATTATATCAGTTTAGTTATTATAGTAGTTTCTACTTCTTTTTTAACTTTCCAGACTGATTTTTATCTTTAGAAGTTCAATTTTTAAAATGTATTTTATTTATATGTATATAGGTATGTGTATATGTATGGGTGCCTGTAGAAACCACAGGAGGGCAGTGGATCCCCTGGAGCTGGAGTTACAGGTGTTTGTGAACTGCCCTATGTAGGAACTGACCACTTCCTCTGGAAGAGCATAGAGTGCTCTTAACTACTGAGCCATGTCTCCTGATCATAGTAGCTTTGTATGAAGTTTCAAAATAAGGAGTAGTCATCTTCCACTTTTGTTTTTCCTTTTCATTTATTTACTTATTTTTATGTGTATGAGTGTATTGCCTGCATTTATGTAAGTGCACCTGTGTCATGCAATGCCCATGGAGGTAAGAAGAGGGCATCAAATACCCTGAACTGGAGCTACGGACAGTTGTTACCTGCTATGTGGGTGCTGGATTTGAGCCTGGGTCTTCTGCAAGAGCAATCAGTGCTCTTAACTGCTGAGCCATCTCTCCAGCTCAGTTTTTCCTTTTCTTTTTTCCTTTAATTTAGTTTATTTGTGTGTGTGTGTGTGTGTGTGTGTGTGTGTGTGTGTGTGTATACCTGAAGCTTATCCACTGGGCTAGGCTAGCTAGCCAATGAACTTTAGGGATCTACTTATCTCTACTCCTCACCCACAAGGCTGGAGTTATATGCACTAGCCACCATGCTTGGCTTTTTATATTTTTACACGAGTTCTGGGGAACCAAACTCAAGTCTTGATGCCGTGTGGCAGGCACTTTACTGACTGAACCATCTCACCAGCCCTGATTGATTAAAAAATATTTTATTTATTATTTTTTTAATTTTATGTGTATGAGTGTTTTGACTGCATGTATGTAAGTGTACCGTGGCTTGTAATGCCCAGGAAAGACTAGAAGGAGAGCCCCTGGAACTAGGGTTACAGACTGTTGTTAGCTGCCATGTGGGTACTGGGAATCAAACCCAGGTCCTCCGGAAGAACAGTAAATGCTCTTTTCTTTTTTGTCTTTTTGAGATAGGGTCTCCTTGCAGCCCCAGCTGGCCTGGAACTTACTATGTAGGCCAGCTGTCCTCAATCTCACAGAGATCGGCCTGCCACTGCCTCACGAGTGCTGGGATTAAAGGCGTGCTCCACCACATCTGGCTGATTTTTTTTTAATATTGAATTATTTTAGAGTTCCTGAGATTTGTTCTATTTGGTCATGGTGTATAATCTTTTAAATGTTGTTGAACTTGTTTTGGTAGTATACTGCTGAAGATTTTTGCCTCTTTATTTATGAGGGAACTTGGTCACTATTTCTTGTGGTATCTCTGCCTGGCCCAGGGGTAATAATGGCTGATTTTAATCTTTTTTGTTATAGCTATGTCCTGATTTTCCCTTTTTCCCTTTTTGGAAGGGAAGCCAGAAGACAGGGTGTTGGATCCCCTGTAACCAGAGTTAGGGATGGCAGCCTCACCTTTGGCTTATTCCTATGTCATTCGGTAATTCTCTACTTGGTCACATATTTATTTATGTATTTTCAAGTAAGGAAGGATTTATTTTAGCTCATGTTTTCAGAATATACCATCTATTAAGATGGAGAAGGCAGAACAGAGGGAGTATGTGGGCAGCTTAGCAGATCAGGAAGCAGAAAGAGCAAGATGAGGAGCAGGGCTGGATTAAAACTCTCAAAGGGTTTTTGTAAGATTGATTTTTATTTTATGTGTACGAGTGTTTTGCCTGCATGTATGTACATCATGTGCAGGCAGTGCCCGTGGAGACCAGAAGACAGGGCACTGAATCCCCTGGAACTGGAGTTAGGGATGGTTGTTAGCTGCCATGTGGGTACTGGGAACTGAACCTGGGTCCTCTGCAGGAAAAAACCAGTGCTCTTAACTACTGAGCCATTTCTCCAGTCACTTTTTTTTCTTTTTCTTGAGATAGGGTCTCATATAATGCAGGCTAGCCTCAAATATGCTGTACAGCTGAAAAAGGCCTCAGTCCTGATTTTCCTATCTCTACTTCCCAACTTCTGGGATTACAGGCATGCACCACACCCCTGCTCTGATGTTCTATTTCTTCTTAAGTCAAATATGTATTTCTAGGGTTAGTCTGTTTCATCTAGGCTATACAATTTGTTGACTTACAATTATTTATAGCATCTTCTTAAAACCCTTTTATTTCTATAGTGTGGTAATCATACCTGATTGTAGTAATTTGCATTTTTATCCCTCCTCTTCTTCCTCCTCTTCCTTTCTCAGGCTGTTGTGGAATTCTTTATATAGTCACTACATTAGGTTTTAACTTTTGCTTTCATTGACTTTCTATTTTGCTTATTTTATCTCTAATCTTTCTGCTAACTTTGGGTTTTTTCATGCTTATTCCTTAAGGAGTCAAATTTAGGTTACAGATTTGAGATTTCCTTTTTTGAGACAGTATGGAGATGCCAGAATTCAGCAGCACATGAACAGCAACAACAATAAAAATCTAACTTTTGGGATTGTTTCAACCAAGAGTGAGCCTAAACTGTTCTTAGGCCTCTTCCTTCTAATTTTTCAAGAAACTTTCCTCCAACCAAGGGTGTACTCTATTTAAATAGTATGACCTGGCATGATACAGGAAGGAATGAAGAACTTTGTCTCATTAGGGAAGAAGTTGCCTTTTCTGACCCTCTGCTGACCCAAAAGAGCATACGAAACCACAAGCAGACGTTATCAATCTAATCCCACCTGTTATTTGCAACATATACTGTAGATAATTCCTTATAGTCAATATTGCTGCTTTCAGAGATCACATTTTCACAACATATATGGGCGACTGCGCTCACTCCCTGCGGGTCCGCAGACTTCTCTGGGAAGCAGCGGCTCCGGGAGTGGCACGGCGGATCCGCAGACTTTCCCGGCGGCTGCTTTGGGTCCCGCGTCTCTGGGAGTGACGGCAGCTGGTGGCTGCCGTAACTTCTCTGGTGTTGGGAGCTTGCTCTGCTACTGAAGCATTGTCCAGCCGGAATCCCGTCCCTATTACACCCGTGTACCTTTCCTCAGGATTGCGGGGTTCCTGGCCACTGAGCCCCACAGGGAAGAGGCACAGAGGCGAAAGCTGGTGTCCGTGGGTCGGTAACGGAAGGTGCTGCCCTCCGGGGGAATCAGGTCGCCGGTACACAAGACTCAAGGCTCAGCTTAGTCTGTGCTTACAGCTTTATTCTCTCTGGGACCCAATCTCTGGAACCCAGTCTCTGACCCAGAATCCCAAAATCCCAATATTAAGAGAAGCCTAGGATATTTTATACCATGGGGGTAGTGGTAAAAGCTCTGGCTGTTAGATGCTTTGTGAGACATTCTGTTTGCATGTGGAAGTGGATTTCTGCCAGGCAGCTGTCTGCTAGGAAAATTACAGGAAGGCATGGTATCTTTTCAGAGCCAAAGGCCATGTTTATGTCAGGGCATTTGTGGCGGCCACTTCAAAGGGAGAGACAGGAAAGATGCCAGAAAGCACCTTGCTATGAAAAGGAGCCTGCAGCACATTCCCGAGCTGCATGAGCTGTCCGGTGTGAAGGGGCTTCGACTTTTGCATAACAGAGGCTCCCAACAAACATACATATATTATTCTAGGTTTGGGACAAGAAAGGGTCATGAAGGAAAAACAGGGGACCTTAGTTTAAAGCTGTATGTTTAGCTCAGCTTGTAAAAGTTGATTACAAGAGGAGTCCAAGGCCTAGTAAGATTGTTTGCATTGTTTTCCTGAAGGACAGGTAGTCTTAAATAGGCTGATTACACATTAGGAAGGCAGACTGAATAGAGTTAAATGATCTCAAGACATAAGATTAACTTTGGTTACAAGGTTAGGTAAGACAGGAGGCAGTCCCAGAAAGGCTATTCCCACAAGACAGAGTGTGGGTGTATAGCCTAGACTGGTTTCAAGCTTGTGGTTTTCCTGCCTTAGCCTCCAAATGCTAGGATTACAGATGAATGCAACTGTACCTGGCTCAGACTTTCTCTCTTTTTAAAATATTTTACTTATTTTATCTATCTATCTGTCTATCTATCTATCTATCTATCTATCTATCTTATTTTATGTGTATGTCTGTATTGCCTGCTTGTGTGTAAGTGCACCCTTGTCGTGAAACACCCGTGAAGGTCAGAAGAAGGCATAGAATCCCCTGGAACTGGAGTTATGGACAGTCATTAGCCATCATGTGGGTGCTAGGAATTAAACCTAGGTCCTCTGCAAGAGCAGTCAGTGCTGTTAATCGCTGAGCTATCTCTCTAGCCCCAAGACTTTTTTCTTTTAATGTAGGTATTTAACACCTATACATTTTCATTTGAAAATTGCATTTGTGGTGTTTGATATATTTTGGTGTGCTGGGGTATTCTTGTGTGCATGCGTTTTCATTCATCTCATTTTTTTTCTGTCATGTGCTAAGCTGGCTTAGAAACATATTTATAGAGGCTGGAGAGATGGCTCAGTGATTAAGAGCTGGCTGCTCTTCCAGAGGATCCAGGCTCGGTTCCCAGCACCCACATGGCAACTAACATTCATCTGATTCAACACCCTTTTCTGGCCTCTCTGATTTGTATGTATGAGCTGCAGTTACATACATGCAGACAAAACACTCACACACATGCAATGCACACAGAAGTCAGAAGAGGGTGTCAGACCCCCTGGAACTGGAGTTACAGACAGTTGTTAGTTGCCAAGAGCAGGCCCAAACTGCTGCAAACCTGTTCATTAAAAATTCTCTCAAAACTGTGTTCTAGAACTAGGGCTTGCTCTTTTACACTGTGTGGGTGTATAGCCTAGACTGGTAAAAGAGGAGCTGTCTTATCAAAGACTACATTCCTCTGACCCCTACTGACCTCCAAGCGTACAACCACAAACAGATGTTATCAATTTAAGCCCAGCTATTGTTTGTGACAAATGGATTAATTAGCTCTCATTACGTTCACATAGATTCATACATAATTCTTTTTTTTTTCCTTTGTCTTTTTTGAAACAGGGTCTCCCTGTAGCCCCCGCCTCCGGAGCATACCACCATACCAAGCTTAGATTCATACATAATTCTGAGTGAAGGGCAAGGGAGGGTGATGAGGGATCAAGGCTATGTTTCCAGGTCACTAGGGGAGCATAAAGCTCAGTGATCTTGTCTACATTATAAACTCTTTGGTTACAAGGTTAAGTAAAAGTCATTTGTCCAGAATATGTTCAAATTGTAAAACTCATACTTAAAATTCTCCCTTCTTTGTTTTATAAATGAAGAAGCCTGTGAAAGTCATTTTCAGAGTTTCCTGTTTTTTTGTTTGTTTGTTTGTTTGTTTTTAATCAAAAAAGCAGCATGCCCATTAGCGTGGTCACCAGCAGTGTGCTGATTATGTCACAGTGTGCTGGAGAAGTGGCATGAGTCAACACGACGTCATCTTGGATAATTCTCTGGAAAAGGTGGCACAGGCAGGGCATCACTGTGAGGAGTAGGCAAACAAACATGATGGCTATTCATGAGGTTGAAATTCAGGAGAGGGTCTCTCTTCTGGTGCCAGCTCTTGGTATGACTTTACCAGTCACATTAGAATCCAGAGAAGGCCTGTAGGAGAAAGCACAGATATTGAACAGTGGCTCCATTAATGAGAGGAATGGAATCTGACCATTAGTTGACCCTTAAGGGAGTTTATATAAAACCATAGGTTTTGGCAAAACTTCTTGTTATGATGTTTTTCCATAGGTGTCAGCTGGGTGACTGGAAGGATTGAAAGGAGCAATTAAAATTTAAAGTGTAAGTAGCTTTTAAAAGTTAAAGTAGGCCCAGGCATGGTGGTGCTCACCTTTAATCCTTCACTCTGGAGGCAGAGATAGGCTGACCTCTGTGAGATCGAGGTCAACCTGGTCTATATAGTAAGTTCTAGGCCAGCTGGGGCTACAGAAAGACTCTGTCTTCAAAAAAGGCTGCAAATGTGATTCAAGGGGGCCAAGATCCATCCCAAGCTGGGAGCCTAACTTGGCAGTGTCCTACACATGGTGCTGGTTTTAGAGGCATGAAAGATGCAACAGCATGCAACAGTAAGGGGGCCATTAATTCTTCCTCCACAGTTTCAGAGAGCTGCCGAAGCCAGACAGCATATAGGAGGGGAGTCCCAGCAAGAAGGCCCTGATAGGCCCAGAGAGGCCATTTTTGTGACGTTGTTAAGGTCAAACCTGGTTTTCAGTGGAGACCCCCAAGATGGAGAAGTCAGAGCCATGAGACATCTGCCAAGGATCATTATATACGGGAAGTGAAACCAGCCCAAGAGATAGATATATGTTCCAGGCAGCAAAGCTAAAGGGATTGAGCCATCTAAACTCTTTGGAGCTAAAGTCTCATATATTGCACATGGAGCTACAGAATTTGGTGTTTGTCTTGCTGATTGTCCATCTTATCTTTGTCCAGTATTTCCTCACTATTCCCCCATTCCTCCTTTTTTGAATAGAAGTGTGCCTAATAGTGTGCAATGCCTTTATTTACCAACTATGAATAGGTGGGACTATTGATTATGCCTTGAGAGAAAACTAGCCATCTAAATGAGACATAGATGCCTATTATTGAAAGTAGACATGTGTTCTAGTTACTTTCTATTGCTGTGACAAACACACTGACCAAAACCAGCTTGGGGAGAAAAGGATTTATTTTATTTTACAACTCCCAGGTCACAGGTAGGAATTCAGGGCTGGAACCTGGAGGCAGGAGCTGAAGCACAGGTCATAGAGGAATGCTTCTTACTGGCTTGCTCCTTTGGTCTGTGCTCTGCCTGCTTTCTTGTACAACATGTGACCACCTGCCCAGGGGTGACACCACCCACAGTGGGCTGGGCCCTCCCACATCACTCAACGATCAAGAAAATGCCCCACAGACTTGTCCACAGGCCAATCCAATCGAGGAAGTTCCTCAATTGAGATTCCCTCTATCCAGGTCTGTCAAGTTGACAACTAAAGATATCTCACACAGCATGGAGATGGCAAATACATAAAAAAATACTGTCTTTTAAATAAATAATAATATGGTAGTTTTGAAGGACTACAACAGGAGAGTGGACTCCAGGTATGGTTATTGAACACCTAGAAGGTCAGTTAGCAAAAGCTAAATGCTCTTAAACCTTGATCAGACATATATTTTTGTTTTTTTTTTATATTTTGTTTGCAATAGTTAGCAAGATCAGACAAAACCTAGACTTAAGTAGAGGTTTGAATGTACTTTGACTTTAGAATTTTAAGATTATAAATCTCGGGGATGGAGAGATGGCTCAGCAGTTAAGAGCACTGAGTGCTCTTGCAGAGGACCCGGGTTTGATTCCCAACACCCACATGGTGGCTAAGAATCATCCTTAACGCCAGTTCCAGGGAAATCTGAAGCCCTCTTCTGATCCCTGCAGCAGTGCATGACATACGTGCACTCTCATACATGCAGACAATACACTCATACACATAAAGTAAAAATAATAAATAAAATATATTCTTAAAAAAGA
>NW_008344750.1:1909338-1912421 GCF_000622305.1 Nannospalax galili | reverse complement strand
CTGGTCCTCGGCAGTTATTAGTTGGGAGCCTTTTTTGTTGTTTTGGTCTTTTTGAGGCAGGGTCTCCCTGTAGTCCCAGCTGTCCTGGAGCTCAAGGCTGGCCTTGAACTCACAGAGATCCGCCTGCCTCTGCCTCCCGAGTGCTGGGATTAAAGGCATATGCCACCATGCCCAGCATGTCTCATTTTTTATATATTGAAAATAACTTACTTAAATCTTCATAACTTACAAAACCCTTTTTAGTTTTACTTTCCATGCTGGAAATATCCAGCCATCTTAGTCTTTATATACAAATCCTTCTTATTAAAAATATTATTCTTAGCCGGGCGAGGTGGTGCACGCCTTTAAGCCCAACACTCCGGAGGCAGAGGCTGGCAGATCTCTGTGAGTTCAAGGCCAGTCTGATCTACATAGTGAGTTCCAGGTCAGCAGGGGCTACAGGGAGACCCTCTCTCAAAAAAAAAAAAAAAAAAAAAAAAAAAAAAAAAAAAAAAAAAAACAAGAAAAGAAAAGAAATTGCAAAGTTAAGTTCAGTGTGGAATGTGTAGTGTAGAAATTTCTTTTCTGTGGCTCCTGGTCTTGTTCAAAGTGACTGCAGCAATCCAGACTATAGGGAGTGATAGGTAGAGAATGGGCGGGAACGAGCAGATGGATGGAGGAAGGCACGAGCAGATGGATAAGGCACTGAGGCTCAGATGGAATTCTCAGCGGGATACAGATTTATTTCGCATGGGGCACCTTTCCCTCGGGGAAGGGAAAGATGTCAGCGGAGGGAAAGAGGGAAGGGAAGGGAAGGGAAGGGAAGGATGTCAGGGAAGGGTGTCCGGGAAGGGAAAGATATCCGGTAAAGATGTCCACCCACGGGTTGTGAGCTGGGACTTTATATATGGGGGCTTTAGGGTGTGGAAGGGGGGAATGTTTGGAGGAGAAATCAGGGAGGGGGAAGCAGGAAAAGCAGGTAGGATTAGGGTCTGGAAGTGTTTACTTTTTCCCTCTTAAGAGAAAAACAGCTTCTAAAATCTCTGGTTATCAGGTAGAATCTGCTTATCCTATCTTTGGAGGTCAGAGGAAAGGCAGGCTGCTTCTCAGCAGAGTTTGTTTCCCTTGACTTCAAAGGTCAAGGTGCTTATCAGCTAAGTTCCCTTTTTCGGGCTCCAAAGTCTGTAGGTCCCTGTTGGGGAGGGGGGAATCTGCTGCTGTTTTGAACCCTAACAGTAGGTAAGTGCACCCACGTCGTGCAGTGCCTGTGGAGGTCAGAAGAGGCTGTCAGACTGGAGTTATGAACAGTTGTTAGCTGCCATGTGAGTGCTGGGATTCGAACCCGGGCCTTCTGCAAGAACAACCAGTGTTCTTAACTGCTGAGCCATCTCTCCAGCCCCACCCCATGCACATCTTATATTTTGACCATAGTCTCCTCTTCCCTGTTCCTAACTTATTTCCTCTAAAAGTCTCATCATTTTTAAATCATGTTCGACCTTACCGGATTGGTTGATAAAATAACAGCATTCTTCACCCAGAAAAATACAGGTTCCCCCTTTTTCTGCAGTTAATAGATCCAGGGCTCTCCTGTTCTGGAGTGCAACTTCAGCTAGGGAGGATAATTGTTGTTGTAGGAACTGGATTGACTGGGCTGTAGTTTCCACTGTTGAAGTGAGCTCCCATCTGAGGTCCTCCATTTCTTGAGAAAGATGCTTGGTTGAGATCAGTGTATGTCCCAAGCCTCTGGCCGCAAGACCTGTGGCTGCCACTGATGCCACCAGGCTAACTCCTACCAGGACTGCCAAGGTGGCTGACCTCTTTGTTCTGGTTCCTTCTGTCCCTGTGGATAAGACATAACACCTCTCCTGGTGTGTATAGGGTTAGTTTGGGCATGAGAATGACTGGAGCACAGGTGTCCTCAATCTGTGGAGAGATGCAGGAGTATATTTTGGAAGAACAGAGAAAGAGCAGTCCCGAGGTTAGAGCAGTATCTTCCTTAATTGTGGCATTTCGGCTTGATGAGTGTGGGCATTTAGAGGTTCGTGGAGTCCAACACTCTGTTTCATTAAGAAAAAGGGGAGAGGCAGGCATGGTCCTGTGTACTAGAAGTTCCTGAGAACACTGAGTAGTTGCCTGTGGAGTAACATTGTAAACTGAGAGAGGGACAAGAAGTGAGCCCTGCAGGGGGGCACAGAGAAAGCAAGTGGAGACATTAGTATTAGAGAAGTTTCTCAGGAGATTAACCGATAAAGTGAGAAGGCCATCCCAAGAGAAGCTGCGGGAGGCATTGAAGCTTTGAAGCTGCTTCACAGCCATGCTGGAGAATGGGAGAGAAATAGAAAGGGAGAGCTTTAGCATGAGATCTCTGCCAAGTAGGGGGGTTGGGCAGGTGGGCATAACCAGGAAGGAGGGAGTTAAAGGCATCTTCCAGAATACACAGGCTAAGGGTCCTGTTGATTTGGGGTTGTGAGGTTTCCCATCAACCCCCACCACAGAGATCTGTGAGGGAAAAACTTTACCAGAGTAGGAAGGGAGAACTGGCCATGACGTGCCAGTGTCAATAATGAAATTAATAATCTTACCCGCCACCATGGCTGAAACCCTGGGCTCCTCCATTGTGATAGTCATGGAAGTGGTGGGGGCCGAGAAGCCAGGGCGTCGTCAGTCTTCAGCCGCCAGGCCTAGAAGGTCGTTCACTGAACTCTGTAAATGAGGCTGGGTCTGGGAGTGGCCTTCCGTGGCATTGCAAAGAAGGACAATCAACTCTCCAGTGACCTTGTTGCCCACAGGAAGGACAGGGTCCGGTGGTGGCCGTGGGTTAGGGCATTGTCTTACCCAATGTCCAGTCACTCCGCACTTGAAGCAGGGTCCTGGCGGATGTCATTGGGCCCCATTGGTGTTTGAAGTGTTCTTGGGAGGAGCCCTTAGGACTGCAGCCATAAGCTGGTACTTTTGATTGGACAGGGTAAGCTTGTCTGCCTTCTCCTGTTCCTCTCGGTTATAAAATACTTTAAATGTCGTGTCCAACAGATCTCTCGTGGGGGTTTCAGGGCCCTTGTCTAAGCGCCTAAGTTTCCTTCTAATATCTGGAGCTGATTGTAAGA
>NW_008344750.1:1904741-1907358 GCF_000622305.1 Nannospalax galili | reverse complement strand
GGGGTATTCGAGGTAGAAATCAGACTTGGGGAGACTAGGGAATATTTGGTAAGGAGATGTTGAAGATTTTTGGATTTCCTTGAATAGAGGGGTGTCAAGAGAGTGAGTGCCAGACTCAGAATGCTGAGGAAGGGAGGGGGAAGATCATGGAGAGGGAGTTTGAGGGAGAGAAGGGAGGGGAGTCGGGCTGGCCCCCAGACTGGAAGGCAAGGGAGGGTATAGTGATGGGAGGGCAGGGGGAGGACTTGGCTGTGCCTGAGGCTCAGGAGCAGGGGGTTCTTGGGGCTGGGTTCTGATAGGGGGCAGGTTATCAGCTATAGAAGGATCAAATGCAGAGTCAGAGGGGTAGGGAGGAGGGAGAGGGGCAGAGCCCCTTGGAGTTTCAGGACCTGTTGAGACTGTCTTAGCCAGGAGAACCTGGTGGGAAGAACATTTGACACAGAGGGAGGGATTAGCACAGAGGTCAAGAAAGGCGTGGATGTAGGGTGGTTCAGACTGCTTGCCATTACGCTGGCAGAAGTTTTTCAAATCTTTTAAAATATCGAGGTCTAAGGTTCCAGTGTTTGGCCAAACAGAGTTATTATCTAGTTTGTACTGAGGCCAAGAAGTGGTACACAAGAATTTCAGACGTTTTGATCTGATAGTATGAGACAGTCCTAGCTTTTTTAAGGATTTAAGTAAGCAGGCCAAAGGCGTCAGACCCTGAGGTTTTGAGTGTTTGGTACCCATAGCAACGGATTAGGCAGAAAGCGAAAGAAGAGTTAAAGACCTCAGCTGGTGGGTAGGGGAACAAGGAGAAACTTTTTGCCCTGAGGGGACAGAGGTGGAGTTGGGGAGAGAGAGAGAGAGAGAGAGAGAGAGAGAGAGAGAGAGAAAGAGAGCAGGAAGAGAAATGTTTGGCTTAGGTCAGGTAAAAACGAGAACGAGAAGAATCAGGCAACAAAACAAAAGCGTCCTTTTTTTTGTATTGCTGATTCGAGTGAATTCCCAAACCCAGGGCAGCGTCCTGCAATCACTGGGGGGGGGGTAAATACGAGTTGTGCGTGTCCCCGCCAGTGACCACAGCGTCCTGTAGTCAAAGGCAGGGTGGAACCTCCCACACACCGGTGTGATTTTAGGAGAGGTTCTGCAATGTGGTGCGTGACCAGCCAGTAGGAGGAAACAACTGGCAAGGTTGATAGAGAGAGAGAGAGCAAGAGAGAGAGAGAGAGAGAAGATGAGATGTTAGGGGAAAGCAAAAGATGGCAGGAGCGAGGAAGGGAAGGGAGCTGAGGTAGGGAAAAGGATTTGAGTGTGACAGGGAGGCAGGTCTGACTCCCAGGTGGGCGTGGACAGACACAGTAACTGTGCTGTCCAGTGGCTGTGAGTGAGGTCCGGGAGTGACCGAATTTGATTGGAAAGGAGATGACAAGAGAACTGGTGGAGAGTAGTGAAGGGGAAAGGGGAGAGAGAGGGAGAGAGAGAGCTGAAAGGAACGGGAGAGGGGAGAGAGATAGAGGGTGGAAGTGTACCTTAATGCTGAATTAGTGGTGTTTGCAGAGGCCAGTAATCACAAGCGAGTCTGAAAGTTTTACGTGCGAGGTCCCTTGAAGTAAGAGCTGGGTTTTGGCACCATCTGATAGGTAGAGAATGGGCGGGAGCGAGCGGACGGATGGAGGAAGGCACGAGCGGATGGATGAGGCACCAAGGCTCAGATGGAATTTTTGAGAATGGGCAGGAGAGAGTGGGCGCGGATGGAGAGCACGAGCAGATGGAGGAAGGCAGGCACCGATGGAATTCTCAGTGGGACACAGATTTATTTCGCACGGGGCACCTTTCCCTCGGGAAGGGAAAGATGTCAGCTCACGGGTTGTGAGCTGGGACTTTACATATGGGGGCTTTAGGGTGTGGAATCAGGGAGGGGGAAGCAGGTAGGATTAGGGTGTGGAAGTGTTTTCTTTTTCCTCTTAAGATAAGAGGAACTCTGTTTATCTTATCTTTGGAGGTCAGAGGAAAGGCAGGCTGCTTCTCAGCAGAGTTTGTAGGTCCCTGTTGGGGAGGGGGGGGAGCTGCTATTTGGAACCCTAACAGGGAGGAGTTTTGTTCTTACTTAAAGTTCTGGCCTCCCTCTGGCCTCCAACTAGCAGAGGGCCTGAGAACCCAGGGGACTGCCTAAGAGCCCCTGGATCCTGCCTCCAAGTGGTGGTCCTTTTAATAAGATGATGCTATACAGCAGTCCCTTCTGTATGAAATAACTACCATCATCATGACTTCAGCTGAGCCTGATCGCTAAACACGTCATAGTTGGGTTTATTGGCTGTTGTGCTCTTTCATTAAAGGAGGGCCAAGCAGTGTCACTGGACCCTTACTGGAGTATCCAGCCACTCTTCCAAGCCAACTGTATGTAATTTGACCCTAATCACACTCCTGAATTTGGGGAGGACTGAAGTATACATCCACAGAAGGCTAGGAAGAGAAGGCATGACCCATGCTGGGTAAAGGCTATCCAGTGTGCATACCCTCAGGTCATATATACACCTCAGCAACCCCTCAGTTATCTCACTATCAGAATACCTGAAAGCAAATCCTGAATCCATCACTCTAGAGTCCAGCCTTGGAAGACAAAAGAAAAATGAGG
>NW_008344750.1:1903739-1904594 GCF_000622305.1 Nannospalax galili | reverse complement strand
TCCTATTCATGATTCAAGGACTTTCTTTTCCCCTTAGAGATAAGAGTTATAAAATTTGGGAGCCTTTTACATAGACCCACTGAAGGGGTACTCCAATTACCTCACCCTGAGTCCCTGTTCAGCATGGAAGAAGTCAGAGCGGTCTGCATCCCTATTCCCTATTGGCAATTTGGGTAACCCCTTCAGAGGATGGTATGATAAGACTAGGAGGTAGGAATTAGCTAGGCAGTTAGGGTAAAAAGGCCTCAAAGAAAAGTAGCCTGTTTCTTGGCTAAAAGTCAAAATGTCCTTGGGACTATTAGCAACATACTCTGTTCCAAAGGCCAAAAATGTCAAAAGTATTTGGGAGCTTGTATCTAATCCTTAAAAGATTTTAGGGTTACCTCTTCAGAGGGGGGAATGTTAGAGTAGCCAAAAGCCCCATAAAAATAAATAAATGAAAGAAGAAAAAAGTGATGGAGAGATATGGGAGGTGTTGGAGGGGAGGGAATGGGCGTGGATTTGATCAAAACAGCTTATATGCATGTATGAAATTCTCAATAAAGTTTTTGTAAAAGTTAAAAAAAATACACTGTACAAAAAAATCATATATTTCTTTTTATCAAGGTGTGTTTGTTATACATTTAGTTTTTGATAGGTAGGAATGTTGGAGAGAGAGAGCGGGCGGGTGGAGAGCACGAGCGGATGGATGAGGCACCGAGGCACAGATGGAATTCTCAGCGGGATACAGCTTTATTTCGCACGGGACACATTTCCCTCGGGGAAGGGAAAAGTGTCCGCGGAGGGAAAGATGTCAGGAAGGGAAGGGAAGGGAAGGGAAGGGAAGGGAAGGGAAGGGAAGGGAAGGGAAGGGAA
>NW_008344750.1:1887321-1903468 GCF_000622305.1 Nannospalax galili | reverse complement strand
CAGGTAGAATCTGCTTATCTTATCTTTGGAGATCAGAGGAGAGGCAGGCTGCTTCTCAGCAGAGTTTGTTTCCCTTGACTCCAAAGGTCAAGGTGAGGTCCCTGTTGGGGAGGGGGGAAACTGCTGCTGTTTGGAACCCTAACAGTTTTCAAACAACTAGGACTTGCTTTTAGTTGTGTTAAATATATTGAATGTTCTTTATGTCTTAAATTATTAAATCAAGTTTGTTTCACAACTGATGTAAAAACTGAGGCAATAAAGTATATTAATGTCAAAAAAAAAAAAAAAGTCTAACTTCCTCTGCTGGCTGCTGCTGTCTCTGATCCCAGGAGGCAGTCCAGCAGTTTGTCTCCAATAAACTGCTGTGCTCCTTGGAGAGTCAAAAAAAAAGATTCTTTTTTTTTTTGGTCTTTTTGAGAAAGGGTCTCCCTATAGCCACAGCTGGCCTGGATTCACTATGGAGACCAGGCTGGCCTCGAACTCACAGAGATCAGCCTTCCTCTGCCTCCTGAGTGCTGGGAGGCACTAAAGGTATGCACCACCATGCCAGGCAAGATTCTAATAAAATTGTAAAAGCTTCCATTTGGGTCCATTCTTAAATTCTTTTATGAATGAGACTAAACACACTCTAGGGAACCGTCTTTCTCCCTGTTTCACAAACAAAGCCTCTGAAAGGTCATTGGTTATTAGGACACTTTATATCTGGAGCATGCATGGCCTTGGTAGATACATGGGTTCCTATTAATACTGTAGCCTCTTAGTCCAGCAAAATGTGTGGGTACACATCTATCCCTTTCTTACTCCAAGCTAATGGCTGCTTCTTCCTCTCTTCCCTCCATCCCTTCTTTTCATCTTCCTTTTCCTCCTTTCTCCTCTTCTTCTTCCTCATGCTTGGTTTTTTTGAGATAGAATCCTACTCTGTAGCCCAGGCTGGCCTAGAACTTGCAGTGATTCTCCTGCCTCATCCCCGCCAAGTCCTGAGGTGTGTGCCACAACTACACCCAGCACTCTTCTTCCTTTTCCTTCTCCTCCTCTTCCTCTTGTTCCTCTTCTTCCTTTTAAAGAGATAGGTTCTCACTATGTTGCTCAGACTGGCCGTAAACTCCTGGGTTCAAGACAGCCTCCTGTGCAGCTGGGACTATAGGTGTGCACCCACATACGTGGCTCTAAGCTTTTACTTTCTTGGTTGTAGTCTTTCAAATAAAAATCCTTCCTTACAGAAATTCCTTACATAATGGTTTAATGATTTTTTTTTTCATTTTCACTTTCTTTTTAATATTTTTTTATTTGTTTGTATGAGTGGATTTCTTGCATGTGTATAAATGCACTGGGTTATACAATGCCCATGGAGGTCAGAAGAAGGCATTGGATTCCTCTGGAACTGGAGTTACACATGGTTGTTTGCTTCCATGTGGGTCCTGGGAATTGGATCTAGGTCTTCTGCAAGAGCAGCCAGTGCCCTTAACCACTGAGCCATCTCTCTAGCCCCCCACTTTTCACTTTCTCTGATTACATAACCTAGGCCAGCCCAGCCATGCAGAACTACATGCACACACATTAAAATTTCAAGTACCACTAATCAACAGATGTACAGCTCCATATTGATCTATGTTTAGGGCTCAACTTGTGATAAATCTGGCATAAAAATAGGTTATCTGAAAAGAATGACTCTTGGCAATTTGCCATAAAATAATTGCAATAAATATATCATCTGGAGATGATTAGAGCTGTTTAATAATCGCAGCTGATAGAATGTGTAAATTGCAAGAGTCTTAGGTTCCATATATAAATTCCTCAAGACAGCCAAATGGCCCAAATTGGCAGTTTGGCCTTTGACCAGCCCTTATCAACTGGTCACTTCCCTGGCTGACAGAGACTGGCACTTAACTCCTGCTGTGCCATAGCCTGCTTTGGAGGCCCGGCCTTATCAACTGATCACTACAGAGGCTGTTTGCTTGCACAGTCAACCTCAAGTATCCCAAGGTCACTGACGCCTGACAAGGAGCAAATTACTACAGCTGCACTCAACAGAGTCCCTATATGAAAAACAAAATTTTATGCTTATGGATGCTGATGCCTGTATCTGTGAACAGGACACCGGTCCTTTGCTATGTTCTCCTGAATTAAAGAGGACATATTCCTTGCCTGTTGCAGGTCTGGCTCTTGTTCTTATTTCTTAACTTTAAATTCTTTCCTTTTTCTGCTCTCCTAAATCTAACATCAACACCTTCACCAGCGGAGCTGGAAAGGAGCTGTTAGGATAATCTTGTTCCACCCTCTCATCTCATATGTGGGGAACGATTTCAAACTCAGAGAGGTTTAGCATCCTGGCCAACTTCACACAGCCTGAGCTAAAAGATTCACATACTAGGTTTGCAGTTGGGTTGAGCAGATAAGGAATCTTTTGTTCTTGTTTTTTCTGTAAGGATGTTTTTAAGTGATTTTCCTAGTCCAAGCAGCCTTGCAGCCCTGCTCCGAATTCTTTAACTTGTTTTGTTTTGTTATCTCCAGGAAGCTCCAGCTGTGGGGTTGATTGTGGCAACTTTGCTTGTCTGGTCTAGGTCCAGCAAGCTGCCCCACCTCCCCGCCTCTCCCACAGGCTGATGGCTGAGAACAGCTGACTCCACAGAGCTTGCTCATGTGATCACAGCTCCGGGATCTGCTCATGAACTGGAGTGGGTACTCGGAGGGACTCTTTCTGTGGGTTTTACCAGGTAGGCACCCTAGTCCCGAAGGTCCGCAGAGGAACAGTTGTGGGGGCCTTGGGGCAAACCAGGCGTCAGGCTTTGCTGCTTCCGGGCCCTTAACACAGTGGGGACAGATGTGGTTGGCTTAAAGCTGTCCCACAGGGTCCCTACTGGTCCTTCCCCTCCCTTTGTTCCCTAAGTCGAGGAAGGCTGCTCGGCCCTTCCTTCCTCTGTTCTCTGGCCTCCTGCCCCATAACAGACCTTTCCCCTTTCTCTCTGCTGACTTAGCTGTGTGCTACCGGGCGTGGCGGAAGGATTAATTAGTGACAAGCAGCCTCCTCTGTCTGAGCAAGTGACCTGTTGCAGTCAGACGAGCCACTGCACAGCCCAGGAGTCTCTCCCGACTCCTACTTGCTACTGGCCCACCTGCTCTTGCCATGGCATGCCTCCAGGCTCTGCTGTTCCTGTCGCTGTTCCTGTACGGAGCCCTTCGGGTTCCCGCTGAGGTCTGCTGTAAGTAGCCAGCCTCTATCTGGAGCCTGGATTTCAGGGAGGGACGACCAATCCCCTTGTATATTTGGGGAATCTGAGAGTTGGGGGTGGAATGGGGGAACTTTTCTGCCCCCTCAGGTCTCCCAAAGCAGGTTGTGATTAGCTGGACCTCAGTGCTGGACGGAGATTAATGTATCTGACTTCTTTCCGGACAGGATCTCCCCCATTCACCTAGGTGTTTGTTAATTTATTTACTCAACACACATTTACTGAGGCTTCTCTAGGCTAGGTCCAGAATCGAGATTGGAAAAAGGATGAAGGGTGGACAGGTCTGATCCCTGCACTCCTGGAGCTTCCGTTCTAGAGAAGGGGACTGACAAGACATGGGGTGCCAAGTTCAGTTATGGAGAGTGCCACAGAAGAAGCCAACCTGGAGCAACAGCAGAAAGCCACACAGAGACCCATGGAATCAAGGACAGAGGGTGGGAGGGGCCCCATCAGAGCTGAGACCTGAAGGGAGGAAGCCAAGAAGGAAGGGAAGGGGACATACATTCCAGGCAGAAAGAAGGGCCAGTTCCAAGAAGGCCCTGCCTGTTCTAGCAGTTCTAGGGCTGTACTCCCAAGAGATCGCTTGAGAACTCTCAGGGGAGAGTTCTGTCTCAAGCCATCAATCAAGGGACACTCATGCACTTGGGCCAGGTAGAAAGCACAAACAGGCTTGCTTTTCTTCTTCCTTCAGAGTGCCCCACACTGGGTCTCAGGTGACCTTGGGCAAACCCTGAGAGGCAGGTGTCTGGTGAAGTCAAGGGTCAGAGGGGCCAAGTGGCCTGCTCAAGGTGCCCCAGTTTTAGCAAACCTTTTCTAGATTCAATTCTTGGGACTTCAAGCCAGTGTCTGGAGCTTCTGGCCTGTGTCCAAGGGCAACCACACCTGTCATGCTTGGGGCCTTGGTTGTCCAGTTTGTGCCCAGAAATTCTTTCAGCAGGCTTCCCCTCCTACCCACCTGCCTGGCCCAGTTCTCAGCCTTGGAGTGTTAGCCCCTATACTTGACCCTACAAGAGCCCCTACTTTCAGGATCAGGAGAACTTTGGGGGGTTGGGGTGTAGTCCCTTTATCACAGTCTCATTTGTAAACTGGGCTGAGCATGCTCCCCCGGCCCCCCGCAAATTGCTGCATTAAGGTGGATGCAGAGTGGGCTTCTCGGCTTCTGAATGCTAAAGCTGACCAGCCCTCCTATAATAGGAATGGGCAACCCTGTGTGTAGGTGGGGGACCTTGAGCAAGGCCACCTTAATTGTCCTGAGTGAATCTGCCTGGCTCCTTCCTTCTGAGTAGGCTAAATTGTAGTTGGTTATCAGTCCCCCTTTATAGATGATTCCTCATCTTATCGCTTCTAACCCCAACTGATTTAGGTTGGAGGTTAGAGCCTGGGGTGGGGCCTGTGGTCTCCCTAGCCAGTTTCAGGAAAGGGGAAAAGAAAAGCATTCTAGGACCAGGGATGTATCTCAATCAGTAGAGTGCCTGCCTAGCATGAAGTCCTGGGTTCAATCTCCAGCATGGAATAAACTGGCCATGGTAGCATACACCTGTAACCAAGAACACTTGGGAGGTGGAGGCAGGAAGATCAGGAGTTCAAGGTCATTTGGTGACATTGAGTTTGAGGGCAGCCTGAGATGCAGGAGACCCTACCTCGAAAAAAAAAAACAAAAAGCCCTGGAAGACCAGTTGGAAAGATAGAGCTAGAGAAGAGAGACTCAGAGAGAGACAGACAGGTACCTCTAAAGTCCCTCCCTCCCTCCTTCTGAATCTCACTATGATATAGCCCAGGCCTTGAACTTGCAATCCTCTCTCAGCCTTTCAAGTACTGGGATTAGAGGCTTCTGCCACCATGCCCAGCTTGTCCCTGACTGTCTGAATGAACATTTAGTGAGAAACCAGCTAGGTCAGGTCTGGCTCCACACAGTAAAGAATTATTTAGAGTCCACACCAGCAAATGGCCCCCTTACAGCAACAAATATCTGTGACTTTTAGGAAAACAGATATAAGTTGATGAAATTCAAACTCGAGGAGATGGGGCTGCATTCCAGAAACTGGTCCTAGGGCTAGAAGGCCCAGGAAGGCAGGCACAGGACCCTGTGGTAATTCTATTCCTTAGTCCCCTGGAGGAGGGGTCTTCCTGGCATCCTGGGATGCAGCACAGTGCAACACAGATGCTCTAGCATTGGGAAGTTGGAGCAGATAGTGATTGGGAGTCAGTAAATGGGGGCAGAAAATTCACAGTGCCCCCAAGGTAATCTACACTGCCCTGTTCTAAACTTGGACCCTTCTGCAAGGGAGGAAGGCAGTCATCAACTGAAGCTGGGAAATATCCCTGAAGTTTCTGCTTCCAGGATATTTCAGGGTCTTGGTTACACACCTTCAAGTAAATCCCACATACTTAGATAAATGACTGCAAGCTGTGGGCAAGTTGTTAGTAGTTGATCTCCCAATCTCACGCCATTTTCACCTAAACAGAGATGGCAGAAAAAGTGGGTTTTCAAGTTTTGTGTGGGGGAATTTCATCAGACAGCCCCAGGGAACCAGCTGGCAGCTTATAGCCTGTGAGAAGTGGATATGGACCATAGTCTGTGTAAGGGCTGGAGTTTTTGTCAGTGGGCAAAACATGCATTCAGGAGGGTGCCAAAAAGGTGGGGGGTGGGTTGCAGTCTGACAGGCAGTGTGGCTTGCTTTTAAAATACAGTGTGACTCTGAGAGGGTCAAATGAGATGGGTGCCTGGGGCATACACTAGCTTGGCATCTAGTCACATCTGATGGATGGGGTGGTTGCCTGGCAACAGCATCCTTTGATATCTCCCTGGCCCACTCTAATTCATTTTAGAGGATACCTGCTTTCCTTTTTCCCACTGCCTTTCAGGATGGTGGAATTCTCCATACAAGTGGGATATGACTGGATGGCAGTGAGAGTAGGGACCTTTATTCTCTGGAGAAGGCTTATCTGGTAAGGAGGTCAGAGCAGTTGCTTGCTAGTGGCCTGACCCTGAGGCCTCACTTACCCTGTGTCCTTTCTTCAGTAATACCACAGATTGATGGCCAGCTGGTAGAGAAGCTGGGCCAGCGTCTCTTGCCTTGGATGGACCAGATCTCCCCGGAGCACCTGAACCCCAGCATCTATGTCGGTTTGCGACTTTCTAGCCGGCAGGCTGGAGCCAAGGAGGACCTCTATCTACACAGCCTCAAGCTCAATTATCAGCAGTGCCTCCTGGGGTATGCTACTGTCTCTCTTCTTTTACCATGTCTTGTTCCATATTGTAAGAGAGAGTAGACCTGGATTCTGATTGGATCTTTCATGGCTTTTTGACAAACTCTAGGCAAGTTTTGTCTTTTGTAGGCTTTTCTCCATTTATAGAATGAAGGGGTAGGTTTTACTAAATCAGAGACACTGACATGTGCCCCTTGTCCCAAAACTACATCCTCTTGAGCCCAGAAGCAGCAGCTAATTCTGTGTTCCCCGCCTTTGCCTAAAGCAGACATCACTAATCAATGACCACACTCTTATATTGAACCCAGAGACATTTAACATTTAACTCTTTCTGTGGTCTACCTTTATGCCCAAGGCAGACTTCACTAATTCATGACCATGTTCTTTCATGCAGAGTCCAGAAGCGGCGTATATCTGTGCTTTCTTCTAAGGAGTAGTCATTAAGGAGAGGCCTGCTCTGGGGTTGATTGAAGGGATTTGAAAGGTACTGTGAAGTACCTTGCTACTTGAATTCCCTCTCAAGAAATAGATGGAAGGGAGGGAGAGGAAATAAAAGGGGAGAGTGCATGGCCAAACACCCGGTGATCTGGATGTAGGAGCCCTTAGAGTTTAGCCTTAAATTTAATCTATCTTTCTTCTTTTAAGTATCTATGGTATGCACACAAACACAGCTGACTACTAATTCAGAAGTTCATGCAACGTTTCCAACTGTTAGGATATTTTCTACTTTCTGATGGGGGTGGTGGTGTCCCCAAGCTGGGCTTACTAAGATGGTGTTTAATCATAAAGGTGTTATGAACTCCCCTTGTCCTAGGTCTCCCTCCAGTGATGACAACAGTGACTGCCAGATCAAGCCGTCCATGGGCCAGTTGGCCCTCTACCTGCTTGCTCTCAGGGCCAACTGCGAGTTCATTGGGGGCCGAAAGGGTGACAGGCTGGTCTCGCAGCTCAAGAGGTTCCTGGAGGATGAGAAGAAGGCCATTGGGGAGGGGACACCATGTGAGTGGGTGGGGAACATCTAGCAGGGCTCCTCAGATGGTTTTGCTGTTTTTTGTGACAGTCTTACTGTGTAGCCTAGAGTGGCCTCAAACTCATGATCTTTCTCATTAGAGGAGGCTCTTCATGAGGATCAGAGCTTTGGGTTTTCTCTCCAGGCCTCTTTCGCACTCTCTAGCCACCTCAAGTCTACCTAGAAGTGTGGGCTTGACCCAGGTTCCATGCTCAATCCAACCTCTCCTACATCTTATGCACACTCTATTGGCATGCTCAGTCACCAAGACTGACCTGATTACCCACCCCTGGGACGCCTGCACAGCCTTCTTTCTGCTTCCTCCTTAGTTTCTCTCTGCAAACTTTCTGGCCTCCTGACTCAGACCCAAAGCCCAACCGATGGACCAAGGCTTTTCAACATAAACTTGATCATCATACTGCTTAAGCCCTGCAGGGGCCACTCCCTGCTCCATTCACAGCCCCAGGCTCATCCTGTCTGCTCTCTTCTTTCTAGGCATTGGTCTGCTCATTTTTCTGTGAGCTTAAGCTCACAGCGCTCATTGGCCTTCCCTGGGTATTATCCATGCCCCTGTGCCCTTCTAGATCAATCTTATTCTATCTTCCCCTTCCCCCACTCCTACATCATGTCTATAAAGAATCCTGTCTCAACTTCTCAGCCACTTAAAGACTTCTGTTATATGGCTCCAGGAACCATGGGCCACATTTCTGTCATAATCTCTGTCATGAGCATGTGTTGAGCTGTGATCCTCCACTCTGGCCTCCAAGCCCAGAGACTGGCACACATTGGGACCTCAGGCATTGAGGGAATGAAAGATGCTACAGTCTCAAGGAAACATGTTGTAGCATGTAGACCATGGAGTCCCATGAGCTATGGGGCTGCTTGCTCGGAGGAAACAGAAGGAAGTCCTTAGGCCTGACATGGCCCCCTTAACTCCTCACCATTCTCTTCCCAGGGCATAATCATGAAGGCCACCCCCACACCAGCTACTACCAGTACAGCCTTAGTATCCTAGCACTGTGCGTCCACCAGAAGCGGGTCCATGACAGTGTGGTGGGAAAGCTCCTCTATGTTGTGGAACATGACCACCATCTCCAGCAGAGCCACTTCTCTGTGGGTGAGTAGGCAAAATCTTGCCAAGGCTACACTAGCACTCACCTAGCCCCCAGTCCCAGGTGAAGGCCTCCATGTCCTGCCCTTATGGTTACCTTTCCCTGGGACACTTCCTCATCAAATCACTTGGGAGTGAAATGGCTGGTGGGGTCTGTGATCCAGCTTTGAAGCTGGGCTGGGATCCTGACCCTTGACCATCTCACACTCATTGTAGGACACCTCAACCCCCATTAATCAGGCCTTTCTTATAAAATGGCCTCCCAGCAGCATCTCAATAAAAGATGCCTTATAAACAATGGGCTTAGTTCTGAGTACGTATCTATGATCTCAGTACCATCCAGGATGGGGAGTCTGACACCTGAATTTTGATCTGATTCCTCATTGGGTGACCTTTGGCCACCATATCAATTTCTTTTTTATTATTATTATTTTTATTTTATGTGTATGTATGGTCTGCATGTAGGTAACTGTACCCATGTCATGCAATGCCTGTGGAGGTCAGAAGAGGCTGTCAGATCTTCTGGGACTGGAGTTACAGACAGTTGTTAGCTGCCATGTGGGTGCTGGGATTCAAACCTGGGTCTTCTGCAAGAACAACCAGTGTTATTATCTACTGAGCCATCTCTCCAGCCCCTACCATATCCATTTCTTTTTCTTTTTCTTTCTTTCTTTTTTTTTTTTTTTTTTCCTTTTGGGACAGGGTCTCCCTGTAGCCCCAGCTGGCCTGTAACTTGCTATGTAGACCAGGCTGGCCTCAAACTCACAGAGATCTGCCTGCCTCTGCCTCCCGAGTGCTGGGATTAAAGGTGTGCGCCACCACGCCCGGCGTCGACCCATATCCATTTCTTATCATTGTGATACAAGGTCTCTCTCTGCTAGGCCTGAGTTTCCATAGTGGGTGCCTTTCCTAGGGTAGGTAGGATGGAGAAAATGGGTGGTGGGCAGACAGGTGGCCAGAGAGAAAAAGGTAACAGGACCTCTGCCAGCGTCCAAGCAACTCCCCATACCCATTAAATCAGACTGCCTGAGGGTGGACACAGCTGTGGGTAAGCTTCAAACTCTGAGAGCCTGGAGGTGTAGTTCAGTGGTACAGTGCCTAGTATATGTAAGGCTGTAGGTTCAATCTCCAACACCACAAAAATAATATTAATTAATCAGTAAGATAAAGATCCCTCTAAGGGTTCCAGTGTGCCGCCATTCTAGTTTGAGTAGGTGCTGTAGGATCTAGTCCTCTTGAGACTGTTCTCCAATCTCCCCTGCTGACCTGTTGTTCTCAAAGAATAGAGTAACAAATTGAATCAGTTTGTTCAGGCCTAAGAGGGTTCCTGGGACATAGTATGTTCAGTGTCTAGACCTGGGGGGTCCTGGGCAAACCACCCAGATTAGTGTCCCCAGCTGATCTGACTGTGCTGTTTCCCTTTTCAAGCCCTCTGCTGCCCATTGCTACCTGGGCCTGAATCCTAAAGCCCACCTTGCTTGGCTGTATGAAACTATCCAGTTTACCTATCCCCTTAGACACAGAGGCCATGGCTGGCTTGACCTTCACCTGTTTGGAGCGCTTCAATTTCAACCCCAATCTAAGACCACGGATTACCATGGCTATTGGGACAGTGCGAGAGAAGATCCTGAAGGCCCAGACCCCTGAAGGCTACTTTGGAAATGTCTATAGCACTCCACTGGCACTGCAGGTGGGAAAGAAACCCCAGAGCCATAGCCACTCAGGAGGTCAATGGAGGGTGGGCTAGTTAGAAGCTGGAAGACCTGGCTCTTCCCCAGTGACTGACCCACTTCCTCCCTTTCTTCCCCACACTATCACAGCTGCTGATGGCTTCCCCCATGCATGGGGTGGAGCTGGGCACAGCGTGCCTCAAGGCGAGGGCAGCTCTGCTGGCCAGTCTGCAGGATGGGGCCTTCCAGAATGCTCTGATGATTTCCCAGCTGCTACCCATCTTGAACCATAAGACCTACATGGATCTCATCTTCCCAGACTGCCAGGCACCCAGAGGTAGCTGAGCTCTTTACAATATGCTGAGTATTCTTCTGTTTGTGCATCCCAGTGATGGGAGATCACTTGGTCCTGATTTGCTGAGGCAACACAAACTTATGGGTATTCATGGGACAGCAGCTAAAAAGATGTCATAGTCTTTTGATGTTCATGGTGTAGGGACAGATACCAAACAAGGATTTAAGGTTGTGCCTCCTGTGTGATACCCAATGCAGAAATGTTTGAGTGGATGGGTGGATGAGAGTAATAGGGCTCTCTAAAGAAACAGAACTGATAGATATTTATATATATGTAAAGGAGATTTGTTAGATTGGCTTACAGGATATGGTCTAGGTAGTCCAACAATGGCTGACTCATCCTGGAGAGGCTGAGAATCTGGGAATTGCTCAGTCCACGAGGCTGGACGTCTCAGCAGTCCCAATCTGGTGTTGAAGGCCTGGAGGATTCCTGGAGAGCTGCTGGTCTTCAGTCTCTGTTAGAAGCAGGAAGAAGCTGGTTCTAATATCAGCAGAGGAATGCAGCAGCAACAGGATAAATGAACTTGCCAGCAAGAGTGAAAGCAAGCGAGCAAAAAGCAAAATTTCCTTCCCCCTGTCCTTTTATCTGGCTGCCACCAGGTGCTGCCTACATTTAGGGTAGGTCCTTCCACTTCAGATGATCTAATCAAGAAAGTCCCTCATAGGAGTGCCCAGCCACTTGTATTTTAGTTGATTCCAGAGGCCGTCAATTTGACCATAAAGATTACCCATCATGGATGGATGAATGAATGAATGAATGAGTGGCGGGAGGCACATTTGATTAATTACGATACACAAAGAGCCTTAATTCACTACATTGAATTAGGGCATCATTTGGGGGAGGAACTTAAAGTGATGAGTGTGATTCCCCAGATGGGGAAAGAATGGGCAAAGAGAAGGAAGCAAAAACAAAGGCACAGAAAGATCAAGAATTCAGGGGTGTTGCGGGATATGTTCTGCAAAAGAGTCGGTCTTGAGGCTGGAGAGATGGCTCAGCAGTTAAGAACCCTGACTGCTCTGGCAGAGGACCCAGGTCTGATTCCCAGCTCCCACATGGTGGCTAACAACTATCTGTTCAGTTCCAGGGGATCTGACGCCCTCATCTGACCTCCTAGTGCATTGCATGACACAGGTGCACTTACACACATGTAGGCAATACACTCATACACTAAAAATAATAGAATATTTTTTAAAAGAGTGAGTCTATGAAAGATTCTAGAACGAGTGGGTCTGGGAGAGTGAGGAGGAGTGGCAGATAAATGAATAGAAAGAAGTGAGCCCATCAGAGGTATCAGGGAAATGATATGAACAAAGTTGTGTTTTAGAAAGAGCTCTCTGGGATGCAGTGTGGCAGATAGGTGGGAGGGGAGAAGCAGAAACACCAGCAAGGGGTCTAACCTGGGCCATGGAAGGATGTGGCAGCTGGGGCGCAGGAGGCTGGGACGGTAGCCAGGTTTCAGCTGGGCAGGCAGTCATGGCATTGTCTGAGCCAACATAGGGAAGGACGTGGTCCACATGGGCCATGATGTCTGTGAAGAACACAGGACTCCCTATCCTCATGCCGACTGCTCCTTCTTTCTCCTGGTATAGTCATGTTGGTTCCAGCTGTTGCGGATCCTTTGGTCTACCACATCCCAGAGGTCATCAGTGTCACACTGAAGGTTTCCAGTGTCTTACCATCATATAAACAAACCATCTTTGTCCTGGCTGGGTCCTCCTTGGAAGATATCCTGAAGATGGCTCAAGAGCTAGGAGGATTCACGTGAGACTGCCCATCCCACTTCCTAGCCCTCAGCCTCCTCACCATTCCCATGCCTAAAACGGGGTCACAGGAGGGATGGGAGACAGAGGAATTTCTTAGGAGAAGTACTGGCCCAACTTCTGTTTCCACCCTCTGCACTCCTTTCTGACCCATGCTATCATGGAAACAGGAAACTATGGACCATCACTATCATCAAGAGAGTTGACTCCAGAGGAAGAAACTCTGCCCCAGAATCCCAGTTTCCCTGATTCCCCAGCTCTAAGGAGCCAAGATAGTTATTCACCTGAAATTCAGTGAGGGCATGAGGCAGTCTCCTTTTCATAAGGCCAGTGTGAGGACCCCAGGGTCTGTGCACACAGAGGTCACGTGCAGATGTGCTTTGTGTGGGTATAGGGGTTGGAGTGCAGTAAGTGCTTGATACAGGCCAGCTTTCATAAGCAGAAGAGTAGTATTAGTCTTGGTGAAATCTTTTTATTAATTTCCCTGAGGAGTTGGACAATGTCTTTAAACTTGCTTCTCCTGTTGGGCCATGACAAGCCTGTGAATGAGCATAGCCCAGTTGCTGCTTCTTGCTGTCCACACATGTCCACACCTGAAGGTGAACACAATTCTTGTGTCACCAGGGGGGAATCTGGCTCAGGGAAGCTGAATGCCTTCTACCAGGTTACCTGGTCCCCTGACTTCTTGCCTAGAAAGAAGTGCCTTGGTTTGAAAGCACCCAGTTAGAATTCAATAACGGTACCTGCACCCAGCAAGGGCTGAGAACAGGCACCACTTGTGGTCATTTGGGGTAGGATATCTCAGACCAGAGCTATGTAAAGACTCCTGTCTTTAAAGGCCACAAGTGTCCCTAGTTCCCAGGTTAAGTTACTTTTTTTTTTTTGTTTTCCCAGTATGGAGGATTGAACCTAGAGCCTTTTACAGGTTAAGTAAGAGCTACTACTGAGTTATATCAGCCTTCTTTTTATTTTTCATTTGGAAACAAGGTCTGTATTAGTTACTTGTCTTATTGCTGTGACAAAATACCTGACAAGAGCAACTTCAGGAAGGAAGGGGTTATTCTGGCTCACAGTTCTAGGGGATACAGTCCATCATGATGGGGAAGACAAGGCAGCAGGAGGAGGAGGAGGTGGCTGGTCACACTGTGTTCATAGTCAGTAGTACCCGAGGAATGCTGGTGCTCACCTCCCCTTCTTTTAAATTCAGTGTAGGAGCCCAGGCCATGGAATGGTACTATCCATATTTAGGGTGGGCCTTCCTTCAATTATCCTAACCTATAAAATCCTTCACAGACATGCCCAGAAATTTTTTGCCATGGTGACTCTAAATCACATTAAGTTGATGATCAAGATTAGTCATTACACTATCCCGTGAATTTCCCAGGCTGAGGACTGGAGAGACGGCTCAGTGGTTAAGAGCACTAACTGTTCTTGCAGAAGACCTGGGTTTGAATCCCAGCATCTATATGGCAGCTAACAGCCAGGGGATCCAACACCCTCTTCTGACCTCTGTAGGCACTGCATGGTATGGGTACACTTACACACATGCAAGCATAACAGTCATACACACACACACACACACAAAAAATAAGTTAATTAATTAGAAAATCCCAGGCTGGCTTTGAATTTCCCATCCTGCTATACCACCAGGCATGACTTAAGTTACTTCTATAAGATCACTTAGAGGTGTACTAATATGTTTACTTAATATAAAGTATTTTCTTCTTCTATCTCTAGGCAGGCACAAGTCCTAAGCAACCCGGCAAATTGAAATGGAGAAATAGTATATAAAAACAAAACAAAACTCCACCAGCTGTGGTAGTGCGTGCCTGTAATCAGGAGATGGAAGCAGGAAGAGTGTGAGTTTGAAGCTAGCCTGGGCTACATAACAAGACTGTGTCTAAAAACCAAAAATCAAAAAAGAAAATTATTCGAACCAATAACATTTAATGAAGACCCCATTCAAGTACAGATCCTTGTTGCCAAGCCAGTGACCAGCTTTCCTTGTCTGTGAGCCTCTGTTGGGCTGAGTCTGCTCAGGCTGCCACACCTTCCTAGCCTCTTTCCCAGCCCTAGTGCTTCATTCACTGATTCTGTTGAGACAGAGTCTTACTCTGTAACCCAGCTGGCCTGGAGCTCCCTATGTAACTCAGGCTGAGTTCAAATTTGCATCTCTTCTCCTACCTCAGCCTCCCAAGTGCTGGGATTGCAGGTGTTAGCCACCATGCTCAGCTTCATTTATTGTTATGCTCACCCTGTTCTCTTCCTGGTCAGTCCCCTACAAAGTGCAGAGAGGTGCTGCTGGATGTCAACCCCGATCACCACATGCGTGCCCAGTGCTCTTGGCAGGGCTCAGTTTAGCAGACATGGAGATTACCCAGTACCTGTCAGTATTTGGGTTTAGATGTTGAGTCAAAATGAAGAACAAATAGAATTTCACACTTTTTATTCAGATCTTTGAGGACCCCTGAGAGGCCACTGTGGATACCAATCTGATAAATTGTTCTTTTGTTAGAATAGGTGGCTGCCTGAAGTGAGTTCAAGGGCCAGGCAGGAAGACTATGTGGGAGGCCTAGAAATTCACAGCAAACTAAACTGCAGAGACAGACAGACAGACAGACAGACAGGTGTGGAGCGAAGTGGCCCAAGAAGCTATGTAGTCAGATCACTTAGTGTTTAAGAGTTTGTACTGCTTTTGCAGAATGTGAGTTCATTTCCCAGCATCCAATGTTAGGTGGTTCACAACTGCCTGTAACTCCAGGGTCCAGGGGACTGCCCTCTTCTGACCTCCACAGGCATCTACACTCATGTGTACAAACCCACCCCCATCCCCACATAATTTTTTAATAAATGAAAGGACTCTCTGTGACATTCCCTAAACTAATTTATTTCTGCCATATCTGCAATTTTCATATTCACAAATTCAACCAACTTGAATGGAAAATAGATTTTAAAAAACTGTATCAGTGCTAACTTTTCCTTGTTAATGCAGTATAATAACCATTTACATAGTACCTACATTGCATTAGATAATATAATCTAGAGATGATGTAATATATACAGGAAGATGTACACAAGGCCTGTGCAAATACTCCACTTATATGAGCATCCTTGGATTTTAGTATTTGCCAGGGAGCCCTAGAGCCAATTCTCTGGATTGGTGATTGTACTTTCTCTTTGCCTAAATCACCAGAATAGGTTTCTGTGTTTGTGATGCGTGTGTTCTTGGAGATTGAACTTAGTATATCACACATGCTAGGCAGTACTCAACCACTAAGCTACATCCTTAGTCCTCTCTTTTTTACTTTAGATTGTTTTCCCTTGAATTTTCTATGTAGCCAAAGATGATTTTGAATATTGACTCCTAAATGTTGGAATTATAGTCATGTACCACTAAATCAGTTTATACAGTGGTGGGGATCAAACCTAGGGCTTCATGCATGCTAGGCAAGCACTCTTCTCACAGTCCCAGTCCCCCAAATTTTCAAAAATTTGGGACAGTTTTTTTGTTTTTTGTTTTTGAGACAGGGTTTTGTAAGTTGCCCAGACTGGCTTTAAACTTGCTCTGTACTTAGCTCTGGAAATTGTTATTGAATATGTCAATGCTGTTGTAATGAAATGCTTCTTCTAATTATATGGTTAAAAAATAATTACCAAAAAAACAAAAAAAAACCCAAACTTACTCTGTAATCCAGATAGACCTCAAATTTTTAGTCCACTTACCTCAGCCTCCCCAAGTAGCTTGGATGACAGGCCTGGACCACCAAACCTAGTTGGTTTATGCTTCTTTATATATATATATATA
>NW_008344750.1:1865147-1887287 GCF_000622305.1 Nannospalax galili | reverse complement strand
GTATATTACCTGCACGTATGTGAATGCACCCGTGTCGTGCCTTGCCTTGGAAGGTCAGAAGAGGGCTTCGGATTTCCCTGGAACTGGAATTAAGGATGGTTCATAGCCACCATGTGGGTGCTGAGATTCGAACCCAGGTCCTCTGCAACAGCAGTCAGTGCTCTTAACCTCTGAGCCATCTCTCCAGCCCCGGTTTATGCTTCTTAAAATTGAAACAGTCCCTCCCTGTCTAAGATGGAAACCACTGATAAGCCTTTTGGAGGGAAGTTCATGATCTATGAGGCTCTAAGAGGATTGCTTTGGTAGTGATGTTTAGGAGGGTTGGGGAAACGTGAAGTTGGTGGCGAGAGGAAAGCTATGGCAGTGAGTGAGTGAAACATCTCTAGTTACCAGAACCAAAAATCTAACCTCAGTCTTCTCCAGCAACAGAAAGCATAGAGTGTAGAATCAGACAGCAGACTGGGCAACCCAGGCCCCAGAAGAAGGGAATGCCACCAAGTGCACTTCCATCAGCCCCCAAGAGGCCAGTGACTGCTGAAGGAATGATACATAACAGGTGTCAGTTCCTGAAGGCCATGGTCATGGTCCATGCAGAGGGATGAGGCCTAAGTGGCCAGTATCAGTAGAACTGGAGAGGAGTGGAGGGGGACACATGAGCCTCTGGGGAGAAGGCCTAGGAAAGGTGGAGGGTGCTGGTCGTGAAGGGAAGGTGAGGCAGGTCTTTGCTGATGTGGGTGAACTCTACTTCTCCCCTTGGGGACTACAATTATTTCTCTCTTCACCTTTCCATTGCCTAGGTATGAGACACAGGCCTCCTTGTCAGGCCCCTACCTGACCTCTGTATTGGGGAAAACAGTTGGGGACCGAGAGTTCTGGCAGCTCCTCCGAGCCCCTGATACCCCTCTGCTGCAAGGTGAGTCTGGTGGTCCCCTACCCTGGATATGCCTCCTATCTCAACCCTGACCCAGCAACAAGGCTTCAGCAACTCGGCCCAACTTTCCCCAGTCTTCCTGGGCCATAGCTTCAGAAAAATCACTCATGTTCAAGGTTGGATTGAATATATTTAGCTGAATTCTTAAAATTTCCTTGGACTCTAGTGTGGAAAGTCTAAGAAACAAGAAAGGAAGGGAGGGAGGGAGGGAGGAAGGAAGGAAGGAAGGAAGGAAGGAAGGAAGGAAGGAAGGAAGGAAGGGAAGACACCTACAATTCACTACCTAGAAATAAGTCTTTAAAATTTTTGATACATTTTCTTATAAGAAATGTGTACAATATGCTTGGTTTTCATTAAAAATGGAGTCATAACTCTTATCAACACAGTCCAATAGATATAAAATGTCAGATAGGACAGGTGTTGTGGCACACATCTTTAACCCCAGCACTCAGGAGGCAGAGGCAGGTGGATCTCTGTGAGATCAAGGCCAGCCTGGTCTACTTAGTGAGTTCCAGGGACATGGGGCTACCAGGAGACCCTGTCTCAAAACAACAACAAGGCCGGGTGTGGTGGTGGACAACTTTGATCACAGCACTTGGGAGGCAGAGGCAGGAGATCTCTGTGAGATCCAGACCAGCCTGATCTACATAGTGAATTCCAGACTAACAGGGACTACAGGGAGACTCTGTCTCAAAAACAACAAAAAACAAACAAGCAAACAAAACAAAAGTCAGATAGAGGTGTAGTTAAAATTTTTCCAATTGAGGAAACTAATATTAAATGCTATATCTTATTTAGCTCAATGTATCTCAAATATTATCATTCAAAGATGTAAAATTCCAATGTAAAATTACTAATGACATTTTACATGCTTTTATTTTTTTGGTTTTAAATTTTTAATTAATTATTTTGGAAACAGGGTCCCTTCAATGTAGCCCAGCCTGGCCTTGAATTTACAATCCTCTTACCTGAGCCTCCTGAACAATGAGATAACCGGTCTGTCCCCATCACACCTGACTTTGGACTCTTCCAAGGGCATTAATCCTCTTTAAGAAGGCTTCATCTCATGATCTAATCACCTCTTAAAGGCCCCACCTTCTATTTATTTATTATTTATTTAATTTTTTATTTTTATGATCTTTTTGAGACCGGGTCTCCATGTAGCTCCAGCTAACCTGAAACTCACTATGTAGACCAGACTGGCTTAGAACTCACAGAGATCCACCTGCCTCTGCCTCCTGATTGCTGGGATTAAAGGTGTGTGCCACCCTGCCCAGCAAGGCCTCACCTTCTAATACCATCACTTTTGGCTTAGATTAGTCTCATGAATTTTGGGAAACACATTCAGACCAAAGCATATCCATTAAAAGGAAACCTCCCTTGGGAAACTGAGGCAGGGGGATTGTTGCCAGTTTGAGGTTAGCCAGGGCTACATAGCGAGAGCCTGTCTCAAACCCCCCACAAATTAACTAACTAACTAACTAACTAACTAACTAATTAATTTAAAATGTCTTTGGATACCTGAGTTATCAAGTAATGCATCTAAGACCGCCCAAGTTTGTTGGCATTATTTCCACTTTGTTAATTTTGTGGAGCTGAAGGTGAACCAGTACCCCATGCATGCTTGGTCATTACTGTCACTGAGCCACACCCCAGGTTCTGGCTTTATTATCCTCCTCTGTTCTCCAGTGAGAATGGTGGTGCTCACAGAGGTTAAATACCTTGCTCAAAGTCACCATGCTAATGAGTGACTAGGCTGGGGCTTGAATCTTGGTGTCCTGCTGGAGTTTGGATTCTCTTGAGAGGGAAGGCTGAGTCCTTAGACATTTACTTGTGGCCCTGATTCTCCTTCTGGACAACTGAACAAGCCCCTGTTCCTGACAACTCCAAAGTAGTTCATAGATGGTGACCCTGCCAATTGGGTGCTGTCAAGGCCCCTGGTTCCATTTACTCTATTTGTTATCCAGCTTGCAGTCCCGCACCTCTATCCCCCAAGGGGGTCCCTTCTGGCAGAACTGGCCTGTGGCCTGAGGGATCCTGCAGTAGCTGGTTCAGCGTCTCCAGCTGACTCTGGACAGCTCCCAGCTTCCTGCTAACAAACCTTGAGTGTGTTTTACAGTACATGGCTTCAGAGTGGGGGATTACATAATATGGTTGGGGGTGGGACACTGCCTTGCTAACCACCTTTGCTCCTCGGTTTCTGCAGGCATTGCTGACTACAGACCCCAGAATGGAGAAACAATTGAGCTGCGGCTGGTTAGCTGGTAACCCTGGGATCCCCTACCCCAGCAGCCTTGCACATTCCCTACTGATGTCCCTGGACCCTGCTGCCACCTGCTGTGTGCACTTGAAGTGATGTCCCTCAGATCACCTCAGCTATCTTCCCTATGAGGATCCTAAGCCACAGCCCCATTTGGAAGCAACCACCTTCCCTGGGGTCTCTGCTAGCCTAAGTCTGGCCCTGCTTGGCGCCATAGGCCTCTCGTGAAGGACAAGGCTGTGCTTGACTTCCTCTACAGAAAGAGGAAGGAAGTCTGCTAGCTCTGGGAATGGGGTCCTGCAAGGAGGTCTCCTGTACCTCCCTGCCTGTTCTATTGTCAGGGTGGCCATCCCAGAGCTGGTCTTAGGGCAGCCTCTGACCAGGCCTCAGCAAGGTCTTCCAACATGATTAAAGCCTTGATTGTCCTTATGTGGCTGCAGTGTCCTGGCATCTTGGGCCCGGAAGTACAGGGGCAAGGAGCAGAAGAGGGGAGGTGTCTCAACAAGTCCGCAGGGCTTGTGAGCAAGTCTCCTGGGCATCAGGCTGTGGCACTGGCACAGACAGTGCTGACCACTGTCTACTGAATACCTGTTTGCTAAATATTGTCTGGAACAGCTTTGTGAGGTTGTTCAGATTTTCATCTCTGCATTATAGATAAGGAAACTTGTGGTCAAAAAGTGAAAGTGACTCAATGTCATAGCTGTGGAGGGAGTGTCAGGCAGTGTCAGGCAGGAGACATGCCCAAAGCCTTGGGCTCCACCTCAAGATCTGCTCAATGCAAAAACCAAAACAATATTTGCTAGGCTACAGATGTTGCTCTCTTGGTACAATGCCTGCCTGTCTTGCACAAAGCTCTGGGTTCAATCCCTGGCACCACGGAAAATCTGATGTGGTGGTACATGCCAGAAATTTCAGAACTCATTTGGGAGGTAGAGGCAGGAAGATCAGAAGTTTCAGGTCACCCTTGGCTACAAAAGCAGTTTGAGACCAGCCTGAGTTATATGAGACTCTCAAAACAAAAACAAAAACAAGGGGCATGGTGGTTCACCTTTAATCCCAGCACTTGGGAGGCAGAAGCAGGAGGATCTCTGTGAGACGGAGTCCAGCTTGGTCTGCATAGCAAGTTCTAGGCTAGCTGTGGCTACAGGGAGAACCTGTCTCAAAAAGACCACCACCACCACCACCACCACCACCAATAAAAGAACAGCGACAAAATAACACAAAGCAATATTTGCCAGAAAGACCCAGCCTACCAACCTGAAGGCAGCCAAGGGCAATTTTGGACTTAAGTTGGGGCTCAAAGCTGCCTGGTCTCCACCCTCAGGCCTTTCCACCTTCTTCTGGTGTGGCCAGCCAGGACTGATACTACCTCCAGTTCTAGCCCCCAAGCACCTCTTATTTTCTATGTCCCAAAGCAGGGGTCTAGTCCAGCACACTTAGCAGGAACCCAGAAAAGCCAGAGATGAGAGAGAGTCATATTTGGTGTAGGGCCTCGCCATGAAGTCAGAAAGGTCCTATTTCCAGGTCTCAGGGGACCAGGTTGTATGCTGCGTACTTCAGATAGGAGCAGTTCCACAATAGCCCTCCCACTCCCAGCCAGCTTCCTAACTCAAAACTGTGGGGTGGTGCCTTGGTTTACAGTATGTTTGTGACTGTGATCTCCTCATGGGACACAGAGAAGAAACTGGGGTCCCAATAGAGAAATGATCTGGCAAGGGCTGAAGCCGTAGGAAAAGAGGCATATGCCTTGATATCTCCATCCTAGTTGCTACAAATGGATTGTTTTCCCCTTCCAAACATCCCTCAGAACATCTCTATGATAGCAGCTTGGTCCCTCGAAGGGGAGGGCTCAGATTTGAGGGAAATCATAGGAAAGTACAGGCTGCTCTGAGCTTTTGAGTGTTCCACAAGTAATATAAAGGAGCTCCCCACCCCCATGCCCTCCTTGAATGTGGGACCCAGTGACCCTCCATTTTCCCACATGTAAATATCCCCCTATTGAGAGTGCCACTGTTTGTAAACTGAGGCAGGTTAAAAATGGGCAACAGATGGGCATGTCAGTACACTACCTTTAATCCTAGCGCTTGGGAGGCAGAGGCAGGGGGATCTCTGTGAGCTGGAGGTCAGCCTGGGGCTACAGGGAGACCCTGTCCCAACAAACAAACCCGTCCAAAGATGGCCAGTGGCAAGTGCCTATAATCACATGAGATACAAGCAAGAGGATCAAGAATTCAAGATCTCATCCTCTGACTATACAGACTTTGAGATCAGCCTAGGCTACATGAGATCCTGTCTGAAAACAGAAAAAGCCATACATTTCTTGTTCTAATCTTCCACCACTTAAGATGCAGTGCCTCTGGGTACCTGCTCCCTGTCCCCACAGTGCCAAGTCCTCTGTGTATCATCCATCCCTTTTTCTGCCTCTAGGAGTTGCTGAGGAGCGGGCAGGATGAGGCCCTCCATCTCAGGAAGTCAGTGATGGTGTCTTCCTGCTTGCTTCCTTCCAGGATGTCTGCCTTTGGTCCTCTTCTGCTCTGCCTTCAGCCTCTTCTGGCACCTCAGAGTATTTAGTCCACTCCATGTCACTGAGGTCTGCCAGGCCTCCCCTTGATTAATCTCCTTTCCTCATAGCCTCCTGTCATCAGACAGGCCAGGCAGGAGCTACTTTGTGGTGGACTTGGAGGTGGCGCAACCCAATTTTCTTTAAAACTTATTTATTTTTAGTTTATGTGTATGAATGTTTTACCTGCCTATGTAAATGCACCCATGCGTACAATGTCCATGGAGGTCAAAAGAGGTGTCAGATCATCTGGAACTGGAATTACAGATGGTTATTAGTTGTCATGTGTGTGCTGGGAGCCGATCCTGGGTCCTCTGCAAGAGCAGCCAGGGCTCTTAACTAAAAGCCACATCTCCAACCCCAAGAAGAAATATTTTTTTAATGGAAGGAAACTTACTAGAAAATGAGCAAAATATCCAAAAGAATAGGGAGCCCATACTCCTCCTCTTCAAAAAATGGGGGTGTGTGGCCTTGTCTGACTCAGTTTCCTTCCCATACTTCTCGGAAAAACTGTCTAAAGGACCCCTATTTTGGACCTCAGCTTAGAAATCTTCATCTGAACTCCCTTTCAACTTAAGCTATTCAACAGTGATGTGCCGGCTCCAACAGGCACCAGACTCGTCGCAGGAAAATGTGTCGATTCCTGGTCCAGTGGGACAGAGAAGTCTGATTCGGATTTCCAGGGGCTGGGTTATTTTCACCTGTGTCCCACGATTGTGAAGGGGTTGGGGGTACTTGGCAGCCATGCGGAGGAGTGGCCACCAGAGAGCGCTGCAAGCCGAGCTAAACTGTCCCCCTTTGAAGTGGTTTTTTTCCTCTAGGCAGGTTGATATCCAGAACTTGCAGGTAAGACAACAGGGGCTGGGGGTTGGGGCGGCTTAGGCGTGTTCAGGTGGGCTGGATCCCTAGGAGAAGGAATCTGGGTGACTGGGAAGAGCTCACTGCTGGTACTAAGTTTCCTGGATGGGCCTTGATTCTTGCTCACCTGCCTCTGGGGCGACCTACTTAGCTAATCCTGAACTCAGGGAGCATCTATTTTTCCGATGGCAGAGCTGAGAACTAGCCAGGGGCAAGGTCTTAGTGGCAGCCGCTCGGCTTCCGGGCCCAGGATTTTGTCCTGTGGGCTGTAGGAAATCCAGCAGTGAGTCACTTCGGAGTGCCCAGGCCTCAGGACACAGAGTCTGCTGGCCTGGGATGGATGCCTGTTCGCGGTACCCTGCTTCCCGCAGCTGTGGTTGGCTCGGTGATTCAGTTTCTTTCTGCTAGCCCAGCGGGGCCACCGCCCTGGCCTGGGAGGAGAAGGGTAGGGGGTGGGGGGCGATGGGGTCTCCTTAAGGGACTCTGTGGTTCCAGAGCAGAGCGTGGTGGTGAACACCTTTAATCTCAGCACTCGGGAGGCAGCGGCAGGCGGATCTACATAGTGGAAAAAAAAAAAAAAAATCTCAGGAGATGATTGTGGCCAGGATCAGGTGGGGCCTGGGTGGTCCCTCGATGCCCTGCTTCTTTGATGGCTTTGGGGTGACTGCGGGATACCCCAGGGTTTCCAGCACCGGATACTGGTCTCTAAGGGGGGTTCGTCCCCGAGGTGGAGGCGGTCCTTGATTTCCATTGGTGGCAGGTGCAGCTGACTCCTCCACTAAGGGAGGTTGTAGGCCGCAGATGAGCAAGACTAGGAGGAGGCGCGGATGTGGGCACGACAGACCCAGCCTAGGGATAGCCAGCGGGTGCGTGGGGCGGGGCTAGACATCCCACCGGACCCCAGGGCGGGGCCTGCCCAGGGGCGGGACCTGGGGCTGAGCTCAACTTTCCGGGTGGGGCGCGGGCTGAGGCGGTGGGGAAGGCGGAGCCGGGAGGGCGGAGCTGCGCCCTCCCTGTTGGGTAGGACTGGTGGCCCGCGCCAAATGCCGCCAGATCCACAGCCGGTGCCGGAGCAGTGGCAGGGAGCTGGAGCGGAGGCCGTGCTGGCGCCAAGCCCCAGTCGCCGCTTGGTGGTTTGGAGCGCGGGCCGGCGTGTCGGCCTCTATTCTGGGCTCTGTTTCAAGCAGGGAGCCGCGACCCCCGCTCCCAGGCTCGGAACGCGATCGCCCCTGCCCGGCCTGGTTGCAGCCTGAGCTCTAAACACGCAGGAGACCCGGGGTGGGGTGGGGGTGGGCGTTGGTCAGTATCCTCGACCTGACGGCCTGGGGCTCGAAGGGGAAAACAGCAGAGAGGATTCCACGAAAGAGCACTGAGTGAGCACGGGGCGCCGAGGAGAGTGGAGACTTCACCTGGCTCCGGAAGGAGGTGCCCAGGACTGACGGAGGCCTGGCTTGGGCACCAGAAAGCCTGGCATCCCAGCAGCCACGACCTCGGCTCTGCCTTGACTGAGTCAGAACTCTCGATTGGCTCGGGCCTGGCAGAAGTGGTGCCCTCATCTATCTGAGCCAGGCACAGGACCCAAGAAATCCGGACCCTGTCCAGCGCGCAGATCTCTGGTGGTCGCTGGAGAGCTTGCCTCCTGCAGCAGCCCCACTGGTGCGGATGTGCCTCTGTCCTTTGGAGCGCCATGAAGGAAGGATGACCTCAGTCAAAGCAGTGGCAGTGACTGGAAGTTCCCGGGAGGATGGACCCCCAAAGTGGCCTCCTGACAGCCCCCAAGTCCTTGGGCAGCCTGGTCGGGCCAGGGTAGCTGTGGCAGCACTGGTGTGGCTGCTGGCTGGGGCCAGCATGTCAAGCCTCAACAAATGGATCTTCACAGTGCACGGCTTCGGGCGGCCTCTGCTGCTCTCAGCGTTGCATATGCTCGCCGCAGCACTGGCATGCTACTGGGGAGGTCGGCGCCCCATGCCCAGCAGCACCCGTCGCAGAGTATTGTGGCTCAGCCTCACCTTTGGTTCCTCCATGGCTTGTGGCAACGTGGGTCTAAGCACTGTGCCCTTGGACCTGGCACAGCTGGCCACCACCACCACACCTCTGTTCACACTGGCCCTGTCTGCACTGCTGTTTGGCCGACGGCACCATCCACTGCAGTTCGCTGCCATGGGCCCCCTCTGCCTGGGTGCTGCATGCAGCCTGGCTGGAGAACTCCAGGCACCCCCAGCTGGCTGTGGCTTCTTGCTAGCCGCCACCTGCCTCCGAGGCCTCAAGTCTGTTCAGCAGAGTGAGTACTTGGGGTAACTATCTGAAGAGGTGGGGTGTGTGGCCTGGATGTCCCTTTTACAGATGAGGAAATGGGCTCAGAGAGAGCCAAGAATCCAGTGAGTTCCAAGACTTCAAACTGGGGCTGTAGAGGCCTAGTTAACAGTTGTTGGTGATCTGTGTTCTATAACTTGACAAGCCTTTTGTCCCACTGGATCCTCCTTACTGCCTCTCAGGGGGGCAGGTGCCTTATTGTCCCCATTTGATAGAGATGGAGAGTCTTAGCCAGGGCCATATGCCAGTGAGCAGTAGAGGCAAGATTTGAACCCAGCGTTCAGACTCCATTCTGTTCAAGCTATGTGTCATAAGGCTAGGAACCCAGAAAGAGGTCAGGAAGCAGGGGCCAGGGAAGAAAAGGGGAAGAGTTCAGGGCCTTCAGCTGGGATTTGGAACAGAAAGTTTGTCAAAACCTGGGAAGTGTTTACTAGGGGCTGTGTGATAGACCTGATGATGCTGGATGTTGATCTCCAGTTGTCATAGCAACTACCACCTTCGTTTTCATCTTACAGGTGATGGTAAGATAGAGTTTTACTAGGGGAGGGGACAGGGGACGTGAGACAGTGTCATGCTGTGTAGCCCAGGTTGGCCTCAAACTTGTGATATTCCTGTCCCAGCTACCAAACAGATTTACAACTGGTACAGGGTCACACAGCTTCTAAGAAATGAGGTCTGGCCTGTGTGACTGGGCATTTACTCCACTGGGCCTGGGCAGGGCACAGAGCAGAAAGAAGTAAGGCTGCAGAATCAGGCCTAGCCCCTGCTATGCTAGACTGTGTGCCTGAGGGTGGAGGTTGGCTTCCTGTCTGGGCAACTGAGGGGCATCTGAGTCATAGCCCTCACCCTCTCTTCCACCTTAACCCAAGGGAGACCTAGGGGAGGCTAGAGAGTGGGGGCTCTCCAGGGTTGCTGAGCTATGGTTGGGAGGCAGCCTGAGGCTGAGTAAGGGTGAAGTGAGAGCTCAGCCCTGCCTGATCCTCCAGCTGGGACCCAGAGTTCCTGTCCCCATCTTCCCAGGCCACAAGCAGGGCCAAAGCCCAGTTCTATTTTAGCCCTCAGGTTACATGAGCTGAGGCCTGAGCTCAGCCTTGAGTCAGCTCGGGGAAACCCAACCCTGTGGGGCCCTCTTGGATAGGACCAGGAGGCAGAGAAGGCCCCAGCATCAAGGTACACTGCACCTGCCAGAGCCAAGTACTCCTTACATTTGGGCTGTAGCGCTCCTGCCTGCAGGAGGGGCTATGACCAGACAGGTGTCAGGGTGCTCAGGAATGTCCCTAGTGGCATGTGACTGGCATCAGGCCATTTCTTGACTTCTGCCAGCTCTCTTCTTCCCTCTCAAGTCTCAATTTTTTTACTCTCTGAGTGGGTTGGGTACCTGTTCTCCCATAGTACCCTCTGATTCCCCCATTATGGGGCACATTCAAAGCCATTGATTTCCTATCTGCTTTCCACTAGACAGGCTTTGGGGCACCTCTGAGTCCCCAGCACCTGGCCTGGGGCCTGGCACAGGGAAGATATTCAAATGATGAACGGTTATTCATGGTTTTGTCATCAGTTAATGTCAGATTGGTAAATCTGGTTAGGCTCGATTGCTCAGGGTGCTAAAGAGGGAATTTAGGAAGCTAGAGTCCCAGAAACAGAAATGGGAACTTAACCTAGCCTCGATTGGGAGAAATGGACTAGATCCAGGGGTTGAAATGGGTTTTTTTCGTTTGTTTTTTTCCTGTTTTTTTGAGACAGGGTCTCTCCGTAGTCCCACGTGGCCTGGAACTCACCCTGTAGACCACCAGGCTGGCCTCAAACTCACAAAGATCTGCCTACCTCTGTCTCCCAAGTGCTGGGATTAAAGGCATGCACCACCATGCCTAGCTTGAAATGGGTTTTTAAAAAGATGTAACTTTTTTGCCAGAGGCAAATCTCAGGCCAGGTTCAGACTAGAATATAAATGGGTGGAATCAGCCTCTTCACTGACAGCAGATGGCATGAGAACAGAGGGCAGAGGAGAGCTCAGGCAGCCATAGGCAACAACTTCCCCCCTACCTGGACCAGCTGCAGGCCCTGGGGTGGTGGTAGTGTGGAGTGGAGCAATGCTGTCCTCCTACCCAGAGAGGTTAGAAGGGAGGTGTCAGCCAGCTGAGCCTGTTGTCACCAGTATCCCATATGTTTCAGAACCTGGCTTGACTATTGTCCTTTGAGCCCACAGAGACTGGGGTGCTGTATTTAGCAAGAGAGAAGTTCTAGAGCAAGGTGTGTGTCAGGCAGCAGGAACCGAACCTGGGGGGTGTGTCCACTGCTGTGCTGGATGTGTATGCTGAGTGGCCATGCTCTCCTGTGAGAGGAGCTTTGTCACCCTCCCCATTCCACACATGAGGGAACAGACATAGAGAGGTCACACAGCTAGGGAAGGGACAAAGTGGAGACAGGCCAATGACAAGAGATTAGCACTTACAAAAGGGTCATTGCTGTTCAGACACTAAAATGAAAATGCCTTTGGAAGCCAGCATGGAATGGAGTACATGCCTATAATCCAAGTACTCTGGGAGGATTGTTGTTCAAAGCCAGCCTGTAATCCCAGAACTTTGGAGAGTGAGATAGGAGGATCACACAGCTAGTGTGAGCCAGCCTGGGCTACATAGAGAGTTCCAAGCCAGCATGAGTTGCATGGCAAGACTTTGTCACAGGACCAGCAAGATGTCTCAGCAGGTGAAAGCACTTGTGGCACAGAATTTGTTCTGAATTTGATTCCCAGAACACACAGTGGAAGGAGAGAACCAACTCCTGAAAGTTGTCCCCTGACCTCCCCATGTTCTACTTACACACATCACATACACGCACCACACACATCATAAACAGACCATACATACCCACACCACACATATCACACACACCATACATGCACTCATATATGTCATACACACATTATACACATCATAATACACATATACATACATATCATACATCTCATATTCATACCATATACACATTACATATATCATACACAGTACACATATATCATAAATACACATATACATCATACACACATCATATAACACATCACACACACAATACATATCACATGTATTATACATATACACATCAAATACATACATCACACATAGGTCATATACACACAACAATAATCATAAAATTAAATTATAAAAAGACCTTATCTTGCCCCCCCAAAAAACACTAAATAAAAATAAATGTGTTTGGAGGGTTGGGGGCTGTAGCTCAGTGATAGCTTGTCTAACAAGGATAAGGACCTGGATTTGAGCCCTAGCTCCAGAAGCTCTGCTTGGATGGAGAAGCAAATCATGGAGAGTTTTTATCTGGAATGGGGTTGTGAGGTGTCAAACTAACATCTTGAGGGTTAGTCACTTCTGCCAGGGGACCACTGCCCTCTGAGCTGCTGTCTTTAAGGTGCAGGCCGGGGTGGTGCCTAAGATGCTAAATTTGGAGCCAACGAGCTGGAGGCATTCTGATTATTGTTTTCTAGAAATTTTTAAAGCAGAGGAACTGTTGCCTAGAGAACCAAGCCCAAACATCAGAGTGAACTGAGGGAGGAATACAAGTTCTTGTTCTAAGCCTGGCCTGTGAGTAAGCATGGCTGGGCTCTTAGGAAAGTGTGTGTCAGAAAACACAGTGAACTGGGCGGGTCCAGGAGGGCACCAGGATCAATTGCTCATCTATCCCCACTAAGAGTCACAGAATGCCACAGATGGTCCCTGCCTATCCAGGGTGTGTAGGGTTTCCTTTGTGAATTGACTGAGTAGAAGCAGGTGTAGACATTGGCACATATATTCACACTTGTGCAGGTGGCAGGATCCCCTCTTTCCTTAAAAAGATAAAAGATTCCCTTTTAGTCCTGGATTCATCTTGATAAGCCCCAGTATTAGTAATAAAAACTGTTATATGCTGATTATCTAGGCATGGTGGTACACACTACCTATAATCCCAGCATTTATGGGGAAGAGACACGATCAAGAGTTCAAGGCGAGCCTCAGTAACAGAAAGCACAAGGCAGCCTTGGCCACTTGAGACTCTATCTCAAAAACCAAAAACAAACAAAAACCTGATTACCAGTCAAAAACAATGAGCGACTGCCAACAGCCAACAATGACTGTCTTGTTACTGGTTCTATGTCTTCCCAATGGTCATAAATGGTTGAAGCAATGGCTGCTCTCACCATTTTGATTCAAAATGACTTTTTTCTTTTCTCTTTTCTTCTTCCTCCTCCTCCTTATACTCTTCCTCCCTCTTTCTCTCTCTCCACCTTTTTGCCATGTGGACAGCTAGTAAGTGGATAGCAGTGCTGGGTCGTCTGCCGGCCTGTCCCTGCTACATTGCTGGAGCTGCATTGTGGGGTCCTGGTGGGTATGATGGGGTTGAGGCTAAGGAAGGTGGGTGTAGCCAGTTGGTGCAGGGTCTTTACAGCCAGGCTAGGAACTGAGGACTGAGCTGGGTATGGTGACTGAATACCTATATTCCCAACTCATGAGTTTGAGGCAGGGGGATCCTGTGAGTTTGAGGCCAAGCTGGGCCATGTCTTTAAATACAAAACAAAACCAACAAAAAGACTTTTCTCCAAGGTCTGGGAACCCCTGAAGCTTTGTGTTCTGGGGACAACTGTTTTTTATGCGATTTCTCGCTTTCAGCCTATGAAAAGCGATGTCATCGTGGCCTTGTTTATTGAATTTTAGTTTTTTCATTTCCTGAGCATTTACCTTTATTTTTTATTATTATTTTGTGTGTATGAGTGTATTGCCTGCATGTGTGTAAGTGCACCTGTGTCGTGCAATGCAGAGGTCAGAAGAAGGCGTCAGATTCCTCCGGAACTGGAGTTACGGGTGGTTGTTAACCACCATGTGGGTGCTGGGAATAGAAACCAGGTCCTCTGCAAGAGCAGTCAGTACTCTTAACTGCTGAGCCATCTCTCCAGCCCCACATTTACCTTTTAAAAGCCTTTATATATGTTATCTTTGAAAATTTTCACAATTTTACCCAACTCCCCAAGGGAGGAAATGGAGGTTTGCGAAAGGCCTGGGTAGTCAGGAGTGGGCACAGATCACAAGCTCAGGCAGCCTGACTCCCCTGCTTGATAGTCATGTTTAGGAGTAGGAGCCACTAGCTCAAAGGGTGAGGGCAGGCCTTCTGGAGGCTGGGCCATGGGGACTGGGCTGCCTTGGCTGCTTCGTGGGGACTGCCATTGCACTGGGTGCTGATGACCACTGTCCTGATTGCAGGTGCTCTGCTGCAGGAAGAAAGGCTGGATGCTGTGAGCCTGCTGTATGCCACCTCTCTGCCCAGCTTCTGCCTGCTGGCAGGTGCTGCCCTGGTGCTGGAGGCTGGTGTGGCCCCACCACTGGCTCCCATGGACTCTCGCCTCTGGGCCTGTGTTCTGCTCAGCTGCTTCCTGTCTGTGATCTACAACCTGGCCAGCTTCTCCTTGCTGGCACTCACCTCCGCCCTCACAGTCCATGTCCTCGGCAACCTCACGGTGGTGGGCAACCTCATCCTGTCCCGGCTCCTGTTCAGCAGCCACCTCAGTGCACTCAGCTATGTGGGCATCACACTCACTCTTTCAGGAATGTTCCTTTATCACAACTGTGAGTTCGTGGCCTCCTGGGCTGCCCGCTGGGGATTGCGGCTCAGGGACCAGCCTGGAAAGGGTCTTTGAGACCTGGGGGAGCTCATGAGTCACATGTGGACAGTCTCAGCCAGAATCCAACCTTGGCAGGCCATGAGGAAAGTGGAGAAGAGGTGCCAGGTCGGGGGGAAAAGAGGCGCCTTCTGGAAGGGCTGCCTGGGAGGCTAGGCCAGAGACTTCCAAGACATCCAGTCCTGCCTGCCTCACCTGTCATAGCCACACCTGCCACTGAATGGTGGGTCCAAGTCTGGCATAGTCACTGTGCAACAGATGAATTATTACCATTAGTATCAACTACTATGCTGAATATTGCTGGGAAAACTTGGAAAACCTCAATGTGTTCTAGTGAAGATGACCACGATGCTTGGTTACATAATCTTTCCCCCAGCAGGGGAGTCAGTGAGAGACCACAGAGATGGGCTTCTTCTTTGTTGGGCTCCCCTAAAGACTTGGGGTAGTCTGTGCCAACATCAGGCAGCTGCTGTGGCCTCACTTTGGGTCCGTCCCCTCAAATTTTGGGTCTTCCATCCTTAAATAAACTATTTTTGCTTGGAGCACCTGTGCCATTCCTTGGGGCAACAGCCAAGGGAGTAGAGAGTAGTTGGCCACCACTTGATTCTCCCCACCCACCTTGAACCAGCTTTGGTCCCCAGCCTCGCCCTGTTCTCCACAGCCTTCCATTGGCCTAGCTGCCATCACCAATCTTCCCTGCTCTGCCCTGGCCCCCTTCGTTTAGAGAGATCTTCCTAAAATACACATGCTCTGTTGTTCCACACTGCTCTGAGGACAAAGTCAGAACATCCTCCTGTTTACCACAAAGCCCTCCTTATCCTGTGGCCTCATCCAGGCTCCTGTTCTTCTTCCCTTCCCCTTGGGCTCCAGTCTCACCAAGCACAATGCCAGCACACTCACCACCTTTGCTATCACTGGTTCCTCTTCCTATACAACCCCTTCTCTTGGACACTTACCTGGAAGAGAAAAAGCCCTTGCATGTTATTCTCCTTTAAAGGAGGCCTGATAAGAGAGGGGCTTGATGAGGGTACAAGTCCAGTGCCGTGGGTGCACTAAGTCCCTGCACCCAGCCACCTCCCCCAGAGACCACCTAGCCTGGGACCTAAACCTGTTCTTCCTACCTCACTACTCCTCCTAAATAGATAGTCTCTCTCTTCCTTTCCCTCTCCCTGCATCTCCCCTCTCAACCCTTTTGGGTTGACTTCAAAAGCACTAAGTAGCTGAGGGGGTGACTAAATTCTTGACCCTTCTGCCTCTACTGAGCAACATCTCCAGCCCTTTCTGAGCCTCAGTTTCCAAATATATAAATGGGGCTAATGATCCCTAGAGGGAGGATTTGAATGAGAAGCCCAGTGGCTAGAGCCAGGGGCAAGAAGGAGGGGCATAGCCAGTGGCCAAATGACCTTGATGTTACCACAGGCTAGTATTCCTGCTCCCTGTCGAAGTTCTGGATCAGTCTGAAAAATGGGTCACTTTAAACTGGGCATGGTGGTGTACTCCTTTAATCCTAGCACTTGGGAGGCAGAGGCAGGTAGATCTCTGAAATTGAGGCCAGTCTGGTCTACATAGCAAGTTCCAGGCCAGCTGGGGCTACAGGGAGACACTTTTGTAACGATCAAAACCAAAACCAACCAAAAAAAAAAAAAAAAAAAAACCACAAAAGTTTCCTTTTAAGTGAGGATAGAGTTAGGGCAGGCCTAAGCTGGGATCTGGTAATTATGTAGCAATAATTCACAAAGGACCCCTGTGTCAGGCAGGGTATGTGGAGGGTCAGCCTATGGCTGGTCTGGGTAGGTGGTGAGGGGCTAGAAAGACAGACACAGGGTTTCCTAGCCTCAATCTCCACCCAGGCTGGCCTTATGGAGGAAAAGTGGGTCTGGCTGATTCACTACCACTCACCCTCCCTATGACTCAGAGATGCCACCAGCCCCACCCAGCCTTTATGCAGCTTATGTATGTCTGGATTCCACTCAGCCAGGCAGGAGAGAGGAAGAGATGGATCTTCTTGGTGACTGTTGCTTCCCCTGCCCCGCCCCCACAATTGGAAGGAATCCCTACAGGGGAGCTTCCCTGCCCATCCCTCACTCAGGCTCCTAGGCCACAGAAGATGTTTCCTTAGGGAGTGAGCTCCCCCACACCATTCAAGTCAAAGCCTGATAGTGGGGAATGGAAGAATGTCTCAGCAGTTAAGAGCACTGGCTGCTCTTGCAGAGGACCAGGGTTCAGTTCCCAGCACATGGTGGCTAACAACCTTCTGTAGCTCCAATTCCAGGGGATCTGATGTCATCTTCTGGCCTCTGTGGGCATTGCACAACATGAGTGCAGTTACATACATGCTGGCAAAACATACATTTAAAAAAAAAAGCTTGATAGTGTAGGACAAGAGATTAGCTGAATCTATGCTTGACTTGGGAGCTGGTCTGTCACAGATACTGAAGTGATGTCCCCAGTGCGTTTTAAATCACTGCTCCTAGCAGTGGACACAGAGATCAGCAGGCAGAAAGCCTGCATTTCAGTCCTAGACTCTCCTACTCACAGCAGGACCTCAGACTGGTCTCTCCTGTCCCCAGAGCGTCACCAGGAGTGAGGATCACAAGGAATGACCAGTAGGTAGAGTCCCATTGTGAGGTCATTGTTCCTCCGGGGCTCTGTCACTGATTCTGTTGCCTTGGGCAAGTGGCCTCACCTCTCTTGAGGCTTCATCTTTGATCTTTGTATCTAGTCACTGCTGGGAAGCTCAGGGTAACCTAGTCACCTCCCTGGGGAAGTGCTCTCCTCCCCTCATCACTGCCCTATGCCATTTGAAGCCCCAGTGCATGATGATCCTGCTCTTTGCACCATTTCATATGAGGCCCCAATTACACTCTACCTGAGACCTAGATTAGTGCTTCTCTTAAAAAAAATTTTTATTTAAAAGAAAAAGGAAAATATATATTTATTTTTATTTATATTTATTTCCATATATTTATTATTTCCACCCTATGTGTATGAGTGTAAAGCCTGCATGCGGGTAGGTGCACTCATATTGTGCAATGCCTGCGAAGGTCGGAAGATGACGTCAGATCTCCTGGAACTGGAGCTACAGATAATTAGTTGTGTGGGTGCTGGGAACTGAACCCAGGTCCCCCTCAAAAGCAGCTAGTGCTCCCAACCACAATCTTTCCAGCCCCTTCTTTTTTAAAAAAATATTTTATTTTTATGTATATGAGTGTATTGTATTGCCTGCATGTATGAGTGTACCCATGTTATGTAATACCCACAGAGGTCAGAAGAGGGCATTGGATCCCCTGTAACTGGAGTTACAGATGGTCGTTAGCTACCATGTGGGTGTTGGGAATTGAACCCAGGTCCTCTGCAAGAGCAGCCAGTGCTGCTTCAACCATTGAGCCATTTCTCTAGCCCAGTATTTCTTTTTTTTTTTTAATTTTATTATTTTTATTATTTATTTATTTATTTATTGGTCTTTTTGAGACAGGGTCTCCCTGTAGCCCCAGCTGGCCTTGAACTCACAGAGATCCACCTGCCTCTGCCTCCTGAGTGCTGGGATTAAAGGCGTGCGCCACCACGCCCGGCCTAATTTTATTATTTTTATTTTATGTGTATATGTATATTGCCTGCATGTAGGTAAGTGTACCTGTGTCATGCAATGCTCTTGGAGGTCAGAAGAGGCTGTTGGATCCCCTGGGACTGGAGTTATGGACAGTTGTTAGCTGCCATGTGGGTGCTGGGATTCAAACCTGGGTCTTCTACAAGAACCACCAGTGTTCTTAACCACTGAGCCATCTCTCCAGTCCCATGTAGTTCTCTTCTTTACCAGACTTAGCTCCAAGACCACACACTGACTCCAGCACTGGGATGGCATATGGCGTGAAGCAGATGTTAACAGCCACATACAACCCAGTCCTAGTTTTGTCTCTTCATCGCTGTATTATACTTGGCCATAACTTTTGTAGTCTGGACAGCAGCAAACTAGCACAATTCCTTTTTCCCTTTTTCATAACATCACAGGCTTGTTCTTACTCTAGATCTTAGCAACCTTAGCATACAATGTCTTTCCTTATTAAGTCAAGAACTTTCACTTTTTCACTTAAAGCAATTACAGCTTCTTTTTGGTATATACAAATTGCTAATTTAACTTTGCTATTCTGTTTTGGGACTATGATTGAGTAAAATAATGATTACTTAAACACAAGTGCTATGAATCCATAATCAATCTGATAACCATAACCAAGACACCTACTAAGTGATTAGTAGGGGTAATGTTACTGTGAAGATATGCTGGACTAAGTTGATTCATGGGCTATGTGAGCAGTGTAGTATTTCACAATGCTACTCAGAATGGCACACTAATTTTAAAAGATTTATTTTTATTTATGTGTACATATACATGAATATACATGTGTGAAGGTACCCTAGGAGGCCAGAAGAGGGTGTCATATCCCCTGGAGATGGAGTTATAAGCAGTAGGGAGCTGCCTAATGTGGGTGCTGGGAAGTGAACTCGGGTCCTCTGGAACAGCAGCAAACTACTGCTCGTACGTTGGAAGAGCAGCTCTTAACCACTGATACATCTCTCCAGCTCTGACATATGATTTAAAACAGGAATTATGTATTTCTGAAGTTTACCATTTGATAGTTTCAGACTACAGTTGACAGTTTATTAGTCACTTTTTCTTTTGCTGTGATAAAAATACCCTGATAAAAAGCAGCTTAAGGATGAGAGGGTTTATTTTGGCCCAGGCTTTAAGGTTACTATCTATTATTGTGGCAAAGTTGTGGCAGCAGGCACTTGAAGCAGTTCACACAGTCACATGGCATCCACCGTCAAGATGCAGAGAGCCATGAATGCCTGTGCTCTCTTTCTCCTTTTCAAACAGTCCAGGATCCCAGCTTATGGAATGACGCCACCTGCAGTGGGCAGATCTTCCCCACCTCAATTAACCTAATCAAGATAATCCCCCACAGGCATGCTCAGAGGCCTGTCCTGGGTGATTCTAGATCTCATTAGAATTAGGCTCACAATTGAGACCAACCATCACAAAAGTCAATAACAGAAATCATGGAAGGTGACACTGAGGACAAGGGATGTGCTACTGTAATTGTGAAGACCATGAGTGGAATCAGAACTGGATTTGAGTCCTGGCTCTGTCATGATGAACTATGACCTGGAACCAAAGCCTTCCTTTCCCTTGCCTCTGTGTAGTGAATGGGGCAGCAGTGAAACCTAAACCAAGCTGCATGGGAATAGTTTAAGAACAAAGCCCAAAACATAAGTGTCCTTAGTCAGTGTCAGCAGATGCTCTCCAGTTCCTCCCCAGGGCATGCTGGCCATCTCTCTACCCCCTCTTCTGCCTCTACCTGCACACTGCCTAACAGAGCAGGGTATATACCCCAAGGCTCCTTGCCCAGCCTTGGAGGAAGCCCAGAAGCTGGGGCTGTGCTGGGCATCCTGCCACTGTGGACTTCAGACAATGTCGCGCGCCCTCCAGCGACCACCCCGCCAGCAGTGAAGGTCGAGGAAGAACGACGACACGGTCAGGATTCTTCTGCAGGAAGGCTTTATTGCATCTCGACAGGCAGTGCAACAAGCTCAAGGGAGAACCAAAGACCGACGACGACCCAAAGCTCGTAGCTGCTTATATAGGGTATTGTTCTCGCCTAGTACGTGGCAGAAGGTGATTGGATCACCTGATTAGGACGCCTCTGGTCCGAGACCAGGGGAATTCCAGCGCAGACTCTGTTAACTTGTTTACTTCTCTCAAGGCCGGATATCGGCGCCATCTTATCTCTGGGCTTTGTCTCAGGCCGCTCCCCATAATTCCCCCTTTTTTCTTTATTAATGAAGGTTGATGCTCACATGGTCACTGCGAGGCGGAGGAAGAGGCAAAGTTCTCCTAATTACCTCTTGTCTTTTTTTGGAGCGAGGGTGTGCTGACAAGAACCTCATGCAACAATGCTTTCCTCCCGATCAGGGTGACCTTCTCGGGGCCTGATCGTGCAATGCTTTGCTTGACAACCTCTATGGACCTGTTACCTAACGAGAGCCCCTCCTGGTGCAATGGGGTTACTTCCCCTCAGGGTGCAAGGGCCATCTCGTTTAGGATGATTGGTTTTGTCTGAGCATATGCAACCAAACTGAAGTGGGGAATTCAGGTTCTAAAGCCATGAGGGCCTGAGACATGATGACTTTGTCCTTTTCACTTTGTTTTTTGATTTTACAGATTATCCATAATAGAACTACCATTCCTAGGCAGAGAACAATTAGCAGCGTTCCCACCCCCACCCATTCCTTAGAATAGGAAACAACAGAAGAAACCCAAGAGGAAAGTCCTTCAGTCAAAGACAGGTCAACACGAGTGGAGTTGATGAAGGTCACAGCTGTCCGTAGCTGGCGTAGATTTTCTTCAAAGGTGGCGCTCCAGTTACTTGTCAGCTGTCTTGAAAGTTCCTTAAATAGATTTGCTGCTGCTGAAAAATTTTCAAACTGCACAGAGGTTATACACAACCCTGCTGTTTTATACTCACATCCTAATTGGGCTAATTGCCAAAGAATATCGATTTGTTCTTGAATTAAGTCTATTCTTTGTTTTACCAGCATAAGACCACCTTTTACATGACTATTGGAGGCAATTTGGACATCCAGGGCCTCAGTGACCCATGTGGACAAAGTATTTAAAGTAGAGGCCGTCTGTGTGGACGTAGACAGTGCTATAGCAGAGGCGGTAACCGCGGCCGTGACTGCCGTGGCTGCCACAATTGTTGCTATGACAGCAGAAATGCCAAAATCTCTTTTTGTCCTGAATAAGGACAAAGTTCCAGGGGCCTCTACCGGGACCGGAACATATCGGGGAATTCTGGTTAATTTCTCGGAGGAAAAGGGCCATTGGGGAACCCAGACCGGTTCCTCCGTAAGCCAGGGAATGGGTGTACCATGCCCAATGGCCCCTATGAAAAACCCAACCCTAAGCGGGTTGTGTTAGAAGGTACTTGGACGGGGTCAGTAGTACCTTGTAAATCATGACCCAAACCTTTGCCAGGCACATAGCCCATGTTTGTCATCATTCTTTTTGCTGCCTGTGAATAAGCTGGAGTGTCAGTGAGTGTTAGATTCAATTGCTGCATAATGTCCCTTCCCCACAAATTAACAGGCAATGGAAGCACATGTGGTCTAAAGGTCCCTTGATGTCCTTCTTGGGATTGAAATCTCAGGAGACTAGAACTAATTTCGGGATTAGCATTGTAACCTAGGCCTAACAAGGATCGGTCCGACCTTCGTTTAGGCCAGCCCCGAGGCCAGCAATGAGAAGAGATAATACTCACATCTGCTCCCGTATCTAAAATTCCTTCAAAGCTTTTGTCATTAACCCAAAGTTGGATCTTGGGGCGGTTGTTTAGTTGTATAGTCAAAAAGGCATTATTATTGAACCCCGGGGGAGGAAGTGGAAGAAGCAGTAGACGAGCTACAGTCTCCCCTGGGTTAATTAAAATAGTGCCCTGAGTACAGGACATTAATACATTAATCTCCTTTTGTTCAGATAATTCTAATGTTGTAGGGAA
>NW_008344750.1:1845158-1862608 GCF_000622305.1 Nannospalax galili | reverse complement strand
CTTCGTTTGTGAGAGGACCACCTACATCCCTACAAATCTTAATCCAGTCTGACAACCCTTTAGCCCGTCGCGAAGCAATAGCTGCGCGGCATGCTTGATTGGCCTGCTCAAAAATCAACTGCTCTATCAGAGGGTTAATCTGCTCAGAGTCTCCAAAAATGCGTGTGGCTGCTTCCGTCAGCCTGGCCACAAACTCTGAGAATGGCTCATCCATCCTCTGTATAATCTTAGTCAATTGATTGTCTGCCCCTCCCTTTCTAGACAGGAGTTTCCAGGCCTTGATGGCCAACCTGGAGACCTGGGCATATATGCCCCAAGGCAGATTATTTTGATTATTAGCCTGATCTCCTTGTCCAGTAAGCATTTCGAAGGTCCAAGCCCTCTGCTCAGGGGTAATGGCCGAGGCATTAAGCCTAGCCTGCTCTTGGGAAGCCTCATGCCATAGAGCTTTCCATTCCAAATATTGTCCCATATTGGGAAGAGTAGCCTTTGCGATCATTTGCCAATCTGAGGGCGTCATGGCATCTTTTGCCAACCTATCTAGTTGTGCTAAAGTGAAATTGGCGGTGGTCCCATATTTTCTCACCGCTTCTGCCAGCTCTTTTATCTGGCTGTACTCCACCGGGGCATAAACTCTATTCACTTCCTGTTGATCATTCATAACTTCAAAAACAGGAAAAGCTCTAGTAAGTTTCCTTGTTAATCCTGGGGGCAGCAAGGAACATCCCGCCGGATGTCTGGCCCTGCCCATGGCCGAAAGGAATTTAGTTCCCTTTTCTGTTTTTCCTCTATGCGGAGTGGCATTCATTGCCTCTTCCTCCTCACTAGAACTTTCCTCGGACTCCAGGGGGTATTTTTCACAGTCCGAATCAAGACACTTTCCAAAAGCATGACGCATTTGAAAAGGGTACAATCTTTGTCCCTCCCCTATATCTGGGTTATAGGGGGGGTCTCTGTTACTCTCCTCTTCTCTCTCTCCTCCCTTCTCGGGAAATCCAGCCTCAGGGGCTGTAGGAATTATCTTCCTCCTGGCGCCAACCCTGTCTCCCCGCTCGGTTTCTGATAGTCCTTCCTGTAAACTCTCAAGGGAACGCTGCCCCTCCTTAATCATGTACTTACAATCCTTGTCCTGTAAGCAGTTTTTAATAAGCTTCCAAATCGCTTTGGTCCCCAACCTAAGGTCATCTTGTTCTTGTCTTAAATCTAAATCCCTTCCCAACTTATTCCATGATGCCAAGGTTAAAGAGCCGGAGCAGGTATACCAAGGAGCAACCCGATCCACCTCCCGAATGAAATTTTTCAGGGTTCGGGGCGCGATTTTAATATCACGCCGTTTCAGGACCTGCTGAAGAGCCGTCTCCAGGGACTGAGTCGACCCCATGATCCCAGTAAAATATTATGAAGGCAACGGTGACAATTATCCCCTGAAAGACCAAAACCTCGAACGAAAAGATGAGAAGTGTTCCAAAATCCAGAACAAGGTGCTTAGTCACCATGCAAGTTATCTACCTTTGACTGACAGGCGACACTGTGTTTCTGTCCCCAGCGGTTTATCTACATCCGACTTACGGAGAAAAGTGAAAGTAAAATCACCGTCAATCGCGAGCCGTGCCGAGTTATCTACCCCGGACTTGTTCAGGCTCAGCAGTGGCTTTTATGGAAGCAGATTAGAAAACGAAAGCGAAACCGCTTTCAACTGCAAGCTCCACCGACTTATCTACGCCGGATTTATCCGAGCTCAGCAGTGATATTTGTGGAAGCAGAACAAAATCAACAGTAACAGGACAGTGGCCCCGACCGCTATCAGGGTCCCTTCTACTGCTCCGGCCCAAAATGCACTAAGTCCCAAAGAGAGCAACCCAGATTCAAGAAAAGACATACCTCTCCGACGCGGATCCCTGCAGTTCTGAATCCTCCCAGTCTCCTGGGGGTCTCTGGCGGTGTCCGATGTATCCCGGGTTTCGGCACCAGCTGTCGCGCGCCCTCCAGCGACCACCCCGCCAGCAGTGAAGGTCGAGGAAGAACGACGACACGGTCAGGATTCTTCTGCAGGAAGGCTTTATTGCATCTCGACAGGCAGTGCAACAAGCTCAAGGGAGAACCAAAGACCGACGACGACCCAAAGCTCGTAGCTGCTTATATAGGGTATTGTTCTCGCCTAGTACGTGGCAGAAGGTGATTGGATCACCTGATTAGGACGCCTCTGGTCCGAGACCAGGGGAATTCCAGCGCAGACTCTGTTAACTTGTTTACTTCTCTCAAGGCCGGATATCGGCGCCATCTTATCTCTGGGCTTTGTCTCAGGCCGCTCCCCATAAGACAAAGCCTTGTCTCAGTCCCAGCTGCCAGTGTACCCCTTCTACCCTGCTCTGGTACCCTTGGGTTGTCATTCTAGAAGGCTGGTGCAAACAAGGACTCCGGTGTTAGGGATTGAACCCAAGGGTCTTGTGCATGTTAAGCAAGTGCTCTACCACTGAGCTATACCACCAGCTCTACAATGATTCTTGGGGTTGGGGGATTTGACACCGTTGATAGAATGTTTGCCTAGCATGCACAAAATACTAGGTTCGATCCTCTAGGCTCCATGGTAGCTTAAGCCTGGAATCCCAGCACTCAGGAGGCAGAGATAGGAATCTAAGCAGTTTAGTCATCTTCAGCTACATTAGTGATTTTGAGGCCAGTCTGGGCTATGTGAGATCCTACATCGTAAAATAAAAGACAAACAATAACAAAACCAAACAAAGGACTCTTCTTGCTCTATTCTCTGTTCTGAAATGATCTTGGGATGTAGAAACTTGGTCATTGTACTGCCTGATCAGTTGTAATTGTTTCCTGAACACAGATGCTTAACAGGGGCAGTCAACTGAGATGTGGGTTCCGGGGATCACACTCAGATTGCCAGGCTTGCAAGTGTTTTTTACCTGCTGAGCCATCTGGCTGGTCTACTTCAGTGAACATTTCTTGAGAAATAGACCTTCAGTGTAGTTTGAACCTATGTGGTGGAAACACTGGTAGGGTTGAGCCAGAAGGCTGGGAGTGTGTGTGTGCAGATGACAGTGGGGCTAGAGCTGGGGGCAGAGTGGAGTAATGAACTATTTAAAGATTCTGGGGGCTGGTGACATAGCCCAGCAGGTACAGGAACTAGGTGCCAAGCTTGACAACTTGAGTTTGATTCCTGGACCCACATGGTGGAAGGAGAGAACTGACTCCAGCAAGCTGTTCTCTGACCTCTATGGCATCTCTATACACATACACAAGTAAATAAATAAGTAAATAAATGTAATTAAAGCAAATTGCTTGAATTGTTCAAAAATTCACTGGAGAGATGGTTCAGCAAAGAGCACTGGCTGCTTTCCTAGCACTTACATGGCAGCTATCCACCATCCATAATTCCAGTTCCAGGGAATTGACACCCACTTCTGACTTCCTTAGGCAGTGCACACCATGGTGCACTTACATGCAGGCAAAACACTCATACACACACACACACACACACACACACACACTAAATAAATAAATAATAAATAAATAAATAAATAAAATTCTTGGGCTCAGTGATTAGAGCCCAAGGATTTGATAGCTCAGTGATTAAGAGCACTAGCGGCTCTTGCAGAGGATCTGGGTTGGATTTCCAGCACTCACATGGCAGCTAAAACTTTCTGTAACTTTAGTTCCAGAGGATGTGATGGCCCTCTTCTAACCTCTGCAGGCATTGCATGACATGGGTGCACTTATATACATGCAGGTAATGCACTCATACACATAAAATATTTTAAAAATTCTGGAACTCTATTATTTTGAATTTAGCACCTGCACTAGGTCTCAATACGCCAGGTTAAAAATAAAAATGGAATTCCCCATGCTAAATTTCCACTGCCCCAAACTGAAACTATTATCTTAATTAGAAATCAGGGGAGGAAGAAACAACAGCCAAAATTCCCAAACAGGCAATTTTAATTGGCATGACAGTGGGGTTGCCTGGGCTTTAATCCTTTAAGCCTCACAAAAAAGCAAGCTGAAGTAACCCAATGTGATGCTAGCAGATCAGTTCCTTTTCTAGCGTCCCCTCTCTCTGCGCCTGTCTTGCAAAGAACCCAAACTTGAAGCAGAGCATGGTGGCACTCTGGAGGCTGGAGGATTGCCAGGAGTTCCAACCAGCCTGGGCTACATAGAGACCTCGTTTCAACTCACATGCACGCACGCACGCACACCCTACAGAGTAAGTGAAATGAGCAGTAAGCTTTTTATTTTATTCTTTGTTTTAAAAATTGTGTGTGTGTGTGTGTGTGTGTGTGTGTGTGTGTGTGTGCAGTGTCCAAGGAGGAGAAAAGAGGGCATCTGATCCCCTGGAGCTGGAGTTACAGGCAGTTGTGAGACACGGGTTCTGTGAAGTGAGCTAGGGCTCTCTGGAAGAGTTCATGATCTTAACTGCTGAGCCATTCCTTATTATTTATTTAAACTGAGATTAAAAGCCTGGACCACTATACCTAGCCTATTTATCTTTAAATTAAAAAAATTTCTGTCGGGGACTGGAGAGATGGCTCAGCGTTTAAGAGCACTGACTACTCTTGCATAGGACCCAGGTTCGATTCCCAGCACCCACATGGCGGCTATAAACCATCCTTAACTTCAGTTCCAGTGGAATCCGAAACCCTCTTCTGACGTCCGTGGCATTGCATGACATGGGTGCACTTACATGTAGGCAATACACTCATATACATAAAATAGAAATAAAATATTTTAAAAGTTTTAAAAAAAATCTTCTCTCTCTCTCTCTCTCTCTCTCTCTCTCTCTCTCTCTCTCTCTCCATCCAAGGCTCAAGAACATCTCAGAAGAGAGAGCAGAAAGATTGAGAGCTGGAGGGTGGGGAGGGGAGCTGTGAACTGCTGGCTGCTGGACATTACATGGCTGTTACCCATACCACCCATACCAACTCACAGTACCTGCGGGATATCTGCACAAGATCCAGTCAAACTTCCAGCATAGCTGAGGGGCTCCTGAGGCCCCACCTCTGGTGGAAGAATTGTTGGCAGTTGATGGCTCCTGAGGGATAGTCACTCTCCTTGGGGACATGGCTGCTGGTAGGCTGCTCACACTCTTGTGGATGGCTTCACACCCATGTGCATATGGGTGGCACTAATTGGATTTGGTGTTATTAATAATAACAACAAAAAAAGAGAACATGACTTTGGGAGGGAGATGAAGTGAACGGCACTAGGGGGAGTTGGAGAGAGCTAGTGGTGGATGGATATGAGCAAAATACATGCTACAAATGTATGAGATTTTCAAAGAAAAATATTTAAAAAATAAAAAAATACAAGCTGGGCATGGTGGCGCATGCCTTTAATCCCAGCACTTGGGAGGCAGAGGCAGGCAGAACTCTGAGATCGAGGCCAGCCTGGTCTACGTAGCAGTTCCAGGCCAGCTGAGGCTACAAGGAGACCCTGTCTCAAATAAACAAACAAAAATAAGAATAAGAATAGATGTGGAGGGGGAGGGAACAAATGAGATGTGTAGGGGCATGGTATGAAGATGCCATCATAAAACTAATTAGCTGTATGCTGATTAAAAAATTAATAAAAAGTATGGACATTCCTCATATTACCATAAAAAAGGCATAAAAACAGGAGAGAGACTTGCTGGGAAGAAGAGGTTCAGAAGGAGTGGGAAGGGGGAAGAGAGCGTGATGAGGCATGAATATGATTAAAATGCATTATACATGTATATGAAATTGTCAAATAAAAACATTTTAAAATCAGCCAGGTGGGCATTAATCCCAGCACTTTGGGAGGTAGAGGCAGGCAGATCTCTGTGAGTTCAAGGCCAGCCTGGTCTCCGTAGTGAATCCAGGCCAGCTGTGACTACAGGGAGACCCTGTCTCAAAAAGACCAAAAAAACACAAAAACAAAAATAAGAACATTTAAAAATCATAAACAGTTGGGCGTGGTGGCGCACGCCTTTAATCCTAGCACTCGGGAGGCAGAGGCAGGCTGATCTCTGTGAGTTCAAGGCCAGCCTGGTCTACATAGTGAGTTCTGGGACAGCTGGGGCTACAGAGAGACCCTGTCTCAAAAAGACCAAAAAAAAAAATCATAAACAGCTGATTACATGCCTACCTGAATGGCTAGAATAAAAATATGAGCAGTATTAAATATTGGCACACATAGAGAAACTCTATAGTTTTCATACAATTCTGGAGACTGTAGGATGGCCACTCTGTAAGTTTTCAAAGAAAATCAATCACACACACCATTATTGTATGACCAGTAGCCCACTCTGTGGTATATACCCAAAGAAATAAACAAAAACCCACATTCACCTAGTAACTGATACACAAATGTTTATAGGTTTAACTTTATTTATAATCACCTAAAACTGACAAGAACTCAAATATTCTTCAATGGGTAAATATAAAACAAGCTGTGATTAGACCATACAAAATACCATAAAACAAAGACTTGAGGCTGAGTGAAAGGCCACCTTGGGCCAGGTGTGGCGGCACACACCTTTGATCCCAGTACTCCAGAAGCAAGTGGATTTCTGTGAGTTCAAGGCCATCCTTGTCTACAAAGGGAATACTAGCCCAACTAGGGGGCGAAAAAAAAAAAGGAGGTAGTCTCCAGGTTCTATTCTGAATGTGGTACTCGGGAAAAGGCAAACCCATAGGGATAGACAACACACAAGTGTTTAGCTGAGGCTGGAGTTGGGATCTGACTACAAAAAGCACAGCAGGACCTTTTAGGTGACAGATCTGCTCTGTGTCCTAATCTGACAGTGAATATATACAAGTGTTATCAAAGAACACGCCTTTAATCCCAGCACTTGGGAGGCAGAGGCATGTAGATCTCTGTGAGATCAATGCCAACACTGTCTACATGGTGAGCTCCAGGCCAGTGTGGGGCTACAGGGAGACCCATCTCAAAAATAAAAATAAAAATAACAACAAAACCCCTCAAAGAACTGGACTGGAGATGTAGCTCAGCGGTAGAGTGCTTGCCTAGCATGTATGAGGGCTTAGATTTGACCCCTAGTTGAGGGGTGGGATAACTTAAAGAACTGTGATTCCAGAAAGTTAATTTTATATGTTAATCTATAGTTTTTGTTTTTGCTTTTCTTTTTTGGTCTTCTTGAGACAGGGTCTCCCTGTAGCCCCAGCTGGCCTGGAACTTGCTATGTAGACCAGGCTGACCTTGATCTCAGAGAGATCTGCCTGCCTCTGCCTCTTGAGTGCTGGGATTAAAGGTGTGTGCCACCATGCTCAGCAACCAAAAGATCCAAATAAAGTTCTTCTAAAAAATGTCTTAAAAGAATTTTTCGGGCAGCAGAGACAGTTAAGAGCACTGGCTGTTCTTGCAAAGGACCTGGTTTCGATTCCCAGCACCTGTATGGCTAACAAGCCAGCGCCCTCTTCTGACCTCCAGAGGCATTGCATAACACAGGTGCACTTACATGCAAGTAACACACACACACACACACACACACACATGCACACACACACTCACACTACATACACACAAATAATAATAAACAAAATATACATAAAAAAGAAATTTTCTATCTGGGTTTCCACTAGGCAAGTTGCATTGTGGGGGCTCTGCCACACCCAGGCTGCTGTACCCATGAGCCTGTTCTTTTTATTTATTTTTTATGTGTATGTGTGTATTACCTGCAAGTAGGTAAGTGCACCCATGCCGTGAAATGCTGGTGGCAGTCAGAAGAGGCTGTCGGATCCCCTGGGACTGGAGTTACAGACAGTTGTTAGCTGCCATGTGGGTGCTGGAATTCAAACCCGGGTCTTCTGCAAGAACAATCAATGTTCTTAACCGCTGAGCCATCTCTCCAGCCCGCTGTTCTTCTTTCTGTAGGATGAGATTAGTCTAGAACAGTGATTCTCTTCCTTCTCTCCTGACTTCCTTATACCAAACCCCTGGGCACCACCTTTGTGAAAGTAGGTATGGGCAGTTTTGCAGGGTCTGTGGTATCTACTGGTTCTGGAGGCACAGCTCTGCATCAAGCCATCAAGCAGGGCAGTTTGGCTTTTGTTTGCCTCATAAACTGCCCCAAAGGGTCTAGATTAGAACAGCACATTTTGGCTGGGCATGGTAGCACACACCTATAATCCCAGCACTCTGAAGGTAGGAGGATCTGGACGTCAAGGTCATCCTTGACTACATAGCCTTGGCTACATGAACATACAAAGCCTGTTTTGAGGCAGAGCCTGGCAACAAGAGGTTCTGAGTAACCCTGAATTTCAGGGCCTACTGAAGCCAACTCACTTGTCCTTCTGACATATGTACCCATGTATCCTGACAATCAGTCAGACAGGGACACTGGATCTCATGGTCAGTGATTCGAACAAGGCCTTTTGGGGAAAGCTGGACCCGTGTACTTGTATCAGGATCCCTATGTTGCCTCTGGATTAAACATGGTGGGAACTCTGGAAAGGCTTCTAAGACTAGGCCTCTTCTGAGGAAGGATTTAAGTCTTTTTTTCTCCCCCCACCAGAGTGACTTCTGAGAACAGTTTATAAACAATAAAGGGCTGCATTCAGATAGAATTGTCTTTATGGTGATGATTGCAAAATCCATGACCACTTCAACCTTTACCACTCACTGTTTTCTGTGTAAGTGTGATCTAGAAAACCAGAGTTGGGCCAGTATGGTGAAGGTGGAAGCAGGGGGGATCCCTGGAGCACTGCTTGAAGGTCACTTGCCTAATAGGTTGGCACTTACTGTGAGAAACTTGAAAACGCCAGGATGTGGTGGGCATGGTGGCGCACACCTTTAGTCCCAGCACTTGGTAGGCAGAGGCAGGCATATTTCTGTGAGTTCAAGGCCAGCCTGATCTACACAGTGAGTAGTGAGTTCCAGGCCGGCCGGGGCTACAGAGAGACCCTGTCTCAAAAAAAATGAAAAGAATAGAAAAGAAACACCAGGATGCTTAAGGCTCTGTGTTTGAAGGAATGAGGTGGGATTGTGGCAGATTTATCTCTAGGTTGGTCACCTAGGGGAGGGCTACAGGATTCCAAGCCTGCCATATGCATTGGGCACTGTTCTCTTTGGCCTGGAAACCACCTGCCTCCCCTACCCTCTAGACAGCAGCCCATGGCTTGCCACTTACCTCCATCATGTTACAGTTAGTAACTTTAGGGGCTGGAGAGATGGCTCAGCAGTTAAGAGCACTGACTGCTCTTGCAGAGGACCCGGGTTCAATTCCCAGCACCCACATGGTGGCTACGAACTTAACTCCGGTTCCAGGGGAATCTAAAGCCCTCTTCTGACCTCCACAGCATTGCATGACATGAATGCACTCACATACATTCAGGCAATACACTCATACACATAAAATAAAAATAATAAAATATTTAAAAAAAACAATTAGTGACTTTAATCTCTAAAGATACAGATTACAAAGTAGTGACTTTTTGGTTTGGTTTTTTTGAGACAGTCTCTCTATGTAGCCCAGGCTGGTCTCAAATTCACCCTGTGATCCTTCTGCTTTAGTCTTCTGAGATTACAGGCATGTACCACCAAACTTGGCTGGATTACAGGGTTAAAAATTATAGCAATCCTCTTTTCTTGCCCTTATAAAAAGCATCATCTGGTATGCTCCTGTATCAACACAAGAAGAATGTTCATGTTTAGATCTTGGCATAAGGTTAATGACATCTGTATAGCTGACCCCAACACAGGAGCTGGTGAGGTGGCTTACAGAGGAACCATCAAACGGACTTCCTTCTCATAGATGTCAGGGATCAGTCCCATGGGGGAGTTCACCATGTGCACTGTATTCTTTCCAAACAGCTGGAACTCGTAGTGGATGAGCTGCTCCCAAAAGCCACTGTTAGGCCGGATGATAGGCCGGCATGACTTGGTCCATGTGTGAGCATCTAGCAGGGACATGGCATGGTACTTCATGAGGTAGGCGAGGCAGAGGGCAGCTGAGCGGCTCATGCCAGCAGCACAGTGCAGCAGCGTGCGGCCCTGCTTCATCTCCACCAAATGAATCTGGTCAGCAATAGGGTCAAAGAAGTCACAGAGACGTGAGACAGGTGCATCAGTCACAGGCACCTGCATGTACTGGATATCCTCATAGAAGGTGTTTACCACCTCAACCGATACATTAATGACCGTGGTGATCTGGTTGCTGGACAGCAGGAGTTTGTTGTTGGCCGCCACACCACTGCTGATAAACAGGCTTTTGGTGATCTGTGAGAGGCCGCTGATTGAAGGCTGCCGGAACTGAGCTGGGAAGGCACCCCGAGGTGCTGTCATCAAGGTGACAGGTCAGCAGTTGGTGATGTGTAAAGCTTGCATCTTTCTGCTAGACTGTACCCACTGAACACTGCAGGGAGAGAAAAGATGTTTAATTTTCTGGGTTTTTTTGGAGACAGGATCTCCCTATAGCCCCAGCTGGCCTAGAACTCTGCCTTGTAGACCAGGCTGGCCTAGATGTCACAGATCCACCTGCTTCTACCTCTTGAGTGCTAGGATTAAAGGCATGTGTCACCACACCCAGTAAGAGGATGTTTAGAGGGTAAGAACACAGATTCTGGGAAATGGATGGCTAAGCCTATGGAATTAGCCAAGGCGATCCTCTGACCAACACTGTAGAAGCACTCAGAGAACTCATGAATTATTCAGATACCCAGGCTCCACTCCATATGCACCAAGTCAGATTTTCAGGTGAGGAACACAAATCTGCATTTTAGCATGCTTCTCAAGTGGTCTAACATGCACTGTCCTACAGGGCAAAGGCCAAGTCCCTGGGCCTGGCCCCTTGAGTCCCCCTGCCCTCCACCCCGCCTCCCCATTTAGTCTGGTAAATCAACTTGCATTTCTCAACTGTGCCCTGGCCTAACTTTCCACTTAGGCTCACATAGCTCTCTTATCTCAAAATTCTCTCCTTCCTTCTGGCTGATCTAAGGTGAAATACTTGCAAGGTCTCCCTCCACAGCCTCTGACTGATGCTCAAATCCACTATTGGGCGGGGGGGTTCCCTGGAATGCGGGAAAATATGTAAGGAGAGATGAGCCTCCTTCATTCCCAAGAACTAGCTCTCTGAATAGAGAGATATCATTAGACATCCTCCTGGACTTTCCTCTAAGGAGGGTCTGGGGAAGACAATGGCTGACAGTTTCCTGGACACTGACAGGATGGACACCATAGTAACTCCAAGTGTGAGTACATAGGCAGCAGGGCCTCAGATAGACTTACCACACCAGCACCACGCTGCCTGCAGCAGAAATGTGGCACTCTCCCAGAGAGAGCAGAACTCCTGTCTTCTAAGAAAGCTCAAACCCTTGCTTTCCTAGTCTTTTCACATTTATTTTTGAGGCTGGGTGTGGTGGTGCACGCCTTTAATCCCAGCACTCAGGAGACAGAGGCAGGTGGATCTCTGTGAGTTCAAGGCCAGCCTGGTCTACATAGTGAGTTCCAGGACAGCTGGGGCTACAGGGAGACTCTGTCTCAAAAAGATAAAAAAAAAACAAAAACCATTGAGTTCATATGTTATGTATATGCACATGCATGTACACATGTCACAGTGTTCATGTGGAGGTCAGAGGACAACTTGCAGTAGGTTCTCTCCTTCCACACTGTGGGTCCTGGGTATCAAACTCAAGTCATCAGGCTTGGCAGCAGGTACCTTTACATATTGAGCTATCTCACTGACCCCAACTTTCCTAGTCTTGAGCAAAGATGCAAAAACTGAACTTCAGCTGGTCATGGTGGCACATACCTTTAATCCAAGCACCCAGGAGGCAGAGGCAGGTGGATCTTTGTGAGATCAAGGCCAATCTGGTCTACATGAAGACTCTATCTCAAAAAACAAAACAAAGCCAGGCATGGTGGTGCACGCCTTTAATCCCAGCACTCGGAGGCAGAGGCAGGCGGATCCTCTGTGAGTCCGAGGCCAGCCTGATTTACAGAGTGAGTTTCAGGCAGCTGGAGCTACAAGAAGACCCTGTCTCAAAAAGACAAAAAACAAAACAAAACAAAAAAACCCCAAAACAAAATAAAACAAAATACTATACTTTGGGTATATATCTAATCTCAGCACTTGGGAGTTGGAGGTAGGAAGATCTTGACTTCAGGATCGGTGAATTGAAACAAAAACCAAAAATACATAAACTTAAAAAAAAAGATCACACTTTCCTAGTCTCATTGAAACAGGGCCTTTTGGGTTCAGATCACACATCTTAGGATCAAATGGTGGTCTCCATCAGGCACAGACAAATGAGAAGTCAAATTTTTGCTGCTTACAGTCAGGATAAGACAGAGCCCTTGCTTGGCTCTGCCATTTGTGGCTGGGTTGCTACTCATCTCTCCAGCTTCCTACTAGCTTTCCCTGGCCTGAAGAGCCTTGGCTATATGAAACTAATATGACAATTCCTTTGGCCACCTGTCCTTTCCCTCAGGGACCTTTGTCTCTGCTGCTCTCTCTGCCCAGAACATCCTCTCCTTATAAGCCTATCAGATCCTGATCTGCTCTATTCAGCAGAGGACTGAAGAAGTCTGAGGAGCCCAGAGACCTAAGCTGGAGGGTCACTTCCTCAAGGGGACTCTCTTGGCAGCACAGCCCTCCCCCACACTTGATCAAGGCTCTGCTCCAAGTTTCTTAGGCCCATATTTTCTCCTTCCTAACACTGGCTCAAGACTGATAATCTGTCTCTTTTGGAGACCTGAGAACTTCAGGAACATGATGGGTCTATCTTTAGTCATTGCATCACCCCACCAGTGCCATGCAGTATGTCCCCACATGCAAGTGCTCTATGACTATCTACTGTGTGGATGACCCCAACACGACTCCATCTTTTAACTGTGAGCTTGTCTAGAAGAGTTCTTGAGAAATCCGGGTTTCTCAAGAGTTTCAGAGACGGGCTGGGGGAAAGGTATCATCCTAGGCTGCTTGAAAGGAAGGCCAAAGGCTACATAGGCCAGGTCTGCCTGCCAAGGCCCCAAGGTCAAGTACATCATGCTCAATGCAGGAAGAGAAGATGGGCCTGGTTTATTGTAAAGGTCCTAAGGGGAACAAGAAAAATCACACAAAAGCCCACAGTCAGAGGTGTTCTCTACAGCAAAGTAGTGAGAAACTAGTGGTGTATTTGCCCAGTTATGTGATTTCCAAAATTAATGATCTTTAAATCAACTAAGAGCAAGTGAAAAACTGGACATGGTGGTACACACCTGTGATATTGGCACTCAGGAAGCTGAGGCAGAAAGAAGATGGAGAGTTTAATGCCAGCCTAGGCCACATAGAAAGTTCAAGGACAGCCTGGACCACAGAGACCATGTCTCAATTACTCTCCTCCAACCCCCAGAGCAAGTGAAACAAACTACAGGGTTTATTTAGGTTTTTCCTTGGAAACAAAACAAAGCTGTTTACTTAACCTTTGAGAAATCAGGATTATAAAAATAATTTCTGCAACAGGCCATTTTCAACTAGCATAGTGACATTTCCTGTCTTAATCCTTTTATAATAAAAGGTAATCTAAAGTAACCCTATGCTAACCAGTTATTATTGTACTGTTCTCTCTCCTTATCCCTGCCTTGCAAGGACTGTAGCTTTGAAGCACCAATGTTTTTGTTTCTGCTTTCTTCTTTCCTTTTCTGTCCACAAAGCCACAAACCTCTGCTTGGCTCACTGGAACAGTTCTCTTTTACAAAACGAAGTGTTGTGCAATTTTAGAATCGAAAATAAAGCCAAGTAAGGTCTTTAAAAACTGTTGTACAATAGGAGTGACAGTGTCCGCCTTACAGAGATGTAAAGATAAAATGAGATCATTCAGGTAGCTGTTAGGAAAGCTAAAATGCAAAGCATTGTGGGAATGAAGACTCAAGAGATTAGTTTCAGGCTGTGGGTTATAGAGTTGCAAAGATGGCCTTAAGCAGTGACAGAGAAGAGGGCCTAGTAGAGTAGGCCTGGAAGCAAAGGCAAGCCAATGGGGAACTCCAGGCTAGCCTGGGCTACTAGGTGAGGCTCTATCTCAAAAACAAATAAATAAAAACAATTCATAACAACAAACAAAACCCCACCACTCCCACTTACCACAAGAAGTTTGGCTTGGGTGGGGGGTGGGGGTGGAGAACTGGACACTTGGTGGCGGCTGTTCAGGCACTTTGCAGCCAGCGAAACAGCCACTTTTGCTTCCCTCCTGAACCTAAAAAGAGCTGCGTCTAGTTAATAACTCCAGGTGGAAAGTGAGGCTCAGAAGGGAAATGGGTTTGTTCAAAGGGTCACAGCAAGTTGTCAGAGTTGGTATTTCTGGTACAGTCTATGTGGGAAAAGTCGGCAAATACCGGTGGGGCGTTTGTTAAATTCTGGGTTATAAACGTGGATCAAAGTCCTTGGGAGGGAGGTGCCACATCTAGGGGTGAGCCTGGTGAGTTTCCTGGGGAGTTGGCTGGAATAGCTCCTCAGCTCGCGACATACCTCGGGTGGGGCTCTTTCAGGAAGCGCCTGCCAAGCGGAGCTGCAAGCGAGGGTCCTCAGGAGAGAGCCATCGTGATCCGGTCCGGCACGCCGGCTCGCCCAGTGCTCGGGTTTCGACGGTAAGGCGTTCTCCTGGCGCGGAATGGCAACTCTGGGCCTCGGAGAGGTCTTGGCCCGATCTGCGCTCCACGCAGCCCCGTGGGACTCGCAGTCACCAGCTGGGGGACCACCGGGGGGCGCAGCCAACTTAGTGGACTAGGAAGGGCCCCGCAGCTCCACCGGTCTCCATGGCAACGCGCGTCATAAGGACAGGCGTGTGGCGTCCGCAGCCTCCAGGCCCCGAGACACGCCCCGCCCACCGGCCACTCACGATTCTCACGCGCGAGACACCGCGCGGAACTCCGCCTTGGGCATCAGCTCCTGGAGTCACTCCGCATCCGCGGGCGCCCTGCCACCATGGTTTTTAATTTGGCTACCGTTCCCGAGTCCTTGTCCCGCCTGATAATCACCCCCAAACAACTCAGGAGGCCCTCGGTCAGGCGGGACCTGGGCTCTGAGTTAGAGGCTGTTGCCAAGGCGACCGCCCTCGCGAGCTTGGACTTCCGGCGCGATCGGTTAGACAGCGGGCCAGACCTCGGCTTCCGGTGCTACCCCCCGCAGATTTGCTTCCTCCGGCCCCTGCGGCCTGCGACCCCGCAGACGCGGTTCAGGTGTAGCTTGGTCCGCAGGGCGGGCGCCGAGGGAGCCCCCGACCCACGCCCGGGATCCCAGTAGTGCCACGACCTCTCAGAGCGGTTCTTTCCAGTCTGTTCCCCTTTCCAGCCACATCAGTCCTGGCTTTCCGGACTGCAGGCCCCGGCACACTTTAGGGTGACAACCTGGTCTTCTAGGGCGTGAAATTACCTGACACCCCTGTCTGCAACTTTTCAATTCCCCCAGGGCCCAGGAAAGTCTCTAGTTTCCTTGGCCTGGCGCCAAGCCCAGGAGCCCCAGTTCTACCCCCTTCCCCCTCCTCAATCCCTGTCCCAGCATCCGCCTGGCTCCTACAGAGGACTTGGGATGGAACAGCAATTTGTTTCAAAATGACCGTTATTTATTACTTGAAAGGGGATATTTCCAATCATTCTCCTTATTAATTTCCAATATTGATAAATCTGGTGCACCAGTAACTTATAGGAAGAATGTCTTTAAATATTTTAGGCCTTTTTCTTTAATTTTTTTAAAAAATTTTATGTGCTATGCCTGCATATATGTAAATGAACCCTGTTGTGCAGTGTCGGCAGAGGACAGAAGAGGGCATCCGATCCCTTGGAGCTGGAGTTACAGAGGTTTGTTAGCCATGTGGATGCTGGGAATCGAACCTGGCCCTTTGCAAGAGCAGCCAGTGCTCTTAACTGCTGAACCATCTCTCTAGCCCCAGGTGCAGATTCTTGAGTATGAACTTTGTAGATGATAATGTCATCTTGCAGTGTCAAATGGTGGAGCAAACTTCTAGCCCTGTACACCCTAAACTTCCCTCACTTGTTCCTCGAATTCCCCTATTAACTAACCCAATGTTCTTCTAAACTCCTTTGTTCCCTTCCTCCTTCCATGCTTTCCTCTTCTTTTTTATTTTGAGGCAGTCTCTTACATAGCTTAGACTGGCCCAGAACTCACCATGGAGCCCAGGTTGACCTTGAACTCTCCATCTTTCTCCTTCAGCTTCCCAGTGCTGAGATTACAGGTGTGCACCACCACAACAGGCTGCCCATTTACTTTTCCTGTTCGTTTCTACCTCCACTCCACAAATCCCCTTAGTTCTAGGCTGTGAAGGAAGAACTCCCTATCCCAGCCTCCCTCACATTCATCCCTTTTACATTGCCCTTCAACTTTTACTCATCTAAGACTTCCACTTTTGGTCTTATTCTGAGTTTTCTCATAAGGATGACCTACACTCCTAACATTCAGAGCATAGCTCAGCAGCAGGGTCTTTGATTAGCACATGCTACCCTGGGTTCTAACGCCAGCACCCCCCCCACCAAAATTCTTGTTTTTCTTTGTTCCTGTTGACACATACCTTGTGGACTGCTCTGGGCCCTTCTATACCCTTCTCAGGATGACTTTTCTTCCTTTGGTCCAATAACATTTTTAGTGTGCAAACTTATGGTAATTTCCTTGCTCCCCTAAAAATTATGAGAAAACTGCTTGTCTTTGAGAGCAAGGGACAGAAAGATTGTGTGAGCCAGAGGCTGTAGATGACTATAATAAAACTGTTTTCTGAACACAACAGGACAGTTGCCCATATGAACTGATAATGGCCATGACTGCACAAGACCTACATAAGATCAAGCCAAACAAAATCCCAGCATGGAGTGGAGAGGAGCTCAGGAAGTCCCACCCTGAGCTGAGGATCGATTGGAAACTGATGGTTGCTGGGAGAAAGGGGGGAGAGAGTCAGTTTTCTTCAGGGATTCAGCCCCTGAGAGGCTACCTGTGCACATACTGACAGTGCTGAGTGGGCTCAGTGGGTTAAAACACACAAAATTGGGAGGGAATAGTTGTAGGGGGCATGGGGGATGAATTGGAGGAGAGGAAATGGGGGGTGTCACTTGATCAAAATATATGCATGTTTGAGATTCCCAATCAAGAAAAAAATCAAAACAAAAACCTAGGGCTGGAGAGATGGCTCAATGGTTAAAAACACTTGCTGCACTTGCAGAGGACTCAGGTTCGACTCTCAGCACCCACATGGTGACTAACAACTGTCTGTAACTCCAGTCCCAGGGGATCCGATGCCCTCTTCTGACTTCTGCAGGCATTGCACGGCATGGGTGCACTTACATACATACAGGCAATACACTCATACACATAAAATAAGATAAAAAAAATAGCTGGGTGCTCTCTCCTAGCCTGCACTACTATCCTCAGGCCTCTTGGGGTAAGTCTATAGCGCAGCTCTCCACACCGGGACTCCCTAAGCCACATTCACCCTTCCATATCCATCCCCCCCCCCCCCTGCTCTTAACTCCTGGTTTTA